>NC_082604.1:14560447-14869114 GCF_030936135.1 Gavia stellata | reverse complement strand
AAATTTAGACACATCTAGCTGAAGAAACTGGGCTGTTAATAAATCCAACATGCTGAGATTTATTACATAATTTTTGTATTAAAAGAAAATATAAAGCACTGCCTCACAGGTGCAAATATGTTTTATTAAGGATCATGTAATGACATGACTTGAAATGATAACAGCATTTCAAAGTATGATGTGAGAGAAATGGTCTAGTGATAACAGCTATAAATTTCTTTTAGACCTGTATTTTCCACTCGTTTGCCTATCACTGACTTCAGTGGGGCCAAGAGTTCAATCCTGATGTCCTAATGATTTGGGGAAAATTGAAAGTATCTCAGCTTTAAAAATTTGTATTTTCCACCTATAAGCAGTACTTGAGATCAAGTATGTTTTCCCTGGTGAATCTGAAAAGAAGGGAAGTCGTATATTTGCTACCTTCTACTTTCTACATGCAATTTTTCTATTTTCTTATCATTCTGTAACAATGAAAGATGCCACATTAGTGCATAGAGCTTTAATCTTAACCTGTCAGATGCATTCATTCCTTTCACTATAAAAAATTGCATTTCACATTTTCTTTCCTTAGACCGCAAATTTGCAAACACTTAAGCGTGTGCTTAATATTAAGTCTCATTTGGTACAGAATGGGAAAGCAATGAACTGTACTTAAGAGACATCAGTGCTCTACAAAAATATTTTATAGCTGTTTTTCTAGACTACATTTAATTATTTTAATACCAAATTGAACTGTTTCATCTCATCTCCAATATACCAGAGAAATCTTGAAGCTGCTCTTTAGGCTTCCTTTGATCTGGTGACTATTTTCTGGTTTTGAGAATTTCTCTGAACAACCCCATGATTTAATTGCAGCTCTTTTTCCTCTAGCCTAGCAACTAAGCCAGAGCCATCCCACATTAAAGGCAATGAAAATAGACTAGACTGATTTACAATAAAAATATTTATATTTAATATTAGCGTTTCTAGAGTAGGTCACTAAAGGAATAATAAAAATGGTAGGCTGTTGTTACTGCCTTAAAAAAAGGGATTTTTATTTAAGCAAATCATGTCAGTGTCTGAAGCCTACTGGATTATCTTCTAACATATGGTAAGTATTGGTTATGTGGTGTGCTGGCTTGCATTTCATTGTTGGAAAAGCATAGAAAACTGATTTTAGTATGCCTTTGCTCTTAGCAGCAGGGTATAATCATTTTTAAAAGAAATTATGGAATCAAGCATTAGCATACTGTGTAAATTTAGGATTTATGGAAGGATGTCATATATCACACACATATATTGCTTTGGGATGCTTAGAAAATCTTCAGTACCACATGTCACTGTTTTGTAGTTGTTTAAAATGGTAACCAAGCACGTGCAAAAAGATAGCAATGCTAGGATAGTCTTCTAAAAAATTACATTGTTATGGCTTTAATAAACATACTGAAACATTAATATATTACCCATTTTACAACCACTGAACTTTAAAGAATTTCCTTCTGCGAATGCGGCAGTTGTCGTTGTCCCGGAGGGTATTCCTTAAGCCCCAGGTATTCAGCACCTTGCAGCCTTGCCCTTTTTACAGGATTTGGTTCAGGTGCCTGAAGGTGGGAGGATGCGTGTGGGTGGAAGTGGGGGGCTCCTCTCACCCGCAGAAGAGAAAATCGGCCCCTCGTGGCCCCTCACATCTCCTCACGACGGGCAAACTCGTTTCTCCATGCAAGGGGAACGAGCGCTGTGTCAGCAGGTGACACTGGCCGGCCGCTCCGACGCACCTCTGACGGGCACAGGATGAACACACGGGGCTTTCACCTGGCAAAGCACCAGGAGACGTGCCCCGCCCTGACACCGGCGGTTCTCTGCCGGACCTTCTGAAACAGCAACCTGCACATTGTCACTCTAAACAGGAAGCCGAAATTGTAGCTGAAAGGTGGGAGAAAAGTACACATTAGATACTCGCCGGCTCACGCTTACTACTGATAGTAGGCTTGGCTTTACTTGATTTCAGCACCTTAATTAATCTACTAACGTCAAAAGGAAAATAATCTGTTCCAAGCATTCATTCTGAAGACTTGGTGCTTTGAAACTTCATTTCAAAATCGATCTCTCCTCGATCAAAATGCATGTAAAACTCAGAGACGGGAAGAATCGTAGACCCCGAGGCAATGGGGGGAGAGAGAAGGGGATTTGGAGTGCACAAGCCTGCTCCATTTAGAGACCAAGGAGACAATAATGGGGGGAGCTGCTATTGATGCAAATGATGGTTAAGAGCCATTTGGGAGAGACCAGGTTTTGTTCATGTAACAACTGTCCAAAGGTGATTGCTTAAGAATAAGACATCTTGACATTTTTCACTAGGGGCCAGCCCTGGTCTCCTGCCCTCAGCTAGGTGCTTGCTTGATGGGAGACAGAAAAGTAAAGCAAGAATCAAAATGCTGATACGTTGGATCTCTAGAAGCTTAAACTGCTAGCTGCTCGTGGAGCGAACAGGCATAGCCAGAAGCAGTATCAATTAGTTTAAATTATAACATGCAATGCCAGAGTCAGCAATCACATCAGCAACTTGTCCAAGCTGCTTGAAAGTAGCAGAGGTACGTGTTGAAGCACAAGTGTCTCATCCCATGCAACTAGCTCACTGCATTGACAGTGACTATAACTCACATTTGCAGGCAAATACTCAGCAACCTTGACATAGCCTGTGACCTATCGCTTGGAAATGTCCCTGCAAAAACCCTGTTAATCTGTAATAACCTAGAGAAATCCCAACTTTTGCTATTGCTCCATGGCCCAGCATCCCCTGCCAGTGCCCCAGCTATGTTCCTGGGGCAGCCAAGCTCTCCAGATACAGCACTTGGATGGGCCATGAGGTATGTTGGCTCTGTGCAAGAAAGGGGACCCTGGGTGCAGCTACAGGAAAGCCACCTTTGGAGCCCAGTGTAAGCCTCAAGCTCTGCCGTGCCTGAGAAGAGGTTTTCTTTCTTCTTGTTTCCCTGATCTGGCCCCTGGTTCCTCGCTGGCATTTTGCAAAGCCTGGGGGCCTGGGGGTGAGCTGACTGCCTCTGCCCAGGTGTCCAGGAGGGCAGTGCCAGAGAACGGTTCTCCGATCCGTTAAATCATTTTGAAAATGCAATTATATCTAATTAGTGTTTAGTGTTGGCTGTCTTCAGTGTTTACATTGGTTTGTTTCCATGAAGTGAGATTTCTGGGTTATTTATTACTGCTAATATGTTACGCCCTGCTTTGACAGTCACCTTATGTTCTGCCAGTTTGGGGTTTTTTGTCAATTACCCTGATTTCATGTATGACTCCTGATCTTTATCTACACATTCTTTTCACTGCATCCTCTCAAGGAGTTTGTCCTTGTTGCCAGATGTGTTGTAAGGGCTGGACTGTAGAATAACTGCACAAGAAATAAGGGATTTGTTTACAAACAGCTTGACAGGGTAAGTTTGCCCAAGCACACAAGCTACCCAAATTTCATGTAAGACGGACTTCTTGCACTGAAGGAGAGTAAAGAAAAGCTGTGGCTCATGGTTAGGTTTATATTTGCATTTTCCATCAAGGGGTTATTTGATCCTCTCTGCAGGGAGCATTTACTTGAAAGATGGGTCTCAGCCACAAAGTGTAAATTCCATTTCAACTCTCCTGAAAAGTTTGGGGTTATTCAGAACTCCCAAGTTTTGATCGTCCTCCATGCCAAACTTAGTCCGTGGAACAAAAGCTACCTTCCTTCACATTACAGCTGTCTCTTTAATATAAACTCCTCTCCTTCACTGTTAATCATGTCTCAGTCTCTTGCTCACATGTGACAATGTCAGCTCAAGCATGTGCAACAAACTCATAATTCAAAATTACTTGGCTCTGCAACACAAGATAATCTTAAGGAACAACTGCAAATTAAATGCCGTAATACAATATTCACATATATGTTATCCGATAATGTACACTGTGATTTAAATCCTACTACTGTCAAATTCTTTGAATCATTAAACACATGATACCCAATGGACAGTTTTAGTTCGTTCTAGAAATAGTTTCACATTTTGGATCGAAACAGTTTTTAGTATGGTTAGCTAACTTCCTTAGCAATTGTTTTCCAGCGTGCTGCATAAACTAAGAACGCTTTATCCGTTATGGTGAACTATCATTTCTAATTCAGGATTACAGAAGTATATAAAAATTCGCATATTCAACAGTGGAAGTTCCCTAGAAAAGAACAACATTTACTACTCATTAAGAACTAAAGGCTGTTGTGTCTTGACATTATGGAGGGCTGGGACATTATGAACCCAAACTTCCACCAAAAAAACTTTTTCTTATTTACATTAGAATTAAGCTTAAAAAAAATTAGATTTTACTTCCTGTAGCCACCAAGGTTGCTGGCATCCCAGTGCTATGAGTGAGCTCTGCAGCTGGATTAGATCAATTAGTCCCAAAACCGAACGTTAAACAACCTTTTACTAATATTAGTTCATGCAGTTGCATTCTGTTACAAAAGCAATATTTTAAGGGTGAACAGCAACACATTTTCAATTTCCTTGTACACATTGAGTACAGAGGCAGAATCCACAGTGTAACACATTTAGTAGTGTAATCAGTTCATCTTGCTTATTTTCCTGAAGCTCTAGTAAGTTTATTTTTGCTTTTTTATATCCTTACCTAGTAATGGTTGTTCAACTGCTATTATATCATCTACAGTGAACACTTCAAAGAGATGAGGGGGGAAGAAGAGGGGTGTGTAAAAAAAAGCAGTTTTATCACAGTCATGTAGGTAACAACTGTGTTATCGAATGGTTTATTTTATCCTTTTTTATTAAAGCATGTTAATGGTTCAAACGTGCACTCAACCATATGTGAAGAGTTTCCAACAACCTCCCAACAAAGCTATTTTTGTTTAAACGTAGACTCTTGGGGCCAGCTGTGGCCTGAGTCCCGAACTCCACTCCTGTCCACTTTCGAACAGGGCCAAGCACAGTGAGTTGTTCCTTGCTTTCTTTGGAGACAAATGAGAGCTACCACGGATGTATGCAGGAGCAGAACTGGGATCTCTGGGAACCACCAGGAAGAACCTGGGGCTCCTGCATGAGAGGAGCTGATGTCTGCCACTGACAAGGAGGGACTGGGACATGGCGCTTCTGAGAGATAGACCCTGATTTCCACCGTACCCTCCTAAGGTCCAAACAGTCTTCTGCCTCAGCCAACCTCCTTCTCTGTACAGGGAGACATTTCTCTACATGTAGATTGCAAGACTAAAGATTTTAATATTAAAGTTGTTTTCCAGAAAAACGTCGACACTGATGATGTTTTCCAGGATCTCTTTTTGCCATATATATTAACATCTTGCCTCACATTTCAGTGACTTTTATTCAAACTTACTACAGCTGAGTTGCAAAATGTTGTCTTTGTCCTTAAGACCATGACAGAGAACTTTATCTGCATTCAGATGCCTACTGGTTTGTGGTATTTCAATAATAAAACAGCAGGATTGAAGGCTCATGATGAGAAATCTGACTAATTACCTGTTAGATGATAGATGGTTGTAACTCGGCAGTGCCAGTCACTGAAAACAAAACACTTCTAGATATCAATCAGCTTCCTGACAAATTCAATTTCCATCACATTCAGCGGACAATAAATGTGAATTTTACCTCAGCAGCTATATAGCTTTGACTTTTAACTTTCTAATATGCATAATGATATTTTAATAAAGTAGAGATTTTTTAAAGTAAATTAGTATTTAAATACCTGACATATTCATATTTCAGGCTTAAAGCTGGTGGAAATAATTAATGTTGTAAATCCATCTTGTGTTCTACTGCAGACAGCAAAGGTGTATTTAATAGCAGGTTTTCTGTTTTCTCCATATATTTTTATTTAAGACCAATTATTTGCAACACTTGTAATTGAGGTATTCACCCCCTTTTTCCAGCATCTTATTCATCCATATGTCAATGAGTTGGGTGCAGATTCTACATATGACTCAAAAAACAAAATGTCCAGGTATCACCATGACATACCAGCATGTGGGCAAAGTTAAAACAAAGAAGGATTGGAGCGTGGAAATTGAATATGGGCTTGAAGAAACACCTCCCTTTCTTTCCACGTAGGGATGAATTGCGTTGTCAACATCTGGAAGTTGTGGATAAGCTTGTCCAATTGAGAATGAATCTGAGTCCACTTACTCTGTTATAAATCAGGAGAGGTCAATTACAGTGGGTTTAATATCCATGTCAACTGTGTGAGATGAGAATTAGGCTCTAGGAGTCATCAATCCCTTTGTTACATTGGACACAATAAACTGAAAGCTAAGAGGAAACATTAACATTGCCCCACGTTGTTATGTGCATCCTTGTATCACTGTAACTAATTACCCTGACGAGCAAGCCTCTGCCCCGTGCATCATACATGCATGGATCAGGCATAGCAGGCTCTGTCCCAAACATCTGAAATTTTCACGTGTTGTGGGATACAAATTCAGACCAAACTATTTATCTCTGCTTTATGACAGGTGGCATCAACACAACAAAAAGGAAGGGCAGCAAAATTATGTTCATACTTGTTTTAGAGCACTGTGGCTCTCCTATTCTATTTCACCTATAAAAAACTGAAAAAAAATAAAATCAACCCTTGATACAATTGTCCTTCTTGGAGGTGGGGACACGAGGTGCAGTCATTTCAATGTGCTCCGTCAGCTGCCGGTGGCAAAGCGCAGCTCCGAGGAGCCGCCATAGGTGTCCGCCTGGCCTTCGGTGCAGGAGCTGCGGGGAGCTTTGTCCTTGGGAAATGGGATAATTATTAAGCAGGTAACATCTGGGACCTGCTTGTCTCAAACAACATCGAGGAAAGATAACTGTGTTAGTGTAAATGACGGTCGAGGCTTTCCAGGGCTGGCCACTGGTCTGTGTGTTCAATTTGATTGATTGGCAGGTGCTGGGAGAAGCCTTGGCTGCTCATTGCTCCCAACCAGAAACAGCCTCCGTCTTTATCCAGAGCTCCCCTCACAAGCCCCCTCTCAGCAGTGGGTCTCCCGGCAGCTGCTGGACCAGGGATGGGCAGAAGACATCTGGGCAACCCTGGGGACCAGGCTGCCCCAGGGCTGAAGCAGGGACCCGGTGGAAGGGCATGGTGGGTGCCGGCCGCCTGGGCTGTGGGGAGCTCCGTGCCAGAAGTGAGCGGTGAGAAAAAAATTTAAGGGGATGAAAGGGCTGAGAATTTTGCGTTGGAGTCAGAGTTTAATCAGGAAACGCACTACAGTGCAGCCATTTCTCCTGGACGTGAGTTTCTTTTCCAGCTCCTGCCTCGACATCTCGCCACAAGCGCCCCGGGAAGAGCTGCCTGAGCACCAGCCGCGGTTTGCAGGTTTCCCAGGGCACTGCAGGTCACACGCATATGGATCAGATTTGGCTGCCTGGTGTTATGCTGCGTTTAAATGGTTTTACACTGGAAGCTGCGGCGAATTGGCCCTCCAAACCACATTCCTCTCTGCAGCCTGGCATTTTGCAAGTAACTGTTATCTTCCAATTTGCAGTAATACATGTTGCTGTTTCTGAATTTTCAGGAACTATTTCTACTTTGTGTCAAGAAAGATCCTTACTAGTACTGTCAGTACTAGTTGTCTCTTTGTTTATTCTTTTGTCTCTCGTTTTGTACAGTCGGGCTATCGCCGTAAAAGGTGCCAGTATATCTATGAAATAAGAGGTTTAGTGCATCAGTGAAAAATTATGTTCTTAAACACAGGTTATTAAAGATTATGTCACCAGTCTGCATGCGTGCACATACATATACATAAAAATACGTATATATGCAGGTAATCAAATAAGAATAGCTTATATTATTACATCCTTTGGAAACAATGGTGGTTGTATCAACAAATTCTTCTGGTTTTGATACCAATAAGAAATTACCAGGCTCACATTTATATACTACTTTTCATTATGTATATATTGAAGACTTTGTAATGCTTTTTTTCCTAACCAAACCACTGTACAGAGGAAGTCTACGTAGGCTTTTCTTAAAGCAGCCTGACATCAAAAGATTTCAAAAGGACAAATTCTGCTTTTAAAAGCTAACATACTATTTATGATTTTAAATGGCAGAGGTATGATTTAGCCTGCTTTATTACAGATGGTATAAACGATGTTTCACATAAGAATATTATTCTCTCATTGCTTTCCAGGTAGAGTTTCCACTGGCTTCATTAAAAGGCCTGAATGTAAAACAGCTGCAGAACCATGAATTGGGTCCTGGCAAGTGAAATCGCTCCTTTTTTTTTTATCGCTTGACATGGCAGCATGGCAGCCATTTAATTACACTCATACAAGAACAATAAATAAAAGTCATATGACCTTATGTTTCAATAAAATAAAATCCACTTATTCTTTTTAACTAAAATGTCATTTCCCATTTACTTTCCTGCGATATGGTTGCCAGTGTCCAATTTTGAGGCTCAGTGCACAACAGTGATAAGGTCAAATCCTGAGACACGGTGATGTGATTAGCCCTGTCCTAGGCTACCTCATAAAAATGTCTGCCACACAGCACATACTCTGTCATGCAAGAAAAAATGTTTACCAAAGGGTTCAACTGAACAGAGAGTTGTATGAACATGCAGAGGGTGCTACCCCGACTTTTTAGTCTCAACTGATTTGTACAAGGGAGATGGGGGTGGGGGGAATTAAAATGAGTAAATAGAAAATAAAAGTAGACACTCTGGAAAATCAAAAATTGAGGTGGGTGGTCTGGCAGCTCAAATAATTGTTGCAGATGACCTTATGAAGCCGAGGTGTGATTCATCAATCCCACAATACTTGTGATACGCGGTATTTTCCCTGCTTCGGAATAGGCACCCACCCAAACAAAACCTGACCTGATGAGGTTTGGTTCACAGAGGTCTCATCTCTCCATGAGAATAGGTGGAGTTACAAGCATCAGTACCAAGCACTAATGTGGTACCATAGACAGAGACTTTATTTATCATGCAGAGAGTGAAAACAAAGCTTTCTAATAGATTTATTAGTAAAAGGGAACAGAGGAATCTAGTATGGACAAACTGCATGTTCCCCACGTCTCAGCTGCCAGGACTTCCTGCCCTCAGGCTTAGATATATTTATCTGGTTATAATTCAGTAAAGTTGTGTGATTTCAAGCCATTCCAAACAAACAATACATCTAGGATATCATTCAAGGATGTCCTGACAATGCAATATTTCACATTTCAGTTTAAAATAAAAAATGGAGATGCTAATTAAATGCTCTCACAAAGATGAGTTGTTCTTCTCAGAAATTGTTTTTATTTATTTTATTTTTTTAAACAGTTTAAGGACTATAAAAATTAAAATGATGACAGTTTTATCTGGATGAAATTACTATAACATGTACATCACTGGGAGAGAGAGAAAAGCATATGGAATATATATATATATTCAGAGCCTGATTGTGCTGTTTCTTTGAATTCAAAGGCCTCTTTGACTTCACTGGAAATTTTACATATGTGACAGTTGCAGAAATGAGTCCTCAAATTGTAGAGAAATCAAATTTCCATGTTAAAGAGACCCTGTTTCTAATTTCACTTGGAAAAATCACAGTTTTTCATATGTCCCCCATCTCGTTATTTTCCAGCCTTTCTAAACATTGGTGCTTTTTATAAGTGAGGGACACTGGGGAAAAAAAAAAAGGGGGAAAGAAAAAAAAATACTTTGTGTTTACCATGGGACAAATATGTTACTGGAACAAGTGTTTGGTGTCAAGTGTACTGTCAGGAGTAAAGAGAAACATGGGTAATACCATTTGCGCCCCAGTGCTCAAAATAAAATATTAATGGCAGCATTTCCTGAGAAATTAAATTACTAGAGAAAAAAAAATCAGAAAAATATGCATTCCACTGCCTTGTTGAAAGCCCTCACACAAATTATGGTCAAATTAATATCCTTTTTTCTTCAGCACACATACTTTATGACCTTGAGAGATGTTCTCATGTAAATGTCTGAGGTTTTCTTATTTAGAAATAGTCATATTTCGCATGCATTCGCTGGCCAAGAAAAAAGCACAATCATTAGCTAGGTTTGAATGGGTGAAAGTCAGCTGCTTGTTTGCAGGAGTCATGAGATGATCCAGGCTCTATTTAGTCCCCACTTAAACCTCCTAAATGATTCAACCTTAGTCATTCTTGACATAAGTGCGTTGATGCCGAAGGGTTAAGTCTGACCAGACCAGTTTGTCCCCAGCCGCACCGATGGACAGTCAGACTCAGCACATTAAGAGAGTACTCTTTTTATTGCAACGCTTCACAATTTCTTTATGGTTCATACTCAACCATTAGTAGTGACTCGCTGGTTGTTAGATAACTGCAGTTCTCAATAACCTGAAAATAAAAAAATCAAGATCCATTCTAACACCGGTCCTCCATATGTGGTAAATTCTGGCTACTACATACTTTACTAAAAAGAACATAATTATCTAAAATATAATTCATTATCTCAAGTTTCCAATGCACACTATACTATCAACATGAGTTTAAAAAAAATAGTTTCTAGATGATGACTATTTCAAAAAGACAATCATAATGTAAAGGAGGAAAGCATTATGGCTCATGCCTATCAATTTTCTATTGCCTATATTAAATTCTATCTGGGAAAAAAAAAAAAAACACATTAAAAAAATCAATGACCTGCCAATAAATTGAAATTGTTAGCATGTTTTATACATATTAAAACCATGTTTCAGGTAGGTTAATAATAGCCCACCAGCCTGATAAGGAGTGAAGGGCACAGCCTTCTTTTGCCTCAACTGTGTGACACAGGAACAGGCTTGCTTCTGCTAAGACTCTGAGGGGGCTAAAACTTTCCTTTCTCTAATAAGGTCACCAAGAAACACAGATATTTAGGGAATAAACCTGTAACCAGTTGAATACTGACTGTCAAATGAGGAAAACCTGTGTACCTCACAGGGTGCTTAGCATCTCGTCAAACACTGGTGCACCGACTTAAGGTCACACCAAGCGTCTGTCTCTTACTCCGGTCTTTGCAAGACTATCTCTAACATTGCCACTATTAAAATTATATAAATAAGTATCTTCCACAGTCATAAATATTTTTTCCAGCAAGATTTTTCACTGTTGTCCCTCATTTTCAGATATAATCCACTCTGCTAAATTTTAAGGACAGTTTTGCAGAATTGATGCAAACGTGGTTAAACCTAAGATCCCACAGCAGTATAATAAATATTCATCAGTACTGCGTTTGCCTTTATGCACTTCCCAAGCTTCAAAATAGCTAAATGTCACAAATTTGTTACAGTGGTAACAGCAAGACAATTATGGTTAGTGGCCTGTCGCTGCTACCATCCAAACTTCAGCTTACAATAATATAAAACTCTTGACAGACCATTCATGGATCAAACTTAAAATATAAGGAAAAAAGAGAAATAGTTTTAACAACTGAAAGTTTATGGAACTGCCAGATGACAAGCTAGCATATGGAAGAGAAAAGTAAATGTACAGTGAGGAAAAAAAAAGAGCATTGCACATAAGTTTTATACATATGCACAATATTTACCTTGACACTTTTAACAACCAGCACATTTCTTAAAGGAATGGCAAGAAATTAAGACCCTGAGGGGATGTCCTCCTCCATGTCAGAGGTCCAAGCTGAGCTGAGGAGAGACAGAAGTTCATCCCACGGACATGAAACGAATGATTTCTGCCCAGCTGGACAGCAGGCAGTAACGGGCGTTGGCGGTGGATGTCTCGGAGGGGAACCCAGGGATACATTAGGCAGCAAACACTGCCCTCCTTGCAGGCAACAGCCACCTCGTAGAGAAGTTTTCACTCCCTGATTCATTACTAGTCACTACACCACAAACAAGATGGGTAAAAGATACTGTTCGGTGTTATTCATGCTCTAGGCTTGCTCCATGGACTGGGAAAGGAGGAGGAGGAGGGGACAGAAGGAGCAGGAGCGAGATATTTCCTCCGGTGAGTGGCCAAGAGCACGCAAGTCAGGCTCCTGCTCTAACCTGCCTTGGATGAGTTCCTCTCCCTTCATCGGCTCTTTGGAAGCCAAGACAGGCGAGCAGCCAGCCCAGCTGCAATGACCTTCCCAAGGTGACAGCAGCTCCTTCCCAGCATCTCCACCAGGATGGATCAGGCTGGCCCCAAGGAGTCTAGGACCTTCTTAGGGATCATCTCTGAGACGAGGTCCCCCAGGCAAGAAAGAAGCGCTCGCCCATCTTCTCACAAAGGATTGAATATCAGAGTGCTACAACGGGGGCTTTGGTTACTAAACCATAATTTTTTGAAAAAACACATTCCATAGCTCCATGTGCTAGCACCCAATGAATTATTAACACAAATAATTAAAACTAATATATGGTTGTAAAAATAAATGAATAAAGTATATTTCATTATGCAGTATCCTTGATTTTTATGGTGTTTGTTTGATTACTCACTAATTTGCAAAATGTGGTAATCTGCAGCATGCATCCCAGTCATTAGTGAAATCATACTGTACTTTAGTCAACAGGCTGATGAACTGACATGTTGCACCAGCAGCAACTAATACCCTGTATAGAAGGGCAAAAATTAATTAAAGGGCCTGATTCTTGTTTTTATAAAAGCCAGTTTACATCACTCAGGCGATGAAGAGTAACCACCGAGTTTCTGCAAAGAGGTTTATGCTGATATAAATGAACATTAAAGTAAATAATAATCTGACCAAAGACACTTACAGCTTTTGGGGGTTTTTCACATAGTTTATCTTTTAGTACGTCTGATTAAATTTGGTGAGAATATCTAGGTGACACCTAGAAGACAAATATAACTCAGTATGGATCAACAGCGTAAGTTCCAACACCCAATTTTGAGAAACATATGTTCTCTTGAACAGATATATGTGTGTTATCATTGGCATGGCTATAAATAAATATTAAATCCTCATCAGTCAAAATAAGGAGAACTCTAAGGTTTCACTTTCATCAGATAACAATAACACCTCTGGAAAAACATTAAGTCTAAATGATAGCATATTTATTATTCGACAAAAACTATCTTACAAAATATTTTGTTTTAATTCCCAGATGATTTACATAATAGATTATAACAGCTGGTATAACAACTCCAAAGTTGTTTTTTTCTGAGAACTCTTTGAATCTTCTAACACTACAAGTGTTTTTCCAGGTCTTATTTTTTAAATTAGCATGCCTTGAGAAAATACCTATGTGTATTTTCCTAGAACCATGCTAGCTATTGATCTCAGCTTAACAAAAGTGGAAGAATTCATAGGTCATTTCAAAGTCACCTGTTGAACTAAGGTTCAGAGACAAAATATTTCTCCTTCGCCAGCCTAGAACCTCTATAGACCAGAGGGCTTTGCAGGGCACGTACGGTTGCGGCGCACAGCCAGAGCAGAGCCTCCCGGCAGCTATCACTGTATGTCAGCATTTTAATCTGAGCCCTGAAATAACTGGTTCTATCCTGAGTTCCTTCTCAGGCAAAACTCCTCCTGAAGCAGTGGTGGGCCTTTTGTTTAATTCTAGCCACGTGTAAATTTATTTTGGGATGAGCAAATAATTAATCTATTAAAAGGTTCCATGGGACATTCCGAAAGTTGCCGTGAAAAATTATTGTCAGTGCAGAGCTGAGATGCTGCTTTATAGAATTAGCTCATAAAATAGTATCATGTGTAATTGCATTCATGTTGTCGCTGTCTCTTTGTAAATCTCCAGAGATTTACAGCACCACACACTGGAGCAAGACTATCTAATATTTATAATGTTTCATTATTTTCATCCACTTGGAACAAAACCTATAGACTTATAGAAAATCCAACACGATGTGTCAGAAATAGCAGTGTCCACTTGCAGGATTTATAGCAGTACACAAAACGCAGGCAGACACAATGCCGCAGTAATTGCAAGCTACCAAACAGCTGCATGGCATTTACTCAAAATACTTTATGCATTTAACACACTTATTGAGCGGAACTTGAAATAGGCTCATTGTTTATTTGGGCATTTCAGAGGGGAAATTTTGTTTCTTTACTAGATCTACAGAGTATAAACAGATCCGGATTGTAAAGCCCTTTCATCGTACTTCTGCAGGTAAAAATAATATTTTAACTAATGACAGCTTTGGCTGGGGAAAAGTTAAAAGGCTTCAGAACTTCTCCTATAGTTTAACTCAAAGTCCTGCTTGGAAGAGGACAACCAGATCGTTCTTGCATAGCTTTCATATCAGAAGTGGGTTGTTTACAGCTTTTTGAAACATTTAGGACGTCATGTTAACATTTCCTAATTTATGACCAAAAAAACTAGGAGCATGCAGCTTTCTGACTGTCACTGTCAGCCAGCAGACAAACACTGCAGCAAGAGTAAAACAATTTCCTTGTAATTGGTGGGGTCTTAAAATACATGTCCGAGCTTCATAAAGAACATAGCACTGATGTCAACGGGAATTCTGCCAGATTAAGAAAGGAAGAATTTGGCCCTTTCTCTGCAACCGCTGACAACACTGCACAATTTTATGTCGTTAGGATTTTTTAATTAAATGTGCTATTCCTCAGTACACAAGAGAACTTAAAAGGAGAGAGTGTCTAAATATGAAGCTAAGTTTGTAAAGGAGTCTCTAAGTCCTTTGCAAATGAGGGGAGAAAATTAAAAATTCCAGTGATACTGAAATTTTCTAGATAAGCAAGTCCATATATTTTTAAGGGGTGGGTTTTTTTAACTAGCTGTGCTTTTTGCTGCAGTCACTAAGTATCATGAGAAGGAGAAATATGATATTAAGCAGGATCTGATCCTAAACTTATGGCTCCAGTGGGAACAGACTAAAACCCATTTATAGCCTATCCCAACAGAAACACTCCATTTGCTGTAGCAGTGTTTACTGCATCTGAATCCTCCCAGCAGAAAACAGCATTTTCACAGTCAAGTTCCAATATTAGCAGCCAATTAATTATTAAGTGATATTTGTAGAACAGTGCTAAAGTGGGGGGGCAGGGGGGGTGTCCCTCATTGCTGTTACTCCTTGGCAAACAAGAAGACAGATTTGGTAATCTGGTCAGTTTTCAACTTTCAGTCATGTGGCTGAAAAAACTGATTTACTGGAAAGGTCCTGACCAAATCTTTTAGACAGTTGCTGCATTCATACAGAAGTACGCCTTTATCCAGAAGAACAACAGTTTAAGAAACAGCCGAAAAGCAGTCATCGCTCGGATAAGGTGAACTTTGCATTCATTTCCATCAGATCTGCAATACCAGTCCAGCCTGCCTATCGGCGCTTACACAGATCTTTTTATGCCAGGCATGAATCAATAAATGTTAATCTATCTTAAGAATGTTACCTGTAAATAATGCACTGTAAACCAAAGCAAAACTGGAAAGAGATGAAAAGTGCTGTACCTGTACAGTCATTTATACTGTGCCTGAAGCCTGTTCCAACTCAACAGGAGTCTCCCATTGATTTCAGCGTGGCTTGGTTCAGTCCCTTATTTCAGCCCTCATGTGTTTCGCCGGTTTAATGTAGTTACATCTCCTGGTAGCCTTTGTCCATTGCTCCTTACACTCAACAATTTGCTATATGATCAAAAATGCTTGTGGAAGCACGAAGCACATTGTATATTGATCAAACATACAGACTAAACAACTCCTACAATATCACAGCAGAAAACTAATCCAGCATTAAAAAAATATTTTTATTTTAGTTTTTAAAAAATATCCCAAGTATTTTAAACAAACTAGCCAGACAATTCTAAATGCTCGTATTAGGGATATTCACCTCAGTAGAAGTCCTGCTGCAAGCAGTAATGGTAAATAAAAATAAATTAACTAAATCTAAACAGATCAAAACATACAACTGACGCTAAAATTGCTATAAGCAAATAACCTGCTTCACTCACCTGCGTGAAAGATAATGATTTTGATTTAAACACAGACACTTGCATTAGGTACGTAACTGCCTGCATTATAACCCCACTTCCTAAACCAAACATGCCAGTAATCAAAAGTCTAAGGGTTCAACATCTTTCAATAAAGCGTAACATCAGGACAAGGAAAACCCAGACTTGAATAATTAAACATATATTTTTATAAATAGGAAAAAATAACTGGGGTGCTGTGATGCTGGCACCGCATTTACGAATTCTTGTTTTATCAGTCATGGTATTTACAATGTTTCTTAATTTGTATTGCAGAGCTGGTGGAAATACATTTCTATTCAGCCCTCACATTATCTAGCAGATGAATATTTTCGGGGTATTTCCTAGATGATAGTTCTTTCAGATATCAAGCAGAAGCTACACTTGCTCTGTTAGGATTTTTTTTTTTTCATGTGCAATACCTTAAAACCTAAAATTCCAGCATAACCACCCTCCGTTACAATGCTTCATGCTGACTTGGGTGTAAATTTTCACCATTCAAGAAAGTCAAATAAAGGTGAAATTTTAAGTGCAAAATAATACCTATTTGCAGAAAAAAAAGTTCTTCTTTCAGAAATATTACACCTAGTCCAAGTTTATTTCTAACATGTGAGATGTTTGAGCTTGCTTGGCCTGCAACCTGCAAAGGTATCCTGTTGGGGTGACTGTCCCTTTTTTTGCTATGAAATGTTAGTGAAATCTGCTTGAAATAAGATGGAGAAAGAGATACACGGTAACATCTGCATAGGCTTTTTATCAACTTCGGAGGTGACTGTTTTACATTCTGACTGTAAAATGTGCAAAGAAAATGGGCCTGAGAAAGAATTCCGAACCTTACAGCATTTGGTTTATATTTTTTGACTAGAAGTGAAGTGTCTGGCACATCATTCATTTCCTCCTGGAAGGTGCAGATTTGAGGACATGTTCAACCCTGCTCTAAGTTTAGAAAGTTTCAGAATAAAAGGCGACTATTCCCAAAGTCCCTGCCCTCTAGGTCTGCCTTTTAGATAATGAAGTTTCTGAAGGCGTTGCTCAACACAGACCGACTGAGGAAAGAAAAAAAAAAAAGGGGGGGGGGGGAGAAAATGACAGAAAAGCATATGGTTTTGCATTTCTTCCGAGTTTATTCAGAATTATATCCATCTGGGTGAAACAGCTAGCTCCCCAGCAAATTAATGGTCTGATGATTCAGGGAAATGTAGAGCTAGGTTCTTAGTTGTAAAATGCATGTAAATGCAGAAGGGAGTGCATGGAGGTGAATCTAGTTTGGTAGGACAGACATTTTTCATAGATCAGGTATTAATTTGGAAACAATAACCTCCTAATAAAATGCCAGCGTTACAGCAGTTTTATTAAAAGACATCTTCAACTAAGGGATCAAATTCTGTCGGACTCAGCTGCAGACCGCTGAGGAACCTGAGCAGAGGCATCATTTATTAGCAAGGGCGACTCATTAGACAGGGGGAAATTGCTGTCGGCTGGGAACTCGGTCCTGCTTCAGCTGGAAGTTTTGCCTAAGGAGCTCAGGATCGGCCCCTCCGCCGTGCCCCTTCCCCCTCCGCCCCGCGGCAGGGAGGGAGCGGCTCTCACCTCTTCCAGGGGGGAAAAGGACATGAGCCGGCGCTTGGGAAACGCTCCCTGGTCTCTCAGGCAGCGATCCCCCGGCAAGCCTGCGTGAGCAGAGCAGCAGTCTCCGCAGATGCTGAACAAATGATCGGTTAAAACCCGAAAGGCGGTTTCCTTCCCTTTTTTCCTTCCTTCTTCTTCTTTTTTTTTTTTTTTTTTGCCTTTTGACAGCAAGTTCTGGGGATTGAGCCCCTCCCGAGCTTGCCCGTGCCTTGTCATGTGAGTAACGTCCTGCACAACCGAACGAGATGAACTCCGACAAGCTAACGAGGCAGGGCGGGGGCCCTGCCTGCCCGCACTCCGCACCGCGGCCCCGCGGCCGGCCCCGCGCCCTCGCTGCGGCCCGCGCAGCCCAGCCCCGCCGTAGACCGATAACCGCGCCGGCGGGGAGGCCGCGGAGCGCGCCCGTCGCCCCGCGGCCGGGCCGGCCCCGAGGGCAGCGGCGTGGCCGGGCAGAGCCCGCGGGCGCGGAGCGGCGCGGCGGCAGCGCGGAGCTGGAGCCGCCGGGCCCGGCCCCGCCACTCGCGCGCACCCGCGGCCTCTGCGCGGCTGCGGAGCGGAGACGAGACCTGCGGGAGGGGAATCATTAGCATGCGGTTATCGGGCTCGGTTCTCAGCGGCGCGCAGGAGCAGCTTTCGCTGAAGGGGACCTGCCCTGAACTTGGCGGTGCCCGGCGGCTCTCCGCGCCCCTCCGCCGGGACCGTCCTCCCGCCGCCGCCCTGGGGGCTCCCGGGCTGCGCTACCCTGTCCCGGCTCCTTTCGGTGGGAGCCGGGCGCTGAGGATCGCTTTACCCGGAGAACTAGAGAGTCTGATTTATCCAGTCCTCATTTGTGAATGGTCTCCTGCTAAATTATGTCAGCCAAAGGTCAGCCGGACTCAGCGGTTCTCTTCATTTTCTTAATTTTTAAAACAAAAACAAAAAACAACAAAAAAAGGAGGGGGAGGGTGATGGGGGAGGGCGGGGGAGAGAAACCAGCAAGTTATTCAAATTCAACCTCATCTGAATAATCGTGAATTTGATCCAGTCAGAGCTGCAGACTGTACATTAAAAATAAATGTCCAGGAGGCATTTACTGTAGTTGATTTTTTTTTTTTAAATAGAGGTTTTAAAAAATGCAACGTCTCTCCAACTCCTCCCCCCAAATATGGAGTGAGTTTTCAGGTATTGCACGAACCTTGCAGAGTGGTATCCGTGTGTCTGCAACACTTAGGTTGAATGCATGAACCCCCCAATCATAATTGTATGTTCACAAAGCACATATGGCAGCTGCATTCTTTGTATAGTTTGTTATGGTCTGGTGTGTAATGTAAATATAAAGATCAGACCCAAAACACAGGCTCGATCTCCCCAGAACAACAACAACAAAAAATAGTTGCTTTGCAAACTTAAAAAGAATGACATTAGTGCCATGCTACTACTGTCTGAGCCAGCACTGATTATTTGGTCTGTTTGCTTCCATTCAGAGTTAATACACGACAATAGTTTTACTCTGTGCTGCTTGACGTGAAACCACTGGGGTTGGGCAATTCTGTTCCAAACAAATACAACTTCTACACCCATCCCTGGGACAGCGAGCCGAGAGCTGAGCGAGTTTTGCAATGGAGAAAAGCATCACTTACCACGGCGGGGATCTAGATCTCGGCAAATGCTGCCAGTAGGTCTGAGAAGTGAAAAAACTGGAAGGGAAGCGCAAAAGGCAGAAAGTTGGAAAGGGGATTTGTGTGTGTGTGCGTGTGTGTGTGTAAAAGCCGGAGGGAAATGCGAGCACAGCGCTCCCTGCTCTCCCTGGTCGCCACCAAAACAAAGATCCAGGAGTTAAGGGAGCAAAGCTGTGCCAGATCTACACACACAGCTCCTCAGGGCCAAACCTCAGCTTCTCGCTCACTCCAGCTAGCGACAAGGGTTAATGCTCCGGAGGGACAGGCTAGCCGGCCCCTGACACCATTGGCTAGGAAAGAAATCAGGTTTAAGGTACATTTACAGGCGCTTTGCAAGTTACAAAGGCATCATTTTAAATCGAATACAATTATAATAATAATTGCAATAATAATTGTAATAATAATAGACCCCATCCTGGTCTAGTTGGCTAAAAAGTGAGGGCAGGTCCCCCTCGCCTGCCCCCCCAGCCAACGCTCCGCGGTTCCGTCCCGGCGCAGGAGCCCGCGCCCGGTGCCTGCCCCAGCCCTGCCGGGGGGCCCTGGGGGTCTCTGGAAGCACAAAATCGGGACGAACCCGGGGAAAAAAAGGGCTGGGGGGAGGGAGAAAGCGACGCAGCCATGAGCACTAAATGCGAAGGTTCAGCCTCACACTTGGAGGAGATCAACAGTTTTCCTGGGAGTTAAATGGTGCGAGCTGTTCCCACGCGAAGGCGGGGGCATGTGGCTCAGGTGTGTGCGCGGCTGCCACTGTCCCCCTGAACGCCCTGCGCACCCCCTGCAAATACCGGGGAGCTTCCCCTTCGGCTAAGGGGGGAAATGGAAGAAGGGAAAAAGCCTGTTTGGAAGGGCGGGAAAAAATGCGGGCATACACGTCTGTGTAAAGGTTGGCGTAAGCGGTGCCCAACAGTGCGAGCTCGAACCGAGATTTCACTTGGGGAACTGAGGTCAGGATCTGCCCTTTCTGAAATGAACAGGCGACATGATGGACATCGGCTTTATTGTCGCCTCTTGTAGCTGGCTGGGGCGCGCAGGGAGCCTCAGCCGGGCGGGGAGGGGGGCACAGGCACTCAAGGTGTTGGTCGGAGAGGCTTTCACACGCCAGCCCCTGCGCGCACACCGGTGGGCGCGCGTTCATCTGCAGCGCCGGGCGAGGAGGAGAGGGGAGGCGATGGAGGGGGGTGGGCTGTGGCGGAGGGGGAGAAGGAGACGGGAGCTGCGGAGAGGGAATTGTGGCTGGGCGATTTCCAGCCAGCTTCGCTCCGCCCGGAAGCGCCCTTCTGGGAACTTCGGAGCGGCCGGGCCGGGCTGCGCGCCCGCGCCGGGACCAGGCGCCCAGGTGTGCCCGGGAGCCCCGCGCCGGCTCCGAGGGCTCCCGCCTCCGTCCAGCCCACTCCCTGCCGGGCTCCGGAGGGAAAGAAAAACCCGCCTCGTTAGCCAGATTGAGAAGCACATTTCTGATAACATGGGACGTAATTTTGCCACCGTGCAAAAGGCTTTAAAACCACTTTGTGCCCCTGAACAACGAGTGCTGGGAATTACCACTGTTTGTTCAAAAACCCCTGCAGCCTACAAACGGAATAAATGCCGAGGCGGTGCGCTCGTTCCTCGGATCTATCACGCGATGTCGATCTATCAGCAATAAAATATGATGGGCCATACAGCACACTGGGATTTTACTAAGAGGAGCGAGGCAGAAAGGCATCCATTACAAGAACCCTTCTCCCTTCCCCCGAGACCGTACTTTTCTGGCGGCTGCGCCCGTTACGTTTTGCCACATAAGCCCGCAAAAGCCGCTCGGCTGACGGACACCGGAGCCGAGAACTGCTGTGCGGAGGGAGCCGGGAATTTGCTCAAGTACCGGTCACACTGAGGGGGTCGCGTTTGCCCGACATGCCGGGGAAGGCGGGGAAGGGGGAAAGTGCCTTCCCGGGCGCACCGATGCGCGCAGGGGGGCGGCGCGGCGGGAGCAGCCCCGGGCGGGCCGGGCCGGGCCCGGCCGGGCTGCGCTGGGGTGCGGCGGGCGCGGGGCGGGCGGGCAGCACGTGCGGCGGCGGCGCCGCCGCCCTGCGCGGGCGCGGAGGCGGGCGCGGTTACCTTCCGCGGGCGGTGGGGAGGCGGGGAGTGTCATAAATATTCAACAGCACGTGGAGCCGGGCCGCGGGCGCGCATGCGCCGCCGGGGCTGCCGCCAGGATGCGCGGCGGGCGCGCACACACGCACCGCGCCCGCGCACGGCCGCGATTTCTAGGAACCGTCCCCAGGCGGGCAGTCCCGCACCTACCCGCTGCCCCGCGGCCTCCCCCCGAAAGAGGCGACGTCGAACACAAAACACACGTCCCGGCGGGGGAGGGGGGGCGGGGGACGTGCTGGTGTGGGGTTTTTCCCTTCTTTTATTTTCCCTTCAGCCTTTGGCCGTGTTCTTCACGGCATTTTTGGAAGTGAGAAAGATCCGAGAGGGTCTTGAAGTCCTGACCCGTCCCAATACGCAACTTTCAGAGTTTTGCTAAGCAAAGCCTTGCCCACGTCTCGCGGCCGGGCGTGCGTGGACGTGGGTTGAGCGTGCATCGCTGATCATGTGCTGCAGCTACCCCCAGACAGCTTAATGCTGTGTTTGGGTCCCGCGATGTAAACACATGCACGATCACAGATGCACACACGGAGCGTTTTTTTAATGGCAGTTTCATAGAGAGGTAGTATGATCGTATATATCTAAAAGGTAATTAATTTGATTTATTATATTTGAAAAATCCTGTCTGCAGTACGGGCGTCATCTGGAAACTTCATGCTATTTTATACTATCGTTCTAAAGCCGAAATAAATGTTACGAATTGATGACAGCTTCCAGCTGCACGATAAAAATAGCCCCTTCGCTTCACAGGATCGTGTTTCTTGTTATCGAAGATGAACCGAATCTGACCCATAGAGTTTAGCAGCGAAAAAAAAAATTTGATATAAAATACAAACCTTGGCCATTTTTAATATACAACGGACCCTAAAACACAGCCTCTTTGCGGTGAAACGGATCCCGCCTCAGTACGTTCAGCAAGCTGAAGAAATCTGCCCTGCGCCTAGCTGAAAATAGGAATCTCAGTTATTAATCTCTCGGGGTGAATTTGGAAAATACACCCGTTTTGTTACAAACGTCACCCATTGTACATAGGTGTTTGCTTTAAATAATAGAGGTTACGTGAGCCTTCAAAAATAACCCTCCAAGTAACCACATGAATACGTGTCTTTCTAGAAACACCGCTCTTCCTTTACATACAAATATAGATCGAGAGACGTATATATATTTACAGATATGTATATATTTCTAATAAAACCAGTAACGTGAACGGTGATTCCCGTGAGCGTGTGTGCATCTGCAGCAACGACCGTGTGTCCTGTGGATTATACCCACAAAACAGACAGTGCAAGTCCCCACCACGGGATCCCCCGCGCCTGCGGTGGCGGCCCGCGGCCAGCCGCGGAGGACGGGTGCGGCGGAGCCGCTCCGCGGGCCGGGCTGCGCGGCCGCGCCGGGCCCCGGCCGGGCCTCCCGGAGTTCCCCGGCCTCTCCCCCGCCGCAAACCCCCGCTCAGGAGAGAATCGCCACCTTTTGAGGAAAACGTGCTGATCTCCCGCGGAAACGCCGCGCTGCGCCGCGGGGCTCCATCCCGTATTTCGAGGTGCACAGCGCGCACGTGTGCGCGGTCGCGGCGGGCGCTTCCCACCCGCGGACACGGGCAGGCACACCCGTGTGCGGGTACACAGGCGTGGTGCGAGCGTGAACGCGGTGCCCATGTGTGGATGTGCAGATGTGCATTTTGTAACGGTGACACACAGCGCGCCCGGCAACCGGCACAGCCTCCGCCATGGGGATACCGCGCACGAATTCTTTCCCCTCTGAGCTCCGGCGGTACAGCGCACACCGGCTCTTTCGGCACCGGGTCACTTGAAATACCCTGCCCTGCGTCCCCAGCCTTTTCCAGAGGGGATCTCCTTCCCCGAGCTGCCTGCTGGAAGCGGGCTCGGCAGCGGGGCTCGGGCTCCGCGCCGGCCGCGCCGGCGCTCCCGCCGACCCGGGCGCGCTGCGGGGCTCCCTGCGCGCCCGCCGGCACCGGCCCGCCGCCGGGCTCGCCGCTTGCCGCCTGTGAAAGTTGCTCCGAAAGGAGCAAGCGCTCCGGACGTGGGAAAACTTGCAAAGTCGGAGCCGTTTACCAGCGTGGCCAGAAAAGCAGCAAATAAAAGTCCCGGTGTGAGGTGCATCAGTCCAGGGACTGCTACTCCCTTACGGCCAAAACAAGGGCGAGAAGCAGTCGAGGCCAGCGCGGAGCTTGCGTCCCCTTTTCAAACAGTGTCTGCTTTAAAGAAGCCAACTTTGCCTTACGGATGCCGGACTCGCCTTTTAAAAAATTCAAGCGATCATTCACAAGCCATTAAAGCGACCTGAAAGGCGAGTCTTTCGGGGGGGAAACGGGAGCGCCCGATTATTGTTTTGCATTTAACTTTCTGCGTGCGAACAGCACAAGCACGGCCAGGGCTTGCAGCCTGCGCCCCGCGGGCACATCGCCCGAGAGGGGACAGCACACGCACCCCCCCACGCACCCACCCCGAGCAGCCCCCCGCACCCTCCCGCGAGCAGCGCCGTGCTGCTGTGGGTATCTCCTCACGCTCCCCCTCGGCGGCGGGAGCCTCCGCGGGCGCGGGAGCCTGCGGACGTCGGGCCCCAGCGTTTTGGCTGCCACGAAACAGGCAGCGCGGAGCGGCGCGGGGGCTGCCGGCACGGCCTGCCGTGGGCTCGGCGCGGCCCCGAGCAGACAGCCCCCGCGAAACCTAATAACCCACGCGGGAAGAGTACCCCGACAGCCTGCGGAGAGCCAGACATTCGAAAGAAAATGAGGGCCCCCGTCGAGGCTGGAGAGCTGGGGTTCCTGTTCCTCCCCGCAAGCCTTTACTCGTGAGTGAAGCCGCCAAGGGCGCCCGGCTCGGGAAAAGTTGTCTTTAGCGGCTGAAGCGGCGCAGGAGCAGCCGAGAGGCGCCTCGCAACCCCTCCGCCTGCAAAACTGCCCCTCTCTCTGCCGGGGATTCCCAAGCACTGCTCCCCTCTCCAGAGCCAAGCGAACAGCACGAGCATGGCGTGGACTTGAATGCAGCATTAGCAATTCCAGCCCCGGTGCTCCTCGCTAATTCCGGACACATACGGGATGGCGACCAACCAGTATTGCACCGTTCCCCCCACCACAGATAAAAAACCACCAGCAGCAGCAGCAGCAACACTAAAATCATTCTTTCTGCTGTAGGACGCTCAAACAAACCTCAGACCAAAAGTTTAAAAGAATGCTCATTAACCAAGGGCTCCAGTGCACACAAGTAACAGATCTGTGTTAAGCGACCACTAGGGACTTCACACAAGTTCAAAGAAACTTGCAACACGCATCTTTAAAATCTACCACCCCCACCACGTTTCTCAGGGTTTATTTTACAGTGGCATGTCTCTACGATTTTATTAATTTTTTTTTTGTAGCTACGCTCAGGTTGTTTTTTTTAAAACCTCTGCCTGCTCAAGCCGGCGGGACAGTTAACCTGAGCGATTGGCGGAAAGTAGCATTTTCGGCGCACGAAACCTTTTTTCCCCCGGCCCTTTTGCCCGGTGGGTTCCGTTCCCTCAAGCCCCAACACTTGCTGTCTGCCCGGGTCCCACCGGGCTCCAACTTTTTCTATCTCGCCAAACCCTGCAAGGTGGCGCTCTTTTCACTGGGAACTGATATTAGCCTTATAATAATAACATTTTGCAGAAAGAAAAGTTAAAGCGAAGCCTTCCCACGGGTGCTGCAGGGCGCAGGCGGCGATGCCGAGCTGGCAGGAGTGGGGCTTCATCTGAGCAAAGCAAACTTTTTTTTTTTTTTTTTTGGGGGGGGGGGGGGTGCTTTGGGGCGGTGAGAAATGTCCGGGGGAGATCCCCAAATGTTGCGGACAAAGACAAGCGCTTGCGGGGTTTCGCTGCGAGAGAGCGGGCTGCGCCCTGGCTGGGTTACGGCCGGAGCTCCCTCCCGAGCGCCCGCACGGCCGTGAGCAGGGAGCGCCTTCCCCCGGCACCCTCTCCCCCCCGAGCGGTTAATATGGCTATTGACTCGCTGTACACATAATATTTCTTTAAAGAAGCTGTTAAAGTGTCATCTTGGTCTACTGGAAGGTCAGTTTGTGCAATTCACTCTATGACATATCACAAGCCCTCGCAGCTTTAGCCAACCTCATGATTTGTGTTGTCTGTTGATATGTTGTCTGCTTAATGGGGCGATCATGCAAGCTACAACCAGGAACAAAGCCCAACAGTTCCAACAACCGTAGCTAAGTTAGTGGAAGCAGTACAGCTTGCAAATCTATCAAACTAAACTGCAAGGAAGACAATCTGATTTAGAGAAAAGGCGTTCTGCTACAGTCATTAAGCACAAGTAATTTAGATTTTTTATATTGTCTTCTCATTTACAAATTTACTGTATCAACGCCAGCCAATGGAACGAATTTCTTAAGTAAATGAGAAATAAATAAAAGAGATAGAAAGATAATCAAATTACATAAAATAATTCTTATCCCCTAGATTTATTTTTTTAGAAAGCTATTAACACTGGCAAAATTATAGTAATAATAATAACATAACATAAGAAGTAATTGATTTAAATTAACATCACGTTTTAAGGAATATCGGGGGGGGGGGGGGGGGGAGGGAAGGAAGAAAAAAAAGAAAAAGGAAAAAAACCCCAAAACCAAACCAAAAAATATATCCAACAACAACAACGGCCTTCGTGAAACAGCGCTGTACTTCTTGGAGTAAAAGGCCCAAGGAAAGTCATGAATCCACTGCCTGAGAATTAGTTATGGTCATAAATGCCTTAAATTAAAATAGCAACCGAAATCGCCTCTGTTTGAAATCTCCTAATATATGTTATCCGAATTAATTTAATTTAGGGACCCAGTCTATGCAGATTCATGGGCAGTGTTGGAGTGGAGTGCAGCCCTTCTCGTGTAACAATTCCCCACATTAATATTTATGTAGCATATGCAATCTATTTCTGTTATTTTTATGGTTGTTATTCTATGTCTGCAAAGGTCATTTAAATTATACTGCGGCCGAAAATTTGTTTCATAAATTTTGATATAAATACTAATTACACACTATAGTAATGCCAGCAGGGATCCTTTCATTTATCACATTTATATCACCTTCGCTGCTTTAGTGATGACATAATGGAAAGCAGTGAAAAACTGGGACAGTTTTATTCTAATATCCTCAAGCTAGTTGGAGTTGCAGCAGGTTGACTTAGCGAATAAGAATTCCTACCACAATTCATGGGATTTAAGAATCTTTAATAAGGTACGAAATGTTACCAAACAGTTCTGTAAACTAAATTTTACATACCAATTCTTCTAGCCATAAATATTGAATATCTTGTAACATGTATAACCGGACCTTTACATGCGGATAAATATGGAAATTAGGATTTATATACATTATGTTCTTGTATTTGCCAAAAGCAACGGACAGATATAGTTTATATCTTTTTTTTTTTTTTTTAATATCACTTTACATAAACAAATGTAACAGTTTGACACGCAGATCCAGGCTTTCACTATACGAATTTCTTGACAGGACGTGTAACAACATTTTACTGCACTACTTAGACTGGACTTTGGGACGAAATGTTGCACTTTATACAAAAAAGCACATTAATACCAATAATATTCTGTTAGATCGACGTTTAGACTGTAATAATACAAAGTGATTCACATTTTGGTACACATTTACTAGAACATTCTTGCCATTCAGTACAAATAGTTGAATTTCTACCTCTTCCCTCTGCCCCCCCACCACCTCCGCCCCCCCGCCGCCGCTCCCGCCCGCCCGCCCCTCCCCCCACATATATGCAAAGACCACAAATCCACATATCCCCTTATTCAACTTGCGATATAACTATTTACAAAATCAAACAGTACATTTTTTTGTTGTTTTGTTTTTGAAGCTAATAATTCTGTATTTACAAGAGGGGATGGGGGGGAAGGCCGCTGCCCGAGCAGACATGCAGTTGGAGATCTCTAATCAGTGGTTTCCAGTAAAGCCCTACACAGTTGGCATTTGCCCTGGTAACCTTGTCTTCTTATGCACTCTACTAACCCCTTCGCCTACCAAGCCTTGGAACAGAGCAGAGCAGAACAGTCAAAAAAAAAAAAAAAAAAGGGAAGAAAAAGAAAAAAAAAGGAAAGAAAAAAAAGGGAAAAAAGAGAAAGAAAAGAGAAAAAAGAAAGGAAGAAAAAAACAATTTTAAAAAATGAAGTCTTCATTTTACTCAGTCCTGGGTCTACTGGCAGCATTTTATTTTTGTTTGCTCATTTAAATTCTGATTTCAAAGTGTTCATTATTTTTGGAGTCTTTAAATAGGGTATTTGTTTGCTCGCTTGGGGCTTTTTTTGTGTTTCGTTTTGTGTTGTTTTGTTGTGTTGTTTTAGCGTTTTAGACGTACCATTCGTTAAAATTTGATGTAAGCGTGCTGTGGCTGGACGTGTGGTGGACTGCGGAGGAGGAAGGGGATAAGGAGCTGGCGGTCTGGTTTTCTGTGGATGGAGACACGATGGTTGGAGGGGTGGAGGACTCGTAGCCTGAGCTGGCGGCGGGAGAAGGCTGGGACCCCTGCGAGGATGATTCATGGACCTGCAAGAGAAAACCCGGGCAGAAATAGGGAGCGGCGGAGGACGGAGGCCCTGGCGGCGGTCGCCTTCGGCGGGGGATGCGCCAGCCAAGGGGACCCGGCCCCGAGCCCCGGGCTCGGGCATCCCCGCGGGGCGCCCCGCCGGCCCCAGCCCCGGGGCCGCCCCCCCGGCCCCGGCCCCGGCCCCGGCCCCGGCCCGGCGGGGAAGGCCGGGCAGCGCCCACCGGCTGCCTCCTCGCACGGCCCCCCCTCCCCTCCCCGGACAAAACGCACCGACAAAAGGCCCTGCCCGAGGGGCCGGGGCTGAGCGCGGCCGGGCGGGGGGCGGCGCGGCCCGGCGGGCCCGGGGCGGACTCTGGGGCCGGGGCCGGGGCCGGGCCGCAGCAGCGCGGAGCCCCGCAGCCGGCCGGCCCCGGGCCGCGCTCCGCGCTCCGCCCGCAGGCACCGCCGCGCCGCCGCCCCTCGGCCCGGGCGCTCCGGCCCGCCGTCCCCGCAGCCCTTTCCCCCGGCCAGGCCCGAGGCGGCGTCCGAGCCCCGCACATCAGGCGCCCTCCATTTACCTTCATGTGCTTTCTGAGGGAGCTGGGGTGCGTGTAGGACTTGTCACACATTTTGCAGAGATAGGGCTTGTCGGAAGTGTGCACATGCATGTGCTTTTTGCGGTCGCTGCTGTTTGCAAAGCGCCTGTCACAGCCCTCGAATTCACACTTAAATGGTTTTTCACCTATTGCAGAGGGAAGGGGGGGGAAACGGATCTGATTAAGCAGGGCCGGCTGGATTGCTCATTGTCCCCATCGCACCGCCGGACGGAAGCCCAGGGCTCCATTTCAAACACTCGCAACTTTCTAACTTCGACGAGGCTCAAATCCCAAAACCTTGCTTCTCTTCTCTGTCCTTTCCGCGCCTCCGACCCCTGCTCAGCGCCCATTTCGGAGGGAGGGGGGAGCTACATAACTTTCTTTTTTTTTTTTTTTTTTTTTTTTTCCTTTGGAGGGGCGAGTTTCCTCTGCAGCCCCAGCCCTGGGCACCTCTCCCTCCTCGCAGCGCTCCAAGCGAGAGAGCAGGCGTGGTGGTATTTACACACGATCCTCAGTGTCTAGTTTCCGTTTTTAAAGCTCGTTCTCGTGATATTTTACGCTCCCACCCACCCCAGCCCCCTCCCCCGTATTTTCTTGCAATATTGAAAATTATCCGGCCGGGGAACACAATGCGAGGGCAGCCCCACAAACCCTCTGCAAAAGCGCTCGGGAAAGCGGCGCTGGCTTTCGGCGCTCGGGGGTGGGAGCGGGGGGAGAGAGCTCGCCCAGCCAGGGGCTCCTGCATTTCCACCTCCCGCGATGGGGAAAAGTTCTCAGGGATCCCGGCGCCTGCCCTCCGCACAACAATAACACACTAACGCGCCGGGCTCGGTTTATTTAAAATCGCTCCTCAGAATTAAATATTTACCAAGCCCTGAATTGCAGAGGGGAGACGGATGAGCTGCCTGCAACATCTAGCACAATTTCTCATCGTGCCACAGTCAAAACTGCCGAACAACAATTAATTAAAACCTATAAATTTAAACAGGACAGGTTGCTGCGACCCCCACACCCCCCCACACACCCCCCGCCCTAACAGCCCCAGCAGCAGACCCTGCCTTGCTCCCCCTCTGCCTCGGCAGGGATAATTTTCTTTTTGTTGCTGCCGCTGGCGTGGCTGTGACCGAGCTCGTTTTGCCGCGGAGCTCCGAGCCTGCCTCTCCGGCAAAATCAGTGGCCCTGGCTCGTACCTACCCCCTCCCGCCTGCAGCCCGACCCTCAGCCAAGCAGCGCCCCGGCCCCCCCGGCCCCCCCGGCCCGGCCCCGCGCCCCGCTCCGGCCCCGGCGCTCGGCGCTTCCACTCGCAGAGAGAAAAGCTACAGAGAAGGTTACCGTACCTGTATGAGTTCTTTTGTGTATTTTGAGATTCTCTGATCTGGCAAACACTTTGCCACAGCCTGGGAAGGGGCAGGGGAAAGGCTTTTCACCTGTGTGGACTCTGATGTGATTTACAAGTTTGTATTTGGCCTTGAAAGGTTTCCCTTCTCTCGGACACTCTTCCCAGAAACATATGTGATTGGACTGCTCGGGTCCTCCAACGTGCTCCACCGTGACATGAGTCACCAGCTCGTGCATCGTGCTGAAAGTTTTGTTGCAGGACTTTTTGGGGTTTGACAATTGCTCGGGCTCAATCCACTTACAGATGAGTTCCTGTTTGATGGGCTGCCGCATGTAGCGGAAGAAGGCCCCTGCCCCGTGGTGGGCTGCCATGTTCATGTTCATGTGGCCGTAGCCGTGCAGCTGGGTCGAGGCGTAGTGCTCGGAGCGGGGGCTGGTGACCTGGCCGTACTGGTCGGGTCTGCCGTACATGTCTCCGGAGAAGCCCAGGCGCATCTGCCCGTTCACCACGTTAGGCGAGGCGTGGCTGGTGGCTTGTTCGTGCAGCCCCGGGAAAAGTATATGTCCCGCGGCATCGGTGTGTCCGTGGGGTCCGGCGAAGCTGCCGGCGGCGGAGGCGAAGAGGCTGTGCTGGGCGCTGGCGGCCGCCGCCTCCCCGAAGCCGCGGTTGCGGAACAGAAAGTCCCGGGTGGAGTTGAAGGCGGCGCTGGAGTAGGAGCTGACATGGGTCGGGTGGTGGTGGTGCCCCAGGGCCGCCGCCGCGTAGCCGGGCGCCTGCGAGGTGAAGGCGGTCTGGCCGGCCGAGGCCAGCTCGTGGGTGCTGGGGTTGATTTTGAAGGCGCCCATGCCGTCGGCGAAGGGGTTGATCCCCAGCCCCACTTCTCTGTCCGTGACATCGGCCGTGGAGTGGTGGCGGGAGGATCCGAAGGTAGTGACTCCTATGGCGGGATACTGCGGTCCAGCATCCAGAAGCATCTTCCCAGCGTCGATGCAGCAACCAAAAAAAAAGCACGCGCGCACACACACAACGCGGAGAGAAGCAGCAGCAGCGGCAGCAGCAGCGGCAGCAGCAGCAGCAGCGGCGAAAACACCCTCTTTGGAAAGTCAGCGACGATCACCACCAAAGCAACCACATCAAAAACACCCCCTTCGGCATCAGCGCAGGGGGAAGGAAAAAAAAAAAGGGGGAAGAAGAGGGGAAAAAAAAAAAAAAAAAAAGAGGCTGGTGCGGAAGGGGGGAAGAGATCTTCGCAGTTGCAAATAATAATAATAAAAATGTGCCCCAAAAATATTCACTGTCTCTCTGCTTTGACTTTTCAGGGAGGTTTAAGTGGGGAGGGGGGGGGTTGGGTGGGCTCAAAAATAAACTGGCTGCAAATAACAATAACGGAGAGAGATCAACACGGGCAGCAAAAAAACAAAACAAAAAAGAAACTTCCTTCAGTGATTTTTTTGGCTATAGGAATGTTGCAAAGTGGCCGAGAGCTTGTTTCTCTCTCCTCTTCGAGCCTCCCCACACTCTCCCCGATTTTTTTTTTTGGGGGGCCTTTTTTTTTTTTTTTCGCTTTGCAAAAAAAGGCGCAAATCATGCACAATATTGTCTTTTGCGGTTTATCTTCCTGGGGAGAAACTTTCACCTCCTCAGCCGGGCGGTGAACGCGAGACTGATAGCGGCAATCATTCCTGCAGATAAATGAATTGAAAAGACGACACCGTCCCCCCCCTTGATGAATGGGAGCCGGGGGCGGAGCGACGTGCGGGCTGACGTGGGCGCCCATTGGTCGGCGGCGGCTCCCCCTTCCCCGCGTAACTCCCCCCGGCCCCGCCAACGAGGGGCGCGCACGGCCGCCTCCCGCCGCTGATTGGCCCCTCCGCCTCATCAATCGCAGGTATTGTGAGCGCCCTGACATCCCTTCTGACAAACAGGGCTGCAGGAGTAGCAACTTTTTTTTTTTAATATATAAAGCCTTTTTTTTTTTTTTTTTGCACGAAAATATTTCCAGCGCATCTTTTTGTGTGTACGTGTGCTAAGGAAAAAAAAAATCTTTTATTATTATTAGGGTTCTTTTCTCCCCCGCTCTCCCTCTCTCTGTCCCTCTCTCCCCAGCACTCTGATAATGATGGTAATGATGATTTCTTGGTGATCCAGAATTTTTAAGATCACTGAGCAACTTTTTAGGCTTTGAAAAGAGAAGCCCTGTAGGCACTCGCTTCTTTTGAAGTTGTTGTTTTCCGCTTGTTTAGACCGAAGCTCTCCGAGAGTAGGTGCTGGGTGCATTTGATTTTATTTTTAAACACCAGGCGTGATTTCTCTGGGTAGCTGACTCTATCCCTCCATCAGGTTTCTGAAATAAATCTTGTTTTCTGCACCCATCAAAACGCAGGTGGGTGAGAACTCTTAACTTTCTACTTTTGTTGTTGTTGTCTCGCCTCTTTTTTGTTATTTTCTTTCTTCTTTCTCTCTCGCTCTCCTTTTCTCTCGCTCTCTCTTTTTACGGGGTCTCTTTCATTCAGGTAAAACTGTAAATTTCCCAAACCTACATTGTTTCTCCTCCTACTGCATGAAACTCCCCGATACTTCTTCTCTTTTTCTTTTTTTTTTTTTTTTTTTGGGGGGGGGCAAAAATTTATTTAAAATCCTCGATAGGAGCAATGTAAATTTTCTGACATTCAAACCTTTTCTAGTTCACAAATCAGTCACCCTTGTCACAGTTATTGAAATTCCTCAACTTGCCACACCAGGACGGTGGAAAAAGCAGGCGGTGTCTTTGTTGCTGACCAGGCTTTTGATCGCCAGAGAAAATTTACTTACCTTCAGATGAGTGAGCAGAAAAAGAAATAACACTCCCTTTGATTTAGTTAGAAAAATGCAGACATTTGGATTCAGTGCAAACATACAACACTTGGTTGTTTTCTAGATGCAACCCTCGATTAACCTGTCTTTCCCCAGCTCAAAGTCTATTGAAAAACTGCGGATAGTTCTTTTTTGTTCTCGCTACAAAGAGCCATTGACTATATATTAAAATGATTGTTGAAAGGTATAAGTACGGTATTTAAAAGCAGAAAACCTTTGTGGCTTAATCAATTAAGCTAAGCAACATTTGTACAATATTTTAAACGACGCTCCGGCACTGAAAAAAAAAAAGATCTCGTGAAACTTTAAAATATAGACGTCTTTGTGTGCGTACGCATATATACACTTACGTATGCGCCCATGTGTGTGTGCACGTACATAAACCCGGCAAATTATTTATTTACTCAGTCGCCTGCATATTCATTAGCTCTAATTATTTTCGAGTAACGAAAACACCAAAAGCTCGCTAAGAGTCGGACTCCTTCCATTCCGCCTTTGTTCAGCCCTTCACTTGCCTCCTTCGCAGCTCAATCCGAGCCCCTCCAATTCCTAGTGCCAAACAAAGAAACTTTAAACTCATCCCCTGTAATTAAAGGCGCTGGGAAGCAATCCGCCGCGCAGGTACTGGGGAATCGGAGCAGCAGCGCTGCTGCGCGAACCCCTCTCGGGTGAGAACTGCCTCATTTCGAGAGGTGTAAAAATGGCCATTGCGCCTAGAAAACAAACAAACAACAAGAAATAAACTTGGATACGCCTGGGAGGAATGTTTCGCTGCAGTTTATCTGCAGATGCAGTTTGCCTGTGCCGGGTGCACGGAGATCGCTTTCAAAGCAGATGTATTATGTAATTTCCTTGGATCTTGGGAGGCTTTACAGTTTTTCCAGAATAATGCTGGGCTGAATCTACACGTTTGCATTTATTCTGCCAAACCCATTCGACGGAATTGCGATAGCTTATAGCAACAGGTATACCCGCTCTAGGAGCGCGCCTGTCTGTGGACGTGGTCTATAGGCGGGTGTTACATTACTCTCTGAATTTGGTGCTAAAATTAAGCAAAGGACAAAGTTGTCAGCCTCATTGTGAAGTCTTCAGGGCGATGGCATTAGGAGATCCAGAAAGTTAGGTAGTCCGGTGCTAGCCTGCCTGCCAGTGCAGGGGGAACCCAGTGATCATTCCAGGTCGGTGCAAAATATACGAGAAGGCAGACGAGAGGGTATTTTTAGGAAGCGTATCTAAATATACAGTGTAAGAGTGAATGTAAAAAAAAAAAAAAAAATGTTGTGGGTTGTAGAAGTTATCAAGTGGGATTTGCGGCGCGCTCTCTGCAGGAAACGAAAGCTGCTCCAGTTCAAAGCCACATGCACCAACGTGACATATAAGCCATTAAAATATCATCCTGACGGCTCATTTCTGCTTCATCATACATTCCCTAACTGCTTCCAGAAAGCAAGAAAAGAAGAAATGAAGGATGACCGCCTCGATGGAAGCGCCAAAGAGGTGGTGGGTTCTTGGGGGGGGGGGGGTGTCATTGTTTTCTTCTTTCATTCTTTCTTTCTTTTCCCTTTCCCCCCACCCCCACTTCTATTTTTGCCAGTTCAGAAATGAGGGAAAACCTTCAACAGGTCGCAGGGGTAAGTGCCTGGGAGCAGGGGGTGCCCGGGCAGCTCGGGCAGCTGGCTAGCCCCCGCCGCCTGCCCCCAGGGCTGGACGAGGGCTCCCTGCCCTCGGGGGGCCCCGGCGGGAGGAGGCTTGGCCACCCCGGGGGAGAGGGGCTGGAGCCCCGCGGTGAGGGGGGGCCGTGCCTCGGCTGCCCCGCGCCCACGTGGGGCCGGCCCCCGGCGGCATCTCGGCGGGCGGGGGCGGGCGGAGGGAGAAGCGCCCGGGCGCCGTCGAGGGGGGCTCCGGCACCCTCCGCCGGACGCCGGGCCCGCCCCCCCGAGCCCGAGGAGGGGCCCGAGCCCGCCGGACGCGCAACGCGGGGCGGCGGGGGTCCGCGGAGCGGGGCGGAGGCGCTCCCAACCCCGACAGCGACCGGGCTCGACGGGGACGGGCAGGCGGCGGGTCCGGCCGGGTCCTGCGGCCGCCGAGGCGGAGCCGGGGGCCCGGGGCGGCGGGCAGAGAGCGAGGAGCGCTGACAATGGCGAGCCCCGTGGGGAGGCGTCCCGGGGGATGCGCTCCCCGCCCAGCGCCTCGCCCACCGCCGCGCCCGGTGCCAAGGGGGAGCGCCGGGGGAGCCGGCGCTCCGGCACCGCACGCCCGTCTTTATAGGCGGGTGCAGGAGGGACGGAGCCCGGGAGGCCGGCCGACCCCCTCCGCCCCCCCCCCACCCCCCCGTGGGCAGGGCCGGGGGAGCTGCCAAAGGAGCTGGGTGCCGCCGCCAACTTCGCGAAGAGCCCGCGGAGGGGCTGAGACCCTGGTCGCGGCCCCGAGGGGACGCTCCGCGCCCGGCGCCGGCTGGGGAAGGGGAGATGCTCCCAAATCCCTGCCGAGGGTGATGCCCTCAGGGGTGACCTCTGACCCGAGCCCGGCTCCATGTGCCAGTCCCGAGCACCGGCACAGCGCCGGGCTGGAGGGGGACCGGCGTGGGCTCCTCGCCGAGCCCCCCCGCTGCTCCTTTGTCACGCACGGTCCCCCAGCCCCAGGGAGCCCGCCCGGGCGGGGAGCCCCTTTGCTGGGCTGGGCTCGGGGCTCCCTCCACCCGCAGCTGAGGAACTTTATTTCCTCACCGATACCTTCCCGGCGAGGGCTCCCTTCACCCTGCGCGGCCGCGGAAAGCACAGGTTGCGCGACAAGCCGGCGGCGGCGAGGTACACGCCGTCCCCGCCGCCGCACGCTCACCCGGCTCACGCATCCCGGGGCAACGCCGCCAAACCCGCCCGGGGCCGCCGGGCTCCCGCGGGGGCGGCGGCTGCTCCCAGCCCCGCTCCGCGGCGCACCTTTGCCCGGGTGCAGCAGTGAGCGTTTGGGGAAGGGGGGCCGGGTCCCTCCTGCGCGGGCTGCAGCCCCTCGCACCCCCAGCCCCAGCGTGGGACCCGGGGGGCGGACTGGGACCCCGCACCGGAGCTCCGGGGCTCGGCCCGGCCGAGATCCGACCGGCTCGGGCGATGGGGCGTCCTCACCCCCCTGCTCCGCCAGTGGCACTGGGTAGAGCAGAAAGGCGTGCGAGGTCGAGCCAGAGCTTTAGCCAATATTTACTCTGAAATCCACAACTGTTTTGCCTTCGTTTTTTGTCATCTGGTAACCATTTGAAATATTAAATGCAGCGATTTTTTTTTTTTTTTTGTCCAGTTTCAACAAGTTTTGGAGAACGGTCGGGAACCGAGCTCTCCTCCAGCCTCCCATCCTAACCGCTAAAGCACAACTCCTGCAAAACTCTCGCTAGCGGGGCAGGGTTTGCCGCTCTCACTTGATAAAAGTATGAGGGCGAATGGGGGTTGACTAGAAAATATAATTCCTAAGGGGTTCCTCTACTTCTTTTTATTTCGGCAGTAATTTTCATCACAGCGGTGAAAATATTGAGGGCATCAAATTATTTGTGATAGAGTATGACTGTGATACGCTGATGAAGTTTCGTAATTAATATCATCAATTATTTGTGTTAGTATAGTTTTTTTATTTACCAGCCCTGGAGTCCCTATAATAATAGTAGTGAGAGCAATAACAATAATCATCGCCCCTGAAGTAACTGATTCCAGATTCCAGTGTGCTTTTCTGTGTGTGTGGGGGGAACCCAAAACCAAAAAACAAATCACCCAAACCCCCGAGAATTTCAAAGATATCTGCAAAAACTGAGACTTGCACACTGCATCAAACCCCAGATCTGCTCTCAGGGCTATTGCTGCCGCTCAAAGAAAGCTGTGCAAAGTTCTGCCTGCAGTAGTGGCAGTGCTCTGCCTTGCAGAGTGCAAAGAGCAAGCTGAAAATTATAGGCAGGGAGAAGTGCCAGGGTGGTACTATACTAATCCTTGCTGAGACAACAACTTGCGTTGGAGGCTCGCAGAGAGTCCGAAATTTAATTTCGGGAGGGAAGGATCTGTAAACAATATAGTCGAGTTGGTAAAAACCTGCCTTACAATAGCCTGCCAGAAGGTGAATGTCAGATCAAAGGCGAACTGAAAAGATGTCCTTTCATATTTTTTTTCCCCCTAAATCAGCCATGGAAACTTCATGACTCCATAAAACATGTGCTGCTTTGCTGGGGAGACAGCCTCCAGTTTCCCCTCGGAGAAAGCTTCTTCCCCCCCCCCCCCCCGCTGCTTAACTCTTGTGGTTTGTTTTGTTTTTTCTTTTCTTTTTGAATCCATGATGCCTGAGTCGTATAGCGCCTTACTCATTTCGTATCACACACAAATGGGTTTGCTCTTAACTTTCCACCTCTCTCCCCAAACAGGAGCAAAGTCAGGAAATGAGGCACAAGACTCCCCTTGTAATGAGGAAAAGAAAACGACTTTACAGAAACATCCTGGAAAAGTCAAGTAAGTTAAAATACGTCTTTTTTTCAGTTCAAAGGAGACAATATTTTTTCCAGCTTAGTGTTTAACGTACTTGCATAAACACAAATCAGCGACACAACTCCCCACCAGCAGCTGCCTAATCCCGCTCAATGCCTATTCATTTGGAGGTTCTAGAATTAATATTTGACGACTCTCTCATTGAAACAACAACCCCTGACCCCATGTGATTGCACTGTCACATTACTCTATGACATATTCATCTTGAATTCATTTACGGACGATTTGATTGGAATGAGGTTTGACATGTATTGGATCCTATTAAAGAAGAAGACTTTGATCTTGTTGATGGGGTTTACATGATATGTATCATCTTTACCAGGGATACCAGGCTTCCACAATGTGGTGTCTAAGTAGCTAGTGACTGACAGCTTATCTGACAGGAATACCTTAATCTTGAGGTACTGAATGAAATATTCTATTTAAAATAAGCATATGATTTGCTTGTCCTAGGGTAGCTCTAGGTCACAAAAAGTGAGAGGCAAACCTAGGCACAAGCCGTTGCTCGTCTGGTAGCTGGGCTCCCATTATCCGGGGACCCTGAAATAAAGACGTCCCCGTACGCGGGAATGGGGCGAGGAAGAGAAACAAAGGCAGAGTGTGCTCCCGAGCCACTCGGTACCCTCTCCCCTTCTCTCCGAGGAGATGCTGGGATTACTGAAAGGCTTTCTGGAACCACCTCTTCCGAAACAGCAGTGCCTTCTGCCGGGGCAGGTAGGGACTCGGGCTCGGGTCCTGCGCCTGCCCCCGTGTCACTCGCTGCCTCCCTCCTCCCTCCCTGCCCGAGGCGAGTTTGGGGGATCAGGAATCGCACAGGGTGACTTCTCGGTCCTCTGGTTCTATTCCTCGTTTTTTCCCCTGTCTCACAGTAAATATTAGGATTTTCAGATGAGACCGTTCCCCTCCTCTCGCCCGGGAGTTGAAGCCTAAAGGTGAGCCCTGGAACCTGCTGTCTGGAGACTTCAGGGCATCCCGTCCCGTCCGGTCCCAGCCCTCGGGCACCGGCTGGGAAGTTTCTAGCTGGCTCGTCGGGAAGGGAAGTTTCGCAGAAGCAGGAGTGGGAGAGCACGGGGGGTGGGTGAAGGTCAGATTTTGCTCTCCCCGGTGCTTCCCGGGGCAGGAGCTGTTCCTTGCGCTGAGCACGACTCTAAGGGTGAGCAAGATTTGGCCCCAAGTCAAAGAGCACAACACGAGCAGCCCCTGATTTTCTGGGGCTTTGCACCTCACCTTCAGAGCAAACCCTTCCTCCCTCCGGCAAAGGTCGAAGTACGGATAAGCGCCAAAACAAGGCGAAGGGTGGTGGATCTGTAAAGCCGTTCAGCAGCTGGGGCCGTCCCCATCCCCGGGGGTTACCGCAAAGGTGTGCGCCGCAGTTTCCGTCCCGCAGGCCCCGGCAGCCGCCCGGCGCGGGGCGGGGGTGCAGGCAGGGGCCGGAGGGTTGGGGCTGCCCGGCTCGGCCCCGCACTCCCGAGGCGTGGGCAGGCGGAGCTCTGGATCCCCCCGCACGGCGGGGCGGGAAGCAGGGAGGCAGCTCTGCCCCCCTCCCATGGCACAGCCCGACGTGCGGGGCTCCTGCCTCCTCCCGGCGCTGCCTCGGCCAACTCGCCTCTTCCCCGAGAGAGCCGGGTCGGGGGCTGGGTCGGATGGGGGGAGCGGGGAGGAAAAGTGCTTGTGTCTCGTCTTCACGACATGTCACCTCTGTAGAGCAGCCCTCCAGCACGGGCGGGCTTTGGGGCCTGGGGCTGCGGCCGAGGTCGCAGAAACACAGCAGCCACTCGAAAATTTGTACTGCCGATCAAGCTGCCCGTCTATTCGTGTTGATCTGGCACCCAAGAGAGCACCGTGGTCCCTCTAAACTTCACTTCCCTTAAGATAAGATCTATCCTATAGGTCTTATAAAAATATTGTCCTGTGGACCTGCCCTGACGCCTGAGTTTCAGCTTCAGCTCAGGATGTTTCTGTTCTGCTGCTTGAGCAATCTCGGTTTCTCCTTGGAAAGGCTCCGGTTCATCCAGCTCATGAGTCCCATAGTCTAGAAGGGGATGCCCCTACCGTAGCCAGGTGGGTTGGAAAGGAAATAATCGTAATTAAAAAAAACTGGCCCTGCGCAAGCTGATGTTGACACATTTGAGAGTTTGCCGAGAGCCCGGTTTATCTGGTCAGACACGGCTCAGGTCGCTGCCAAGGAGCAGGAGACCTCGGTGGCCCCTCGAGCGCAGCCGTGCGAGCTCGAGCTGCCAAAGGGCTGCTCAAACAGGCATTCAAGTTTTCAAAACATTCTGGGAGATGCGCGGAGCTCGGCCGGGTCTGGCCCCGCTCCCCTCCTCTTCCCCGTTTCTCCGCCTCCCCGCAGTCATGTGGCGGCCCCCGCCCGCCCCCCGCCCCGCTCCCCCCACGCACGCAACCGGGGCTCACACCAACTGCACCTAACAGTGAGGGACACCGAGGGCCAGGTTCTCCTGCACTGCCTGGGAAAGGGAGTGAGGGAGAGCCCTGAGTGAGGCGAGCTGAGAGCCATGAGTGTCTGAGGAGAAACCGTCACAATATTTTAAATGAGCTCAGGGCAAACCGGTTATGACATCTTTTTAATTGATAAACTGTTCCAGATGTTTTCTCCCTTGACTGAGAAGTGTCAGAATTGATGGATAACAAGTATGTAGAGGTGCAGTGTTTTAAGGAGGTATGAGGAAAGCAGCTTTATTTGGAATTCACACTCTCAGTACATTTGTAAGTAACAGATTCATACTTCCTAACGTTTGTCTCTTCTGTGCAATCCTATTGAGATGGTCATGAATAGGACTGTCAAATCCATTTCGTAGAGCAAGTAGACTTGAAAGTTGAGATATTGTGAGGATGGTGTGTGGTTTAAAATGCCTGCGTAAACATGTTATGTAAGGATGGAGAGCTAATTGCATCATTTGTCACTTTTCATCATCTCCACTCGGAAAGACGTACACAAGGATGTGTCTATAGCTAGCTACCTAAATACCAGCCTTGTGTTACAGGGGAAATATGGTGAAAGCCAAGCAGAGCCTAAATACGTAACTGCAGCCAGCCCAGAGTATGCGACGCTGTGACAAAATTGTCCCCTATGTGGTTATGTATGTCCTACACTTTAATTTTATGGTTTCCAATCATTGGCTGGTAGCTTCTGCTATGGGGGTAGCGGGGTTGACGTTGCCAAACAGTTCCTTGTTTTACTACTTAACATAAAACCTATCGATCGCCGATACCGTTAAATTTTTATGGAGATGCAAAATTCCACGCTGGGAGCTCTACCTGGCGTGCGTGCGGTGAAGTATCCACTGGCAAGTTAACAGCAAGTCAGTGTATTAAAATGCTGAGAGTTTGACACGAGGAGTGGAGAATTAATCGTTGCTTTATTTCGTAAGACTGCGCTTTTATTGGTGGAGGCATTTTCATGTCAGGGTCTGAGTTCTGTGGTAATAACGTGGGCAGATATTTACAGCTGTGTTTTTCTTCCCTGAAGCAGAAGCCCTGTTTCTTCCCTCTTGTCCCATGTTTCATTTACGTTTTTTGAGTTCACAGTCCCCTTCTTAAAAACTTAAGTAGATGCTTCCTTCTGTGCTGAAGCCCTAAGCTTTTCTAAACCTGTAAGGCCGCAGCGTATACAGCTGAAAGCCTAAACGACCCTGGCGAGGCACACCCCGCAGACCATGTTCTTTCCTTCAGGTGAGAAGCATCAGAACTGAGTCGATTGTGAATGTTTTGCCATGCTTTTCCTTCAAGCCAAGGACGGGGATTTTACGCGGAACTACCCTGTAAGCGTGCGTGAGCGAGATAGAGAGGGAGAGAGAGAGGGAGAGAGACTCCCTCTTCTGGGTTAAACACTCAGATTCAGCCTGAACACCACGATTTCTCACATTGCTCCGGCAGCCAATAGCCAGATAACTGCTAAAACTTGTCGAAGGAGGAGAAGGGGATGGGGACTCTTCCAGGAATCCTTTGTCGGCGCTCAGGCAACGGTGCAACAGCCCCAGCACCAGGCCAAACGCGTGCGTCGAGCAAGCGAGCTGGCGGTGCGGCTCCGGCTGCCGGTTTTGCCGGGGAAGGACCCGCTGCCCGCGCTGTCAACAAGTGTCAGGGCCCCGCAGGCCGGCCCGGGCCCGCTTCCGCGGGGGGCGCGGGGCCGCTGCTCCGGCCGGGCGGCGGCGACCGGCGGGGCTGCCGGGGCTCTGCCGGGGGGAACCCCGCGGGCTGCCCCCGGCCTCGGGGCAGGGCAGTGGGAACGGACAAAGGCCGGGGCGGGCGGCCGGGGCGCTCCCCCCCGGACTCCCCCCGCCCGCCTTGGCTTTGTTCCCCCACGGCCGCAGCCCGGCGGCGGAAGCTCGGCAACGGCCCGACAGCGGGGCGCGGCGCGGCGCGGCTCGGGGGAAGACCGCGGTCAGGACCTCCCGCCGCCGGGCCGGGCTGCGGCCGCGGGCTCCGCCGTGCCCAGGGGCCGGGCCGAGGGGCTCCGCGGGGCGGGAGGGGCCGGGGGAAAGGGACGCCCGGCGGCAGCGCATGCGCAATCCCCCCCCCCGCACCGAGCGATAACCCTTTCAGTCAGCAGCGGGACCTGTCATCGGTAACGTCACCGCGGCGGCAGCCAATGAGAAGGCGCGGCGATTGTTTGGCCGGTGGGGCCGGCGCCGCGGCCCGGAGGCGGCGCGCGGCCGCCCGCGCCCCGTCCCGTCTCGCGGCCGCGCCGCGCCGCGTGGGGCTCCCCGCCGGCCCCGCGGGAGGACGGGCCGTGCGGGGGGACCTCCCCGGCCCGCCGCCGCCAAAAGCGAGCCCCCGCCGTCCCCGCCGAGCCCACCCGCTGGCAGCGCCGCCCGTGCGCCCCGCCGCCGGGGCAGCGGGACCGGGAAACTTTTTGGGGGGAGAAAGAAAAAAAAAAAGTTTGGGTTCCCCCCCCGTGTCTCTCTCCTCCCGCTGTCAGGTGACTTTTTAGCGTTAGAAGCTAATGAGCGTGGATGCTCTGGGGATCCCAGTGATGGACCCTGCTGCTCTCTCCAGGCGGAACACGGCGCTGAGATTAGTAGACTTGGCGGGGGCTCCTCACCACCACCGCCACCACCCCCCTCAGCGCGTGACAGGCTTCCCGGGCTTCGCCGGGCACCCCCACGCCACGGCGCCCACGCAGCCGGGGGAGCACGCCGCCGAGTCCCGCCTCGGGCCGCACCCGCTCCGGCCAGAACACATGGGGCACCGCCACCATCCTCCTCTTCATCCTCCTCAGCATCACCCCGCGGCCCTTAAGCTCAGCCCTGCCCCTCATCCCCACCACCAGCTCCACCACCACCACCACCACCATCATCATCATCATCATCATATGGCAGGCCAAGCCGAGGTGGTCTCTAGTCAAACAGGAGCGTTTGGCCCGGCGCAGTCACCAGCAGCCCCTTACCCCGTCTCTCACCCAGCCCAGGCTCTGGCAGCAGGTAGGGATTTCTTCATACGCAGAGACCTGCCGGCCCCACTCATGCCAGGGCTGACCGAGCAGCGCCCCGCTGCAAGTTCTCACCACGGACTGTTTGTCTCAACAACAGGTAGCTACCCCGGACACCATGGTCACCACCACTCAGAAGCTGGGAATCCCTCTCTGTTCACTGGACTCCATGAGCAGCCTCCCCATGCAGCTCCAGGTGGCCATCTAAACGGACAGATAAGACTGGGGTTACCTGGAGAAATGTACGCCAGGTCTGAACATTTCACTCAAGTACCAGCCTCCAGGACAGATCCTTTTGCTGCTTCTTCGCTTCATAGCTACGGTGGCATGAATCTGAACGTGAATCTGGCTCCACACCACGGCCCGGGTGCCTTCTTCCGTTACATGAGGCAGCCCATCAAACAGGAACTCATCTGTAAGTGGATTGAGTTGGACCAGACTCCCAAAAAATTATGCTCGAAAACTTTCAGCACGATGCACGAGCTGGTGACTCATGTCACGGTGGAGCACGTTGGAGGACCCGAGCAGTCCAATCACATATGTTTCTGGGAAGAGTGTCCGAGAGAAGGGAAACCTTTCAAGGCCAAATACAAACTTGTAAATCACATCAGAGTCCACACAGGTGAAAAGCCTTTCCCCTGCCCCTTCCCAGGCTGTGGCAAAGTGTTTGCCAGATCAGAGAATCTCAAAATACACAAAAGAACTCATACAGGTCAGTATGCAAAGCTCTCTTTACTCTCTCTCTGTGTTATTCGGCATACTGTTTTGCTTTATTTTGTTTTTAATGTATCCTTTGCGTTGTTATTGAATGCACGCCAAGTACTTCTGGAAAATAAATTCTCAGATTTGTTTGCTTCTTTGCCGTTTGGAGGAGGGGGGAGAGAAGGGGGGGGAAAGGGAGAGCGAGAACAAATCTCAGAATTCTCGTCCATATTTTTTTCTGGTTGTGCGGAGAGGCTGCTGTAATGTTTATGCGGGTAGATCTGTGTAAATACCGAGTGATATAGCTACTATTTCTGTTTATTCACATGGGCGAGGATTTTTTTTTTTTTTGGCAATTTAAAGTAGTTGGGGAAAAAATGAAATGATTGTGCAAGCTCACAAATTAAAAGTGAACAATAGAAGTTACAACTTGTCTAGTCAGTTTTGACTGATGTCGCTGAGATGCTGCTGCTCGAACATTGTGAGAATAACACAGCTGCGACCTTTTCGTTCAACAGTGTTGTTTTGGGCAGAGGGAGTTTCAAATGTTTGATCTGAATAACACTGACATTTTTAATGAGCATTGCCTTCCAACGACTCTCTGCATTCGCAAATATGGGGAGCTGCAAGTTCTGATTCTCGGGAGGGGGAAAAAAAGGAGGAGAAGAAACCCCGGTATTGTTTCGGCCTGTACATTTTGAAATGTCATTTGCAGATCTGTTAAACGAAACTGGGACATGTGTCAGAACCATCTGTTAGTTCTAGTTAACAGAAAATAAAGTAACTCGATGGACGATCTTGCAAAACTATGTTTGAACTCTTCCGGCCAGGAAAGCATTTATAATTAATGAAATTGCACGTAGAAAGTTCTCACACTTCCAGGAGCAGCTTGTGAAGTTGTATTAATCAGTTTAGCAGCCGGTGTTTGTAGGCTGTAGCGCTGGTTGGGTTTTTTTTTCCCTTTTTTTTTTTTTTTTTCCTCTGAAGAAGAAGATAAGAAATAAGCCCTTTTTGGAAAATTTAATCTGTTCCAGTGTAGGGTTTTCCACCTCCCACCCCCTCCTGTACAGCCTTATGCACTGCGAGGGAAACTACATAATCCTATTGTAAGATCTGCTTACAGCCAAAGGATTTTTTTCGCCTTCCAGTTCATAAAACTCCCCTTCCCCCATGCTCGGTGCAGGGCTTGACCTTCCAGGAGTTGCGTTTTTATGATATAACTCGACGTGATATAACATGCAGAACGTATACTAATTTCGTATCGCTATCGTCTAAACATAGCACAGAGATTTTACAGCGACCGTCACTCGTCACCTAATTATTTTTCCATCGCTCTATGAATAGCACGTCTGTGTGCGGGGGGGGAGATAGCAAAGTTGGGTTCCTCTGGTGCCTTCTCGGCCCCCTTTTTCGAGGAGAAAGGAGTATCCCCGGGTCACATAACTTGTATCCGAGCCAGCTCCTTGGCGGATCAGCACAGGTACAGCCATTAACCAGGAGAGCTCATCCCTTAATGACAGTGTTTTTCTTAAGTAAACAAACTTTTACTGCTCTTTAACGGCCTCACTGTTTGAAGTCTCTGAAGCAGAAAATGGTTAAATTCTTGGGAAAACTGACCTACATCGGAGAGGCAGGTTCAGGGCAAACCCGAGATCGGAGGTTTGCGTTTATTAAACATCACTCCGCGCGTCTGTACTTTTCGCTTTAACTTTCCCGGTGATTAATTGCTGTATTGTGAAAACTCCTGCAGGGCCTTTATGGTTCCACCGTTTCTATTAAACACCCAGAAGTTGTCAAAAACGCAATGTTTCTGAAACCCTAATAGAACTCGCTACGAATTATTCATGAAGACAGTTCTAGATTCAACAGGAAAATTATTGCCTCCTCAAATATTAATGACTTCTGATTTCTCCGAGGCTGGGGAGCAGGCGGAGGGATTTCTGGCGATGTGCGAGTTTTCCAGGTTGGAGGATAAGGCCGTTAAGGCGGCGGCAGCGGGCCGGGCAGGACGGGCAGGGATCACTTCGCCGCCTTCCCAGCGGGCCAGGAACAATAGTGCGAGGCGTGGGACGGAGCCCCTCTCCCTCCCGGGCGGCCCCCGCGCCTCTCCCGCAGCCCCGGGGGCCTCCACCTCCGGCTTCCCCCCCCCACCCCCCCCGCCGCCACCCGCCCCCCCGGAGAAGTTGGTAAATACCTTAATCCACTCCCGGAGACGGGGGATTATGCCACAATTTCCAAGCTGAATTTCACTGAACACTTTTGCCCAGCTACAAGTGTGGGGGTAAAATGGCGGTTGAGATCCTGCGCTTCTCCATCGCCCGGGGAACTTTCTGCGTGGCTGCACCTCCGTGCCCGGGCTGCGGCAGCCAGGACCTGTAAAATGTCCTCTCCCTGCCGGGTAGGGATTTCCACGAAAGAAAACCTGCTTTCGCGAAAGGAATACTTGCAAACGGCTCGGATGGCTCCTCTTTACTGAGGCGTTCGGAGGATGCAAACCGGGCAGCTGAGAAAATGCTGCCCTCTTCCCACTTGAAACCTGACTGTACCGAGGGACTTTTCAGTGGCTCTTTCAGGGGGTTAAGCGAAGTTGAACATTTTTCAACTCCCGGCGAGGCGGAATGCGCCGCAGCCCGCTTGTACCTGAACGTAACTCACTTTGCACAAGCAGAGTGCTTATGGGGATGGCTTTCCCTGGGGTCTCCTAACTTACCGCTTGCTTGTACTGCACTAATATCCTTGATTTGTTCGCTCAACTTGGATGCTGAAGGTCAAATTGTTTCCTTACGTGAAACTGTAATTAGATTATATGCGTGCGTGTGTCTACGCACATGCACCGCTGTATGTCGACAGGATTTGGTTACAGGACCCGCATCGCTAAGAGACCTTATTTTTAACCTCTTCCCCCTTCCCTCTAACGCCAGGTATTTACCCATCCTCTGTGCAGATGTTAGCGGTGCAGGATGTGAGAGCTCCTCATTGACTGTTACAGTGCGGAAAGGACACACTTTAAACGCGGAGCCATGAGCTTTTTCCCACCCACCTTGCATAAAGTGCATTCATGTGAAATATTTGGAATGCCTTCCTTTATGTGCCTCTGCTCGCAGCCGAGCAGGAGGTGGGCTGCGTCCCTCCGAAATTTAATCGTGACGAACTGAGAGGGGGGATAAAAACCCCAACAAATTCGAAAAAAACCCCACAACCTGGAAGCTTTTACAAATATTGGAAGTCCTTTCGATCACATACGCCATGATGGTGAACACAGTGGCTTTGTTTGCACTTCATGTTTAAGGTTCGGCCGCATTTTTTTGTGGTGTCCTCTGCGCCCTGATACTTTTTGGCTTTTGACGGATGAGGAGGTTATTTTCATGCTCGGCTGGTGGAGGATCTGAGGGCTCCTTGGCGAGCAGGGTTTTGCAGTTTGCTGTTATCAGCGACAATAACGTAGTCATAATTCCATCCCGAAGCTGTCTGTGGCGTGTTTCCTTGAAAACCTCCTATATATCGTGTACCATGCCCGCTCCACACGATCCGAGGTTAAACTTTCACACGACTCCAGCAACACGATTATATTTCTATTATGCTTAACGTCACTTATCATATTACCAGACAAATTAATCCCGATTGCAATTCCTTCCATGACTGAGGAGGTTCAAATGCAAAGGGAATCCTACCCTCACGACAGTGCCGTGCCCCGGCCTAGGCATCCTCCTGCCGTATCTCTATCGTTTTGCCCCCCACAATCAATGCCTTTTTGAGAGATTTTGTGCCTGAACACACGGTATCAGCAAGCCGGGGAGCGGGGAAAGGAGGGGGAATGTGGATCTTCCACGGGATTGTAATCAGTGCAAGAATGGAGTGGATGAGATGTGTTCTAGCCAGGTTGTGACTAACACTTCCACGTGCACCTGGAGGAGTGTGAGAAATGTATTTAACGCGAAAACCTTCCCAGGGATAAATCACTGACCGCTCTTCCTGCAGGACATCGGAGTCTGCGGGGACAACACGCGTTGTTTGCCCGGAACGAGCACTTGGCCTCTAAGTTTTCCTTGTCTCGAGGCTTTGTCTTTTGCACAAAACCCCACGTTGACACCCAGGGCAGAGGAAGGGGGAGGAGGAGCTGGCCGGGCAGGGCGCTCCCGGTGCGGAGCCGGCTGCGCAGCCGGGTGGGCACGGGGCGGCGGCGCCGGGGAAGCTCGGCGGGGAGGGCGGGGAAGGGCAGGGCCGGTGGCGAAGGGGCAGGCGGAGGCCGGAGGAGAGCTGCCCCCGGGGAGAGGAGCCGTGCCAGGGCCGGAGGGAGGGGCCCGGGGAGGCTGCGGGCTTGGGGGGATGCCGGGGTGCGCCGCTCCCTGCCCCGCGGCCGCCGTCGCTAATGGCTGTGCTCGCCCATTGCCTCCTGCAGGGGAGAAGCCGTTCAAATGTGAATTCGAGGGCTGTGACAGGCGCTTCGCCAACAGCAGCGACAGGAAGAAGCACTCGCACGTCCACACCAGCGACAAGCCCTACAACTGCAAAGTGAGAGGCTGCGACAAGTCCTACACCCACCCCAGCTCCCTGCGAAAACACATGAAAGTGCACTGCAAATCCCCTCCTCCCAGCTCCGGCTACGAGTCCTCCACGCCCTCCTTGGTGTCCCCCTCCTCGGACTCCGGCCGGGAGCCCCCCGCCTCCTGTTCCCACGCCGAGCCCTCCGCGCCCGCGCAGCCCGCCGCCAACCTGAGCGAATGGTACGTGTGTCAGGCCGCGGGGCTCCGCGCCCCCCCCGGGCCCCCCGCCGCCCCCCCGCCGCCGCGCCCCCCCGGCGAGCCCCGGCCCCGCTGCTAGGGCGCGCCGCGGGCAGCGGAGCGGCGGCGGGCGGCCCTCGCCCGGCCGGGGACGGGGAGCACCGCTCCGGGGCACGGGGAGGCCGAGCGGGAGAGGCGGAGAGGCGCTGGGCAGAGGGAGAGACGACGCGCTGCGGAGTGCGCGGGTGGGCCGGCGGCGGGCCCCAGCCTGCGCTCCCGGCACACGGGAGGGCTGCTCCCGCCTCGGCCCGGGTGCTGCCGCCTCTTCCTCCGTGCCACACCCCCCCCTCGAACGTCTTGCTCCAGTCTGTTTACAAGCCCACTGATTTGCATCCCCTTCCCGGATGGGAAGGGAAGGGAAGCCTTCCCTTCTCCTCCCCTCCCCTCCCCGAAGGACCAAAGTGGTTTCATACAGATTTTGGCTGTACAGATTTTCTCTTGTCAACAGTACCGTGTGCTGCAGTGTTCCGTTCGCCCACGATTTTCTGGGAGAGTGTGTTTTTTTAAGAAATATATATATATAAACTATTATTTGTACCGAATTGTACAGAATGGATCCATTAAATTCTTTGATTAATTAACCCGTTCGATGGACGTTTCTGTAAAGAATCTCCTTACTTTTCCCTCTTGCTGTATATAAATATATATATATATTTCCCCCCCCAGTAGTCGCTAATAAAGAAAGGTCCAGGGGGAGTGCGATGATTGACTGTCCATTTTAGCTCCCACTGGTAATGACTTCTAATACCCAAACATGTCCGTCCCCACCCAGAGTGTGGTTCCTCTTGAACCGTGGGCGCTGGGACTCCCGGGGGGGACCGGGGGGTGTTGGGGGGGGCAGAGTCCTCTCGGTGACGTCACGGCAAGGGCCGGGACCGGGCAGCCCCCCGGCAGCGCGGGGACCCAGGGCCGCTGCTCCACGGCGTCTGCCCCGCGCGTAGTCCCGATGATAAATGCTCGGACCGGACCGGCAATGCGACTAGAGCGCCTTCATCCTGCCCAGAGCTTCGAACCAGACCCTACACAAACCCACAGGGCCATTCTTCTGGCTCAGGAAAAGAAAGAAGGGGAAAAAAAACCCGAAATAAATAAACAAACCCCTCCACTGGGGTAGCTTGAAACTGCCGAATGGTGCCGGTTTAATTACTTTAATGATGTTTAAGAATAGCAGATAGTATAGGCAAATAAATAGCAGGGGCTGCTGGCGGAGGTTTCCATGGCTGGCGGAGAGCAGACAGAAGGCTGCGGTAGCCGCATCTTCTCGAGTCTGATGCATCACCTCTGCACCCAGGTGACTGGGGTACCGCCGTACACACACACGTACATGTATATATCTATAAATATAAAAGGTACAGGAAAATACACGGCGGGTCGGTGGCCAGAAACACCCCCACGCCCAGCGCCTCCCCTACCGATGCAGCTTTATTTTCCTCCCAAGGCACCAAGTCGGGGTTCCCTTCCTCACTCGCCCAAACTCGACACCTTTCGTATTTAAACCCCTCGAACAGTGACAACAGCGTGTCGCTGCCGGGAGATCCACGTAGGGAATTACCTAAACAAGAGAAATGGGCGAGAGAGGAGCCCAACCTAGGGGAGAGCTGTGCCCCTCTGCAGCCCCTGAAACTGGTGTCGTGGAAATCGAGAGGTACAGAAGCCAGTTGCGGGCAGGGAGGATGCTTCCATCGTGTCCCGAGACCTGTTTATTTCTTTATTTCTCTATTTACAGAAGTGTTTGGATGTGCAGGCTAATCACCTTTAATTTTTCATTTGCTTGTTACAGATGTCTACCCCGTTGCTCTCAAGGTAATCTAGACAGACGCAGCTGAAAGCCTGAATCTTATGCCTTAGACATCAAAGCAAGCTCGCACAAAGAAGTGTTTCTTCACAACGGTGAATCTTCATGGTAAGTTAGGATTTCTATGGCAATAGGCAAGTCATACTTAAATAGTGAAAGGCGAAGTCTGGAGCCCGTCCAGTCTTTTCATTAAGGACATAATATTTACGTCTAACAGGCCCTTTTTCTTGTGTATACAAGTATATATTTTTGTTTGACGCGAACTAAATCATTTTCATTTAATTTCCGGTAAACAAAACCCACGCGAACAGGGCACTTGTTCCAGACCATAATAAAAATGGGTAAGACTGTCAGGAAGAAAAGGCCCGCTTGAACCGTCGCCTCAGCTCACTTTTGTTTCTGCTTTCTGCCGGGATCAGAGAATGCGTTTGGGATTTGAGGGCGAGTTTCTAAAGGCAAGGAAATGGTTTTTAAGGGGGAAAAGAAAAGGAGAAAGGTCTAATCAAGCTCGGGTTGTTCAAAGGGCCTGATTTTGGGGTTGAAAGTGTGAGTTTTATGGTGCATCAGCATGCCACGTTAGGATCGCTATGGTAATGAGGAGAGCAATAGCAAGCGGCCTTCAAAGGAGGCACACTCCATTTGAGACAGTCTATTAAGATACATTTGCACTGACCTTTGGTTTCATGCTAGCTTAATACACTCAATCTGCTCCCCGCTAGAGATATACTTCCTCCACCTAATGCACTTCGGCGGAGTTGGGGTTTGCTGGGCTTCGCCCTCCCCCCGAGGCGGGCTCCGCTCCGGCGTTGTAGCCCCGCTCTCCTTCCCCCCAAAGCGAGGGGCCGCCAGCCAGGCGCGGGCGAGCTCCGTCCCCTCTCCCCAGCGTTTCTGACCAGCTTCTCGCAGCAAAACCCGGCCACAAAGCCCGAGAAGCGCTTCCCTCTCCTCCCCCCCCGCCCCTCGCCGGGGAAGACAGGGTGGGGACCGAAAGACCCCCCCGTGGGCTGCCTCGGCCCCAGGGAGGAGGTGTGCTGGTGGAAGTCCCCCAGGACCCGGGAAAGCGGGGCGAGGGCCGGGGGGAGCTGCCCGTGCCCCCCTTCGCACCCCGCCCTGCCCGGCCGGCGCTGCGCGGCGGCGAGCGGAGGCTCCGCGGTGCGGGGGAACTTGACACCCGCACGGCCGGGGCCATGGGCGCTGGGCCATGGGCCCGGGAAAGTTAGAAGTCCATGTTCCAGTAATTGTCTTGTTGTTTATTTTATCCAAGTACCCTAGTGAATAGGGGAAAAATAAACACGATGAAAAAAAATTCAAACAGTTGAGTCGTCTTTAGTGCCAGCCCTTGTGGTTGAATAAAAAGGATGGTCCAATTTCTATTGAGCTGAGAAATCTTTGAAGTGGGAGTTATTATCTGAGAAATTCCTGCTCGTCGTCCTAACAACGCTGATGAAACGTAAAAGGTTCTTTGTCAGCGATTTGTTCTCCTCTCTGTCAAACTCACCCTGCCCGTTAGCTTTAAACCGTTTCTAAAGAGATAAAATCAAACTTTTAAAGATAACTTTAGGGGCCCAGAGGGTGCAGAAAATACCAAACTATCGAATCCTGTGTATAGACATACATCTGGATATATGTGGCTGTGTGAAACTCTGTCTGTGTACAGATCTCCATAGATGTCTGTATGACCTTACTGTTCGAAAGTTGAAATGATGTCCATTTTTTGCATTTTATCCTCTGAACTTTTCCGTCTAATAAATTATTCCTACACATATGCTGCACAGAATGCGGTTCTTGGGAGAAGGCAGAAATGTTGGGTTTCATTAACACCAGGATGTGACCAACAAACGTTTTCTTTCCAGTAGAGTGAAAGCAAGAGCGTAGACATAAGAGTAAAGGCTTTGATCATTTTAACAGTCCGAATACCTATTAAGCATGTATATACTGCAATGTATCGAAGTTGTTAACGCATTCAAAGCGATGGCTTCCATATGCTCTCATGTTTTATTGTCCGTAAGTGTAAAGATAGTCAAACTGCATCCCTTTTGTATCTTCATTTTATAAACATCACGGTGTGTACCGAAATGATTCCCTGATCGAGGTTTATTTAGTAGTTTCTCGCTGGAGATCATGAAACGCTCTGTTCCTAACACGGATTCCTTGAAGCTGTAACTCATCAGTGTACTTCTGTTTTAGTTGCTACAGAATGATCTGAGCCCAATCCTGCCATTCTAAGCAACCCCATTAATTTAATGGGACTTTTCCTGAGTAAAGACCGAGTCAAACTGCAGTGGAGTGGGTATTATTATTATTATTATTATTGTTATTATTAAGCCTGGATCTTGTCATATTTATGGGCAAATCTACCACATTCCTTGTGAACTGTACAGAGAAGAAGCCTCTGAAAATGTAGCTCGCAAAAAACATTTGCAATGTTGATATGCTGTATCTCTTTCCAGACTTCTTATAGTCCATATTTTCCTTCATCACATGTTTGGTAATGAAGGAATGTTCCGTTGTGTGTTTGAACATACTATTTATTTTTAATATTTGGATTTTTTTACAATAAATATTTATAAACGTTTCAATTCTATGGTTATTTTTACAAATGTGCACTTTTAAAATATGTGTTTGTACTGATGATACCGAGGCGTTCCTGAAACACTGTGTAATCAGCCTTGCCTTTCTGTTGGTTTTTCTATTAGCTGAAAATAATTTCCCCAAACCGGTGTGCTATTACTGTGGTGTACAATCAAGTACTAATGCGTGGTTTTTGTTGGTCTTTAACCTCTTTTAATGTTAATCGTTTTAGGTTGGCATTTGCATTAAAAGAACAAAACAAAACACTTCTTTGGCTTAATTTCTGAGATAACATTTTTCAGATGGGAGACTTCAAATGAATTAGTTCTTGACATAGTGACCGAGGTGCAGGGTGCGAAAACAGAGCCCGGTGTCACCCAAGTGGAGCCCCGTCCCTTTGTTGTCCGCCCCGGTCCCCTCTGCAGTGGCACCCCGACTCCCGCACACCCAGTTCGCCGGTCGGGGGTCAGACTCTGGATATTGGGGAGAGTTTCGGGGCGGAGCCGCCCCCGAGAGGCTGCTGCGCCCCTCCGCCCCCGAGGGGGGTTTGTCTTGGCCCGGCGGGTGAGGGATGAAAGTGGTTGTTTGACGAATTTGCCCCCCCCCGCCCCAGAATGAGTCCCTGTCACGGTGACGCTTTTTATAAGGTTCCTGGGAGGATTTCGAGCATTTTGGTCGTTTTTAAGAGGAAATTCATTCGTCGGCTAAAGTAACCCGAAGGTAAGACCTCTTCGCCTTGAATATTCCCCTAACCGATCTTAATACGTTGCAGGGTTTCGCAGCTCCCCAACGTGCTCAGAGTTTTCTTCGCATGACTTTTTAAACCTCAGCTCTGCAGCTGAGAGGGATGCAGCAGCCTTGGGCACAGCGCGGTCCCACCCCGGCGGGCGTCGTGCGCATGCGCGCTGCCTTGACGCCTGTTTGAAAAAGGAAAACTTGAAAGAAGTTGCCTAACACAGAGAGATGACAAAAAGTTGGCTTTGGCTGGTAGGAATATTGGCAATAAAGAATACATTTGACTACAGAAGGGGAGAGAGAGAAAGAAAGAAAATCATTAGAGAAAGAAAAGAATTCAAGAAAAAGAACCGAAGGAAAAGGTTTTTGCTGGTCTGTAAAAGAAAAAAAATGGCCCATAAAGGCAAGGAGGGCTAACAGTACATGCTAATTAAAGAATACAATTCTATGGTCTATAATGATTGAGCGAAGACATGTACTTATTACACTTGACTGTCAACAAGGGAAGGAATGTCCCCTCAGACAACATGGTGAGAGACGTGTGGGCATTATTAGTGGTCCTTTTATAGACATTGCCTTTTCTTTCTCAATGCTGACAAACCATTTTGGAGGGAACCATCCCCTGTTGCTTCCTATCATCGATCCCCATGCAAGTCCCTGCATTGTGCAAGTGCATTAATTAAAGACCATTCATTTAACAAAAGAACATTGTATGTTCAGGAAAGGAAGATTAGAAATATGAATCAGTAACCGCGACCCGTTTCCGCCGCCTTACCGGGAGGAGCGGAGGGGAAGGAGGTGCAGCCTGCGGTTAAACACACTGCACCTCCCCAGCCTGCGCGGGGGCTCGGCCTCCATTTAGGCTCTTTGGGACAGAAACCCCCAGATGCACTACAATTGGGGAAAAATAAAAAAGAAAAAGGTCGTTGGCAAGTGTCTCGGTGCGCGTCGGATTGCTCAGCCCTCCCCGCGCCCCCGCCAGCCTGCCCGCTCCGAGGGGCCGGCACGGCCCGGCACGGCCCGGCACGGCCCGCAGCGCCCCGCACCGCCGCCGCTTCCCGGGGCCGGACCCCCCTACCCGGGAGCGACGGTGTCCGGGGCTGGTGCGCGTGGGTACACACATCCCCACGCACATTTCTTACGTCAACGGGGTTTTTCCAGCTGCACGTAGAGGCACAGACACACAGACGTGCGCCCATCCCTCCCCATCCCTTCGCTGCCTAGGTTTTTCCAGTCCGAAGGAAAAACCAGCCGGTCCCCCAAAGCCGGTCGCGACACGAGCGTGACTTATCGTGAGAGGCAGGAGAGCGCAGGGAAGTGGAGGCTATGCGGGAGTGGGGGAAGGAGAGAAGTCGGATTCCCAGTATCACCCACATGGCTTGCGAAGCGGCTCCAGCTTCTCTAAAACCTCTGGGCCATATGTTAGTTTATTTGCACCCTTTGTCTTTCCGTGTGTCGCCTGGTGAAAGAATATTCCTGGGATATAAAAGAAAGTAAGCTAGAGTAAAGTAACAAGGGGAGCTCCTGCTTAAGGAATATGTAACATTTCTGAGATCCCAACAGAGCCCGTCGTTCCCATGGTTATAATAGGGCCGGAATAGCAATTAAAGCTTTTAGTTAAACCCCCCAGATTTTTAATGCTGAATGACACATAGGCTCCATTTTCTCGTGGATGATTTAGAGTTTTTGCAGGATTACACTAGGGGAGGAGAAGGAAGGGGGACGACAAAAGTCACCGCAAAACCAACTCTGATAGTTAAAAAAAAAAAAAAAAAAAGGCACAACAGATTAAGGTGTTCCTAGCGATGGCAACAGCTCAGAGAAACCTCTGCAGCTTTCCCGTGAGGCTGAATTTGTTCTCAACTTCTTCTGCGTTTGGAGGTACCCCGCTCCGAGGCAGGACCGCGCTAGCTCGCCTGGATTAGGCGACGAGACCCCGCGGCTTCGGGCACCAGCTCCCGCGCTTGGAAATCCGCGCTTCAGCTTCGTTTTCTTCTTCTTCAACCGCGGCAGTCGACCCCACGGCCGGGCTGGAGCACGCCGGGCTACGAGAAAAGCTTTTCCCTAAAATAAACAGGACGCCCTAAGAAATCGGCCGATCTCTTTTTTTTTCTTTTCCCCCAAGTCAATGTTACCCAGAGGACCGGCTCATTACCGCTGCAAAACCTGTCTCCGAGTCACTGCGCTGGTGTGCGCGGTCTGGGGAAGCCCCCCCGGGGTGCCGGGCTGGGCACCCGGGGAGCGGGAGCCGGGGTGAGCCGTGCGGGGCTGCGCCGCCCGCCCGCGCCGGGGGAGCCCCCCCGGGACGGCGCTGCCCGCGGCCGGCGGCTCCCGCCCGCCCTCGCCCTGCCTCGCTGCTGCCCCTGAGGATACCTGCTCCAGCCCGCCCTGAAAGCCAGACAAAAGCGCGGATCCCCCCCCCCCCCCCCCTTCCCTGTCGCCCCCAGCCAGCGGTTTTGGGAAGACACATAAAAAAATTTATTCTCCAACTTCTGACTAGTCACTGCTGGCTTAAATTATCCCCTGCCCTGGGGGGGCAATAGTGAAGCAATGGGAGCTCCTTGCTCCACCGCCTGCTCCTGCGAGCGGCTGGGAAACAGGGTGCATCTGAACTTGGGCAGAACTGGGCTGCCCTCACGCAGCCCCCTCCCCTCGCCCCCCTCCCCCCGGGGCCGGGGGTGGCCAGGCTGGGAGTCCCGGAGTGGGGCGTCAAAGGGAGGTCTCAAGGGGGGAGGTTTTGTTCTCCCTACCTGAGGACAGATTAATCCTCGCATATACTCGATAAAGATGAAGATCTTGCTGGGAGGAAGGGGGGGAAAAAAGGGTAGGGAAAGAAAGAAGGAGTCACTGGATTGTTATTGTCTAGAAAACAGGCCACCTTTAAAAACCTGTTGTAGAAATACAGAGACTCTTTTAAGTGTGAAATATCATTTCATTGTAAATAGTCAAAAAAGAGTCGGTAATCCAACTTCCGGAAACTGTTCTGAATTATTTCAGCAGACTCTTTTAAAAGGGGATTAGCAGGGCTTTAGGGGCAAAATCCTTCTGTTTTATTCAATCTCTGATTTTATGTTATAATTACTAGATGTAAAGACTCGCGAATTAGTATGCAGGCGTCGTCCAGACATTATGCAGGTGCTATTCTAATCATTCAGCTTTTTAATTAAGGAACGAGGTAAGAAAACAGAATCATAAAAACACTTTTGTGAGAGCTGAGAAAATCGTGAGCGACTGCATGAATAAAGCCTTTATACCTTATCCTGACAGGTCAGACACCAATTGCCTGACTTACGACCTTTTCTTGCTGAAACAATGGTTAACAGCTTTCTCACCTTGTTCCCATTATAGCCTTTATTCTCGCGGAGAATTTATGGAAATGGCCCTAAAATGCTTACGCTAAAGAGGGATGCAAAAAGGTATTGCAATTTTAATTGGTGCGTGTCCCGTACAAAGATACTTTCATTCGGGTGGTTCGGGAATGGAGGGTCTCAGCCCGGCACGAGGATTTGGGTAGATCGAAAGGGTTTGAAGCGTAAAATTCTTCTCCGGGAGAGGAGGGGACGCAAGCAAACAAAAAAGCCCCCCAAAGTTACCGGAATGCCCGGGCAGCCGGAGCGGCTGGGACGGCGCCGGGTCCCCCTTTGTTCAGTGCATCAGAAGGCATCGTGCTCCTTGATCCCGCGATGCGAACTTAAAGCCTTTGTGGGGCTTTGTTATTATTATTTAATTTCTTTCCCTTGCCTTCCTCCTCTCCCCTCCTCTCCCCCCTCCCCACGCCTGGCACTGCCGCATCACGTGTATTAACATATGAATGAAACAACCAGAGCCAATGCACTTAAGGTAATACCTATGCTCCGTTCTCGCCTGATTATCTTTTTATAGAAAGTTACATTAACTAATGACATTTACATAAATATGAATAATTAGTAAGGTAAGTAATTCTGCTCCGACAGGGGAAGGCGGAGCAGAGAAGTGCCTGAGACCTGAGCCCAATTTTCGGCTCGGCGGAGCTGGGCGCCGCTTCGCCCTGGCACCGGGCAGGAGGCGCGGAGACGTCTGCGGGGAGGAGGGGCACTGGCACATTTATATTGTTTTCTTTCCCTTTTTTCCCGAATGTGAAACTTTTCTCTTGTGCCCCTCTTTTATCTCCCCTCCAGAGCTCCAGTTCTGAGCAGAGTTCAGTGGCTGTAAATGATAGGTTCCCAAAAGCATCAATCCGCGCTCCTCTAGTACTTGGCCGAGAACAATGCAAGTATTAGGATATCAGCAGCACTCGAAATGATCACGCGTTAAATTATTTTGCTTTCACGGATGAGGGGGCTTTTTTCCAATGTAAATCAAGCGCTTTAGTTATTAAGTCTGAACACTAATCTCCAACAACCTTTACATAATGTGGCAGAATGTGCCACACCACTTCGCACCTGCACTCTGAATAGAGCCGCCTTTTCAATGTAAGACACGCTTGTTGCCCCTGGGCTCCAAAGGAGTTGTGTGAATAAGTCAAGCTTTTTGAATACCCCTACTCGCTTTCTCTTCCTCCTTTGATCACAGAAAATGTCTTCTAATTTGTCCTTTTTCATTGTAACAACGTTTTCAAGTCTCTTTTTATTTTCCAAACCACATATTTATAAAGAACATAAATCGCCCCAGAAAACAAAAGTTCTCCCCTCGCCAACTGGCCGAGTAGCCTCTGATCACTTTGTTATTCACAAGGAGAAGAAGGGGAAAACAGGGTTCTCGCAAAGACTCGCTTCTCGAGTTTGTCCTAAACAAACGCTTAACTTTGGGACGGGGCGCGGGGGGAGAAACATGTTGGCTCCCTTCAAAGATGAGGGCAGATCCAGTTGACTTGGGGATCCGCTCGCTGCTCCCCCCGGGCTGGCGGCCAGCTGCGCTTCCACCTTGTAGGCACCGGCGACAAATGGCGCGCAGGAGGGCAGGAGGGAGCGGCATCTCCCCTGGCCCGCTGGAGGGACTGCAGCCTCCGCCTGCTCTCTCAGCCCGCCAGACAGCTCAGGGCGAAGCCAGCTGTAGCGAGGGGGTTTGCAGGCATTCATTCTTAGCTGAGCTGCCTATTTTAACGACCTTCGAGGATAATGAACTCTAATTGATAAATCCGCGCAAGACGTCACAGTTAATAGGGAGCGGAACCGCTGCAACCGCTGTTTCTACGCCGGGCTCCTTTCCTTCCCCCCAGCCCGCCGACCCCATTTTTCCGCCGGGGAGCCGGACCGCGGCCGCCCCGCCGCCCAGTGCGCGGTGCCCGGCCCGGCTGCTGCCGGCTGCCCTGCCCGCTCCGCGGCCCCGCGTCAGCTGCAGGGGCAGAGGCTGGAGCCCGGCAGGGATTCCGCCTCCGGCCTCCGCCCCGGGCCCGTCTCAGACACTTCCGAGGTGTTTCGCCCGGGTGTCCGCTGAGGAGCAGTAGGTTAATGGCGTTTTAGTTAAGTTGGTCTCTCTGCAGGCTAAGCCCAGCCTAGGAGTTCCTCACTCCTCCTCCTCACAGACGGGTTTCCGGACGACTCTCTAGCATCCCTATTCATTAGCACGTTAATCAAGGCTGTAATCCCAGCGAAGAGGTGCCCGTGCATTCCTGCTGCAGCTAAAACCGCCTCTCCAGCGTGCACCTCTGTGCAGGCTGCGCAGCGCCCGCTCCCCCCGCCGAGGGGCTGTTTTCTTACATTACCGTAGGCTCCGGGTAAGAAAACTAACAAACCCTTCTAATACAGTTTAAAACACTTTGATGTCTTGCCAAGAAACACACTTCCTTCAAGAGACAAGTCAACATTTGTTTTTCACATTAAATGGCGTTTAGTTGCCACTGGAAAAATGATGCTGAAGGACCACTTTTTAATTCGATGTATAACAACCGCGGGGGTCTAAGAGAAAATAACGGCGAAAGCTATAGACACAAATAACTAAATTACCAAAACGTTAGTATATCTCCTAGGTTCATTAATATGTAACAGACTCCCCAGTTAATCTCCAAAAGCCAGTGTTCCCCCTCTAAAATAGCACTCTGGGACGAATTGTACAGGAGATCAATCACTGCTAATGCAGTAAGGTTTACTGCAAGGGGGGAAAAAGCTATTTACACCTTCAAATAGAAGCTTTTGAGATTTAAGAGTAAGGGTCATACATCACCAAGAATAAATGATTATGAATTGGTAAACGCGCCCTCCAGCCATTAGCTATGCGACGCGATTTATCATTTCTGGGTGTTTTTCTTTTTAAAATCATCTGGCTGTTTGAAAAGAAAAGCATGACGGAGAAAAAAACCACCGCGGGAAAGTTTGTTTTTGCATATACTATAAGTCATCAAAACACGGCTATTCAGAAATAAACGGGGTCACTTATGAACTGCTTAACGAGAGACAATAAAGCCCTTCCATTGTGCACTTTTATGACTGAGGGACCGGTGGGCTTCTCCGAGCTCAGCCTCCGGCCGCTTCTGCCTTTTTTCCTCCGTTCGTTGCAAGTTACAAACCCGCGAGTGTTGTGAGAAATCATTTACGCCCTAAAAATGAGTTGCCAGTGTCTTTCCGTCGCCTGACATATCTTGAACTTAAAGTACAGGGCGCGTTTTGCCAGTTTTCAACAATTGCCAGTTGTTAGCCAAGATGCTCGCCAACAGCGGCGAAAGGACTGGACGGGGAGGACCAGCCCTGGCAGCAGATGTGGGATGGTGGGACAGGACACCTCTTGTTCCTTGTCTCCATTAGAAAAAAGAGACGAGGGCTCGTTTGGGCAGAAAACCTTGCAACCCAGGTCGGGGGAAGCCGGCTCAGCCGCTCTGGCGATGTTTGGAGAGCTTTTTTGCTTGTGTGCGCATTGTTGGCTTCTTTTTATTTTTTGATTATTATTATTATTGAAATCGCTTTGCGATGCCAAGTGAACCTTTTTCCACTTAGACTGTGCTCAGGGCGGTGGGAATGCTGCTCATCAAATTAAATAATCTATAATAAAACACATACTTCAGAGCTGGGAAAGAATGACAGCGTGTTCTCGAAGGGCGGGGGAGGATAGCTGGCGGCACCCGTCCCCGGCTCCTGCGGGGCCGGGGTGGCGATTCCCAGCGCCGGGCAGCGCTGCCGCCGCACCCGCCCTGCCGGCCCCGGGTGTGGGGCTGGCACCTGGACCTGCCGTCGGGGGAGACAGCCGGGACAAGCGACGGGGGAGAGGGGCATAAAAAAGGGGGTTCTGGGGGGGGGGGGGGGAATCACCTGCCACCTCCTCGAAGCCGCCTTTGCCCCATAAATAACTGAGCACAGGCCAGAGGCAAGGTGCTGGCGGTGGGCAGGGGGGATCGGCGAGAGGTACCCCTCTGGACGTGGCCCTCAGAGACGTTGAAGCCAGGGCAGACCCTTCAGGCCTCTCGGGGGAGGCGTGTTAGGGACCTCTGCTCGGAAGGGCCTCAGGGGAAAATATAAAGTTCCCTAAACTGTTACATCCCGCTGCCCCGATACGTCGGGTTTCAATTGTGACAAGTGCCTGTTTTCTTAGGGTAAGAGATTTAATATGTCTGGTGAAAGGGTCTGCGGCAGCGAGGCTCACAGCAGGTAACCAGCTCTGCTAGGGGCCTTTTTAGTCCCACTTCTAACACTCCTAACATATTTGCAAGATTTGGGAATAAAGCGACTTGCTTGTAGACTCGAGGAAGAGCTGAGATTTCTGGTTTGTTTTACAAGCTCGTTACAGGCACATTTGGCCGAAGGGCACTGTTTTATGTAAAGACAAAGACACAGAGCCCGTTCTGGGGAATGTGGGGCTTTTACAAAACTCTGCTCCGTGGCTTATTGTCTACTGGGTGGCTTGGGGGGGGGGGAAGAGCCGGGCAGTTGCACACGATGGTTTTGCTGACCCTCTGGGTGCAAATACCTTGTTAGAGGCACCTGGAGACATTTACTGGGTGATGCTGTCTCCTCTCGGTTTCTGGGCGTCTCCCTGCTCTCCACCGTAAGCAGCGAAGCGCTCCTGCGCCAGCCGCGGAGACCCGCGGAGAGCTGCGGAGCGGAGAGCGGAGGGGGCGCGCAGAGGGGGCGCAGGACCCCACGCCCCACCCCCGTGCCCCTCGCCCCCCAAAACAGTGGCAGGCCCGACGTGGACTTCACTGGGGCATGAGCAAGTGTGCGCTGTGCTGAGAAGCGGGGGGACTGTGGAAACCTTCCGCGGGTCCTGCCGGGCGGGGTGCGGAGAGGGCAGGCAGGCGGGCCGGCAGCTGCCCGGGCCTGCCCGCCCCCCCGGGCCCCGGCCCCGCGCAGCGACTTCTGCACGGGTACGCGCAAAGCAGCGCCTCCTGCCCCCTCTCTCCCCGAGTGCTAATAAACTCGTAATTCCCTTTGTCACAGGAGAGCGAAGGGCGGCTGACGCTGCTCCTTGCCTCCCCGGGATCCCCACTGGCAGGTCCACTTCTTGGTCCACCAAAGAGGACCGGGGTGCAAGACGTTTTCCTCAGAAATGCTCTTTTCTTTAAGAAGCCTATTTCACAGGGCAGAGGAAGGGGGAAAAAAATAATATTCTGAGATGATCTAGTTCTTTGGAATAGATGAGATTGTTTCCTTGAATATCTAATGTTGCAATTCCAGTTCGAAGTATACCCATTTCCTCTTTATTACATCATTCTGCATTTTATTTCTATGATTTTATGTTTTACTGCTGCTCCTGCGAAAGTCTGTATTTTCAGCGTTATAGAAAGTCTCTGAAGATCCATAAGATTGTTATTTATCTCACTTTCTGTGTCTCCGAGTGCTGTATACATTATATAATTGCTTTAAAATGTTTTCATAAATTACATTCAGAAATGTGTCATAGTAAATTACCTTTGTAATAAAATGTAAAAAATGCAAATGGCTGTTGTCTTTATTACGTTTTAAACCATTGGTTTATCTGCACTATTTCACTTGTCAGTTGCACAATATGTTGTATAAAGGGAAAGCACAGTTTGATAACAGATAGATGGAACCTCGTGTGTAATCTAGCAGGCACGTACAGTTTGGGTCATTTCCTTATCTCCCGCAGAAAAGACATTATCCCCCTCATATTTACATACTTTTCAATATTTGTCAAACAATCATAAATTATAAATTAATGAAATGTTCGACAGTCTTCAGAGATCAGACTAATGAAGACATTTACCTTTTTGGTGATTTGGAGTCTCATCTTTGTAAGTTTAATGACATTTAGACTCTCACGGTTTATTAGGCTTTATTAGATTTGTCCTTCACTCCTGCTGTCATTCAGATGTCTCTGCATAAACATCACCTGCTTCAGGTACAGGAACAAAATCGTCGTCTTCCAGGAAGGCTCGGAAGCAGCAGCGCCACCACGCCTGGGCGCGGAGGGGCGCGGAGCGGCGCGGAGCCGGGGGCCGCGCAGGCCGCGCCGAGCCGGCCTCGCCCGGCGCCCGCAGGCTGCGCGCCGCCCCGGCCGGGGCTGGCAGCCCGCGCCCCAGCCAGCCCCCGCGGCCGGCAGCCACCGCGTGCCCTCCCCAGCCAAGAAGCCCATCTGCGTTTCATCACGCCGCAGCCCGAGCCCCGGCAGGCGGGCGCACCCGCCCTCCCCGGCGGCCCCCGGCCCCTCGGGGCCCTCCTGCTCGGACTCCCCAGCCACGCCTGAGCGCGGCACGGGCAAGCGGGGGCTTTTATTGCGTTTCTTTTCCTCTCTGTTCTTTCTGAGCGAGGGGCTTCGGTGCTCCGGGCGCTGGGCCGGGCGCGGCGGTGCCCGGCCGGGCAGGCAGCCTGTGCCCGCTCGGCGCCGCGCAGGGAACTCGCTCTGATGGCTGGTACCTGCCTCCCCAACACGGTTAGGCTGCAGAAACTAAGTTGCCCCCGGAAGGGTCGCCACTCGTCCCCCTCCACCTTTGCCTGGAGAGGCGCACGCTGAATCCCGCCGGCCAGAGCCTGGCGCCATCTTCCCGGGAACAAAGACCCGGGGCTCCCCCAGCCTCGCCGCCGCCCTGTAATCGAGTTTCCTAATTGCGTTACTCCTCTCGCAAATGTCAGGAGCATGTGTTGGGGCGCGGTGCCCCCCCCCCCCCCCCCCAGCTCCGCGCACGCCTCCCTCCCCGGGGACCGCGCGGAGGCCCGCCGCTGCGCCTCGACGGCCCGGCGCACCCGGCCCGCCCGGCTCCGCGCCCCTCCGCCGGCCCCGGGAGCGGGCAGGCGGGGACGGGCGCCGCCTCAGAGCCTTTGCACTTCATCAAATATAGATCAGGTCTAAACCTCGCGCTACGAACCTCCAACATTGTTTGCAGAGGCTTCCAAATATTTCCAAACACCGCTTTTTTAAAACACAATGGAGAGTTATTAAAGCGCTTGTTGGTAAAGTGAGCATGTGTTCCGCAATCATCAAAAATTGATATGTACCGCCAGTAAAGTAATTATGCACCATCCTGAGGATACGAGAACAGTACATTGTTAATCCACTTGCACACCCGTTGACTTGCAGCATCAGGCTGCAAATAGCTTAATTAAGTCATACACGTGGAATATAACCATATTGTTACATTGCATTATGCACACTATATCTCAATTTATTGGGGCAATTAATGCTAGTGATAGACCTCGGGCAAAAAATATTAACCGCAAACCACTGAAGTTGCATTCTGGCGACATTTGCGGTACGGGGAGTAAACACCGAAAGAAGGCACAACCTTCCGAGAACTGCGAGGACTTCCGAGGATGCCTCCTGCCCCCAAGCCCGTCCTCAGCAGGCACCTCGGCCAGCCGCGGGGGAAGGTCTCCGCAGTGCTCCCTTCCCCAGCTCTGTCCCGGCTTTCGACAGCACTCCGAGAGCCAAACCCGCTCACTCCTCTTGGCTCCAGGGAAGTTGGGGCTGCATGGCAGCTCCGAGGTCGGTCCTCAGAGGATGTGAAGTCCAGGGCAAGGGGGCTCGGAGCCAGAGCGAGTTTCCCTGCCAGGTTGAGGAAGGGTGACATACCGGGGGGGGATTGAACACCAGCGTTTCACGGGCAGCCCGGAGCTGGGAGGACACACCAGCCCGTCCAATAGCTTGCACACGCGTGAACGGGACCGCATGCCGGTATTTCGCACAGGGGAGCGGCGAGGCTGCATCTCGGGCGCGACCCTGGGCTGTCTCCGGGCCCGCCGTGCCCCGAGCGGGGCAGAGCCGTCCCGGCGCGCCCGGATCCCGGCGGAGTCGGGGCACGACGAACGACGTGTCCGCAGCGCCCAGCCGGTGGCCAGGGTGGGGACGTCCAGCGCGGCCCCGGCAGCGCTCAGCGCCCCGCCCAGGGCCAGCCTGCCACCCTCGCCCCCCCAAAATGCGGTGCCCCCCGGGGTCGCCCCCCGAGGGTGAAGCTAACGCCGCTAGTGCTCACAGCACCCCGTCTCCCCGGGGGATCTCCAAGCACCCTGCACACGCTACAGAGCCGGAGATGAGCCGGCGCTGGGAGAGGCGGGGGGACCTGCACCACGCAGGGGGCAGCGCCGGGGGGGGGGGGGGGCGGGAGGGCAGCGCTGGGGGGGGACAGCGGGTCTCTGCCCTGCCAGGCTGTTGTCCGGGTTATTTGTGTGAGCAGGCTCAGGTACCCTTCGGGGAGCCTGCGGCTGGGAGGCACTCCTTTAATATCTGATTTACCCCCTTCGCTGCAAAACCGCTCAGAATCGATATTACTTTCTGGGGAACAAAATATACCCAAACCAAAACAAAAACCTCTTTGTTTGACCGATTTAACTCCCTCCTCCAAATTTTCTAAACGCCCCTCGATGGTGCGCTGTCATTCCCATCGGGATGAAGTCTCTTCAAGTTTTCCTAGCCTGTGCTCTTTGGGGATGCAAAGGGCAATTTCCAACCTCGCGAGGTCTTTGATTTAACGGATTTCCCAAGCGTTTGGGGAAAAAGGAGTCCAGAAGGTAACCAGGATTCCCCCAGACGTCTCTCCCGCCCACGTCGAGGTGACCCGTTAAGGGCAGCCCCGGGTGCAGGCAGGAACACGGGGTAGACCCGTGCGCTGGGCTGCAGCGGGGGCTGCAGCAGGGCAAGGGGGGCCAAGTGGGACACACGTGTCCGCTCCCACCCCGCTGGCCGGCGCTGCTCAGCCCCGTACACACACGAGTGGAGGGTGCTTCGGAGCTGTTTTTTTCCGTAGTTTTCCCCGTCAGCTCCTTTTTACTCTCATTTCAGCACTTCTCGCAAGTTGCTGCACCAGCGGGGGAAACGACTGCAAACTGGTTTCTGCTCCTGACCACTGGTGTGGCTGGTGCCGCGGTCATCCCGGCAGCACCTGTCGGGGAACAAGCCCCGGGCACGGAGGTCACTAGGCGTTAGGAAACTGCACAGTAAGCGTGCTCTTTGAAAGGTGACTGTCCCCGGTGCGCGACTCGCACACTCGTGTTGAGACGCAAACACACGCGGCTCTGTATCTGGCTTTCATCAGGGCTGCGCGTTATCCTCCTTCCATTTCGTTTAATCGTTTACAAATTGAGCCCAATATTAGATTTTAAATCCCCAGCACCCTCGGGGAACAGCCGGCTCGCGGGGATCCCCTGCTCCCGGGGGGCTGTCCGCAGCATGCCCCGCCCGCAGACTGGACCACGGGCAGGACCTGCCACCCCCCTGGGGCGCGGGCAGCACCTGCCGCCCCCACGCGTGGGTACGGCGGCTCCCACCCCACGGAGGGACGCGCAGCCCCCCTGCACCGGCCGCCGCGCTACCTGGGGCGGAGGCGCGGGGGCTGCGCCCCCCGCCCGCGGCGGGAGGGCTCCCTGGCTGCCGGGGCACAGGTGCCGTCGGGGCGGCTCTGGCCGCGCAGGGGACGCGGTGCGCGGAAGGCGCTGCGCCCGCCCCAGCCCCTCCGTGCGCGACCTGCGCCGCCCGGCCCGGCGCGGGGGCAGGAGGGGCTGGATCCGGCCCGCCGGGTCTCGGTCCCGCGGCGCGGGGCGGGGGGCAGGGGTGAAGGGGGGGAGATTTATCTCGGCGTTAGGCACTGGCGGGCTGGCGGCAGCCCCCCTCCCGCGGGGCGGCGCGGACACTTGTTTTGCAGGATGGGAATAACTACGAAATAAGGGGCAAGAGGCGAGGGGAGCCCGGGCAGGGCGGGCAGGGCGCTTTTAGCCCCTACTGCTCTAGCAAATTACTCCCCGCTCCGCACAGCCAGCACTGACATCGCCCCCGGACCAGCGGCATCCAAAGCGCCGTCCCGTTGTCAAAGCAGGTGGACACAGCCTCAGAACCAGGCTAAGGCGCCAGATCTCTGCCCTCGCTTACAGCCAGGACAACTTTCTGGAAGCCAGTGGCAGCCTCCGAGTGCCGCTGAAATCACAAGGACTGCAAAGGTTTTTGCTCCAGAAGAGAATAGAGTTTACTAGTGGTTTGGGGGCTGTTTATGGATGTTTCCTAACAACAAACAAAACCCACACCGAATTCAACGCCCTGCCCCACAGAGTCCCTGGCCTGGGGTATTTATTACTGTTGTTATTATTAATCGCTGTAATTATTTAGATCTGTTTATTACTCAGAAGAAGGACAGGGGCTGATTCACAGCACAGCCTTCCGTTGCAATCCCTGCAGTCCTTTCGACCTGCCCTTGCTGGTTGCGGCCGGGAAGCCCTCCCCGGGGGCGAGAGATGAGGTGCTGGTAAATTAAAATGTAACACCTTGCCCAGGGGCTTTGAGATGCCGTGTCTTTTTTAAAACCAACCAACCAACCAAAAAAAATCCTGCCTTGTCCCTGTTCCAGAGGCGGAAAGAAAAACGGTTCGTGACACACGAATTGTAAAAGTTCACTTTTGTTTATTTGTTTGTTGAGATATTTTTAAGGGGGGGGGGGGGGGGGAAGCACGCTAAACACGAAAAAAGCTAAAAGCCTGGAAGACTGTAACTTCAGTGGATGGGTTTGAAGCGGGCAGACTCTGGCTACCTTTGGCCATCTGGCTGGTTTAAGCTTTTGCCCCCATGCTGTATGATTTTAGCTTAAAATCTCTTCCGTTGCAGTGCCGCTTTTATTGAATTCATCAAAAGCAAACTTTCCCCGAGGTTTTTTTTTTTTTTTTTTTTTTTTTTTTTTTAAGAAGGGCTAAAATAATAAGTCGACCACTGTGACATTCTCTGGGCTTAGGCCATTTTTCATAACGCAGCTGATACGCTTTTGTGCAGCTAAGGCGACCAAACAGATGAATAACGAGAAAAGTCTCTCGAAAACCAAAGCTTCCAGCTTTTCCCATCTTTAAAAAGTTAAGTAAAACGAGAGGTGCATGTAAAAAAAACCCTCCCAAATCCAAAAAACAAACCCCGTCACGCCAAAGATCAGGGCAATACTTTTATACCTCTGAATGGTAACGATGCCTTTTAAACAACTTACTGCACACACGCACACACACACGCGCACACACACGCACACACACACACACACTCACACAAAACTTTAAAGCTTGTGAAACTGCCCAGGTGGTGTTTATAGGACCGTAGCCAGTGGGTTGTAAAGAAATCCGAGACATTTGAAGGAGATTAGACTATTTAGAAATATATGACAAAACATTTTTTTTTTTTTAATTTTATTCCTGTTTCACTGTATCCACCGTGTTTAATGCAGGGCTTGAAGGACCAAGTTGTCTGCAGCACTAAAGAAGAGTCTCACAAATTTTGATGGTTTGGCAGGCGGGGGTAAGTTTATTTTTTTTTTTTAAACGTGTTTTCTCATGAGTGTATACTTGTGTTTAAAGTCTGCACTGCAAAGAAAATATGCCCTCGTGATTTTAATGTCATTTTAGCCATAAACCAGTTTTGTGCTTAGAATCACGTCTCTAACGTTGTTGATGTTCTTCCTGGAATTTTGTCAAAAAAAAAAAAAAAAAAAAAATCCCGCTTCTCCCAGCAGCAGAGGCAGGCAGCAGCCAGACCCCACGGTGCGGGGCTGGGGGGCGAGTGCCTCTATAGCACAAGGCAACAAGTAAGAATTTCACGAGCTTTCGCCTGGGTTCAGAATAATCGTTCTTATTTGGCGGTTTGTTGGGGATTTTTGGTTGGTGGGGTTTCTTTTTTTTTTTTTTTTTTTTAAATCCCACTGCCCTGTGTGTATTTATTTACTCATTTTGCACGTGCCACCCCCAAACCTGAGTGCTTTAAGACCACAACTGTGAAACCCGGGTTTATTATGAAAACTACTGTATGTACAGCCTGGATGGAAGCACAGCCATTGGTTCAAACAAAATGACTATTGATTCAAAGTGCGAGCCCTCCAGGCTGAACCGAGAAGGAAGGAATGGGTCGCCGGGGTTTTTTTTCTTTTTTTTTTTTTTCCCCCCCCTTAAAAGAGAAAGAGAGACTTCTAAGCTGCGAGTGTGACAACCACCACCCAGTCCTTTGATTCTTCTCCATTTTTTTGGATGGCAGGAAGAATTTCCCTATGAGAAATAATAAGGTTTGCTTGGAAAATTCTGCAGGCAGATCACCCTCAGAGATAAATTCCAGCCTTTCCTATTCAAAACATGGCTTTAGTTTATTGCGACGACGTGGGGAGGAATGAGGATAATAAAGTAACTCGGTTCCTCCTCCCCCCTCCTCCCCACGCACTTTCAATGAGGAGTGGAACTGCACTTCTCTGCCACTGGTCTCCGCTCGCCCAGCTTCTCCGGAGGGCTGATATCGCCCTTCTCCCCCCGGTGCCCGGGGCGCTCCGCGCACTGAGCCGGCCGGCGGTGGGCACCCAGCTTCGGTTGTTCAGGGAATGGGGAGGGAGCGAAGAAAATGCAGGGAAAGAAATAAATAACAAGGAGGGGGGGGGAAGGAGGGGGGGAGAACAGTACAAAAACCACCAGCTTATTGGAAGGCGCTTGTTAGCGAAGGGAGGTGATGGTGCAGGAGCTGCACCCCGGGCACCCTCGCAGCCTCCAGCCCTTCCACCCGGGAGCTGTCTGGAAGCGATCACAGCCGGCTTACAGCTAATAATGCCCTTCGCAGAGGTTTGGTCTGCGGTGCTCGCAGAAAATGCAACTTTTGCCCCATTGGTTAGCTAGGTGAATTAGCACACACTGCAACTGAACAGTACTTGACCTTTGCCTTTATGTTTGCTCAAATGTTTGCCTAAAACACAATCACCCTTGACAAGAGAGCATGCTACCGTGTGACACTGCCTATTCAATAGATAGATGTTCCCTGCCACACACAACCAAGTCCAGCATTTTAAATAGCTTAGGTATTTGTAAAAGCCGTATAAATTAATGTCTGATGATCGCTAGTTGCTGGTTAAAGACCCGACCATTTAACACGTGCAATAAGAGTCGGCTTAGAAAAGCCCAAACCAGCCCAAACCCAACAACCGGCCGGACTAGGATATAAGGTCAGAAAAGCGAACTTGTGGCCAGGGCGACCAACAGATTCTTATTCCGCCCCGTTCACAGCGTGGCTTGTCGAGCTGCACTAACAGATTAGGTCTGGGACCGGCTGGGGACAAGGCTGAGTTCAGGCACTGCCCGGAGGCTGCCGAAGGCAGGGATGTGCGGGGTGGGATGCAACCGTGCACCTGAGAATTTCAGAGGTGACACAGGCGAAAGGGTGGAGGCAGGCAGGTTACCCTGATACAAATCTGACCTACCCTTCGTCCCACGAACCTCTCTTGCCGAAATTGGGCAAACACCGCAAAACTTTAGGGGGAAAAAAAGGAAAAAAGGTGCCATGTGACGGGAGCGTTTTGTACGTGAATTTAATGGCTGAAGTCTGGAGTCCCAGGCATGCCCCTAAAGCCTGCAGAGGAGAGACCCGGAGCCGGGCTGGAGCCAGCCGCAGGCAGGGCGGCGCTCGGCGGGGGCTGCTGGGCGGGCAGGGCGGCGGCCGGGGCTCCGCGCTCCGCGGCGGCGGCGGCGGCGGCGGCGGCGGGGCGGGACGGGACGGGCGGCAGCCGGAGGAACGGAGCAGAAAAGAGTCACCCTTCATATTCATCAGGCAGAGCATCATTCATTAATAAAATGCCACCTGATGTGTGGCTTTTGTTTGAAAGGCTACTTTATTATTTGGAAGCTTGTGATAAAGCTGTTCTCTGGAACAGAATATTTGTACCAACTGCAGTTTATAGTGTTAGCGGATTACCTGCACATCTTGCTAGTACTTCCACTCGGTAAAATACTGCGCAACCCAACAGGAAAAGTACAAGTGATATTGCAAACAGTTGCTCTGCTTTGATTTACCTTTACTGTCTTCATCTGGAGATTTTTTTTGATGACCAATTTTTTACTGTCTTTCAATTTTGGGAAACACAACTTCCCTTCCTTCTCTCCCTCTGTGTTTTATTTTCACGGCATGATTTAGTCAGCAGAATTTTGAAAAAGTTGATTCATATTTATACGAACACCCTGCTCTAACGTTAACTTGGCATTGAAACCAAATAGATAGGCAGGAGCCAGCGACGTAGCTTAGACAAAACCGCTGTTACAGGAGCGGGATTGCAAAGCACCGAGTGAAATATTCAGCTGTTACTCGTTGCCAGTTACACAGAGAATTTATTTCTGTCAATCGTTTCAATTTTTTAACCAACAATTGTATTATCTCGTTTACAACGATGTAGTGAATGATGTTCAGAAAAACAGCCATCGGACTTCACAAAGAAGATATTTGTAAATGAAAGGAATCCAAATCTAATTTATTTGGAGCCTGGCTGCTCCCCGAGGAGGTTCTTTCTGATGACACAGACACGCGTGAGGTGCGTGCCCAGTTCTGCTCACCCCGCGCTCCTGGCGGGGGCTGCCCGGGGGCCGCGGCTCGGCGCCCAGCCGGGGCTGATGCCAGGCTCCCCGCGGAGGTCAGAGCCCCGAGGAGCGCCTTCCCCTGGCACCCACCGCGCCCCGCTCCGGGGCGAGGAGCCCCGGCTTCGGCTCTTCTCGGCTCCGCTCTGCTCTGCTCTTCGGCGGAGCCGGACCGGACCTGGTGGGAACACCCTTCCCTCTAGGCTGGCGTGGTGCCTTGGGTTATTTGCTCCTGCGGGGCTGGCTTTGGAGGTGGCCACATGCTCACTTAGGCTTGCGGGTCGCTAGTGACCTAGACTAGCATAGCACGTACCCCTAGAGGCAAAACGGCCGAAGTGAACTTTAAGGCCGGACGACATTCACAGCGAAGTTGCGTGGAAACCGCTGGGGCTCCCCCCGGCCGGGGAGAACAGGGCTCAGACCCGCGGGGACGGGCTGCGCGGGGCTTCACCCAGCCACAGCTGCACATGCCGGGCACCGCCTCTGCTGGCCCCGAGGGAACTCGTTGGAAAACTTCACCTGAAAGAAACGGGAACTGAGGAAGCGCTCGAGTGAGATGGGCATCGACACCAGGAGAGTTTTCAGGGATGTTTTCCGTGATTGTGCTGGGAGTGGGGGTCTGTTGGAAGGAGGAATTACCAGTTACAGCAGAGGCAGATGATTCTGCGCAGGGAGTGTCCATAATGATTTCAAAACAAAACCTTTTGTTAAAAAAGGAACGATCTCTGTATCAGAAATATACACGTGTATTCCTTTAGGTACAGAAAAGCAAGCTTGTCTTTTTTTCCCCTAAAGTCAAGAAAAAAATAATTTTAAGTATTATAAACTCAATACGAAATAAGGGCTTGATATGTTCCCGAAGTGATTGTTGTTTTCTGTTAATTTTGGCCGGGCGCTCTTTTATCTTTATTAGCTTTCTCTGTGGAAAAGGTAATTCTCTGGGTACCGTGAGAAAAGTTTTTTGCCAGCAGTCCCGTTCCTGTCAGAAATTCCCCCAAACGAGGCGTGCTCGTTCTGCCCGGTAAAGCGCTCTTCCAGAGGCAGAGGGCACAGCTCAGCACCACCGCCTGTTTCAGGAATACCCCCATGGCTTGCTCTGCCTTCATAGCTTTCATTTTTAAAGGATGAGTTTTACTGGCAGGAAGATCAAGGATGTGTCTCATTTCTATATTTGCTATGCTGCGCAGGTATCTCTAATTAGAATAAGACACCCAGCACAATGAGCAGCTATTGTATGAGAGTTTGAAGCACGACAGTTCCTCTTCTGGTTCAGAATCGCTGCCTACAGTTATTCTCCGATTTCCGATGCCTATTATGTATACAATCGAGCCTATAATTACCTGCTGATTTCTTTGTGGTAGTTAAAGGGAGTTTGTACTGTTCGGGCAATATTGTCCAGTCGTTATGTCTCCAGACGCTGTCATGAAAGGTTGAATATACTCTGTACAATCTGCAAGTAATCAATGAAATTTACGATCTCGACACCACCCCCCCCCCACCCCCCCACCCCCCCCCCCCGCTTCCACGCACATTTCCCGTCCAAAGGGGAAAAATTGAGATATGAAGGTGTCCGGGTCTCCTTCACGGCACCTCTTACACGGCGGCTTTGGAAGGCAAATGAGTGCCAGGCTCTCTGGGTTCACACGGGAGCGAGAACCGGGTGGGGGTTTCCCGCGTGGCTGGTGATAGCCCGGGGGAGCCGCCGGGGTCGCGGCGCACCGGGGGGCTCTCCCCGCCCCGGCTGGCGGCGGGACGCTCCGGACCGTGCCGCCCGAGGGGGCCGCTGCTGCCCCGGGGGGCGGCGGGCGCTGCCCCGCGTGGGGCCGGGCTCTGCCGCGGGTGGGGCCGAGCGCTGCCCCCGCCGCCTCCGCGCTCCGCGCGTTTGCTGATAGCGGAGTGAAAGGGCCGGGCGCCGAGGGGCGGGAGAACCGCACGGCACCCCTGTGCCCGCTTCTCACCCGGGCTGCGCGGCTCTGCCGGCTACGGGGGAGGCGACCCGAGAGCCGGGCGATGCCTCCAGCCCGGCCGGCCCCAGCCGTGCTCCGTGGTCCCGTCCCCCGCGCCAGAGCAAGCGTGGAGATACCGCCTCCCCGCGCCCTCGGCTCCGCTCGGGGCCGTGCGCGGCTCCCCGTGCTGGCTCCTGCGCCCGCGGCCGGGCCGCTGCTCCCCGGCCCCGGCTGCCCGCGGGGCACCCGGCCACGACCCTGCCCCGCCCGCCCTGCGCCCCCCTCCCGTCTGCGCCTTCCAGGGAGCCGCTGCCCGGGGGGGACCCGGGGCTTCCCGGGGAGAAGGGGGGCACTCCATCTAGGTGCGTTTTCACCGTTGCCCCCCGCGAGCTGTCCGGGGTGTATCTGCGTGTGCGTGAGGGAGAGAGCGAGCTGCTCCGGGCATCTCGCTGCGTTTCTGAACACCAACCCGCTGCGGCTTTTTTTCGAACGCTGTTATTAAAACAACATTTAGGGAGTGTGCATAATTGTACAGTTGAAAGGCATGGCTGATGCCTCTCAGCCCAGAAGGTCGGATCGGGGTAGCAGCCCCCCGCCCTAAAAGATGGGGGAGGAGGGAAGCGAGAGGGGCCTGAAGTTTGACTAAGGCGCTCTTAAAAAAAAGAAAGAAGAGAAAGGCACTTGCAGCTGACACAATGGTGATTCCGCCCTGACCCAACAATTAATCTTGGGAAGAGAATGTGACCAGATAGGGTGGGAAACCTGTTCCCCCGGGAATCGGGGCGGGGGGCGGGGGGGGGCAGGAGGCAGAGGAGCAAAGGGGGATTGATCTTGGGCCCCAGGCCTGCTACATCTTCTCCCAGTGGTTATCTTTCAGACAGGTGAAATACAGCCCTCTCCCGCCTCTTCCCCTTCTCTCGAAGGCCCAGATACTGCCTGCAAGTGGATGCTGTGGTCCTCAAGTCCTCCCAGTGCCATGCAAACCCACTGCCTCAGTAACCTTTTTTATGACAGGCTCACCTCTGCAGTCCCTGGGTGCAGACCTTGAGGCATGGGGGTACCCCAGATGGTAAAGGGTCAGCTCCTGGATGCTGAGCTGAGGGCTTTTGTGGTCTTGGCATGGGACCAGGGTCCAGAAATCTCGTGCAGGTCATAGGCAATTGCTAGGAGACACCTGTAAGGGTGAGGTGATGCCAGGCAGATGCACCAGTGGAGACTTGGCTGTCTCCGGGTACTGGATGGTGCACCCAGAGCATCCCAGTTGTGATCTACAGCCAGACCTGAAACTGCCACGGCACACTGCTGGGACATGCAATGCCCTAACACCCATGGGTCTCCCGCGCTGGGAAAAGGCTGAGTGTCACCCCTGTTTCATGTCTGTCTGACACAAAGGCAGGAGTGAGGGCCCTGAGCCCCATGAAGTCACCCCACTCCCAACCCCTGCTCACAGCCCTGCAGCGAGGGGTACCTCTGCCTCCATTTGCAGCCCACGGCAGATGTTCCCCAGCAGCGCAAAGGCAGACAGGGGCTCAGATGCCCTTGTCTAAATTAATTGACTTTAAGTAGGCATTTTGAAACTGGTGATTTTCTTTCAAAAATAACTAAGAAAAGGTGGCCAGAGACAGAACAAGCTCTTACCGAGGATGTCTGAGTTTCTTTAATAAAGCTTCCTCTAATTTCCACTCTCTCCAACCTACTGTACTGCCTTGCCCAGAAATTGACTCCTTCAAAGTAGGAAACCAGTCTGTGGTGGAGTTAATCACCGAATCGTGCGGGAACATATTTTAGCCAGGGCACCAAAGCCAGTGTAACTGATACAGCACAGACCAGTCATTTCTGTTGTTTCCTTTGCTGGCATTTTAATGAAAAGGAAGTAGCTGTAATGCAATCCTTTTGGAGAAATCAACACTTCCCGCTGTTCGAAGTGAGGCAAGGAACCGAGCTGAGCTCGAGTGATTAGGGTTAATTCCAGGAGGGTTGCGTGCGTAGAGTCACATGTGAACCCAACCAGCCACTTGTCCTCATGGAAAGAACCAGAACTAGACCCAGTTTTCCATCTAGGATTATTTATAGCTTGTTCCACACATGCGTGACAATGCCTGTTGCCACTTACAAACAAAGAAGTCAAACGCACACTTGCATATTTGCATGGACACTCCGGTTTCTTTCTTTGCTGGCACATAAAGCCAAGATTTCAGCATCTCAGGGCTGTCCAGATTTGTCTGATTTCTAAGAAAAGGGTGTTAGTCTCACGTTCATTCCTCTAACGTTTACAGAAAATCGTGACTTGGAAAACAGCATCATTTTACATCATGCATTAAAATACACTGTGATGGGCATGCTGTTATTTGCACGCATCTCTGTTATTAATGTCAGCATTAATTAGTAGGCTGGGGTGATCCTAACTTGGCCCTGGGCAAGGGTCAGTGCCACCTCAGCGGTGGCCTGGGCCCGGCAGGTGGGCAGGCCCCAGCCTGCAGGAGAGCTCTCAGGGCCAAGGCCGGGGAGTGGGGGAGACCTGGGGTGGGCAGCACCCGCCCTTATTCCTGGCTGCTTTGGGGAGGAGGAGGGGAAAGGGAGGGGGGCCTTTGGCACACGCCGTGCCCGGGGTCTGCCGGGCTGGAGAGAGACCAACACACGAATAAACTACCCTCCTTCCCTGCCCCTGCAATCCTCAGGCACAAAAGTAGACCCAAATTATAAAAGCCTGTTCTGTGCATCAACAACAAAAAAAAAGCCCCCTATTCTCCCCTGACTTTGTTCTTTTGATTTTTTATAGATCAAAGGCAGGATAGAGAAAAAAAAAAAATTGGCAGGCGAAGATAGACATTGTTCTAGTGACAAGATGAGGGTCCCGAAAGGAGAATGCTTGCTCCATCGGAAGTGGCTGCGTGGCAAAGGGAGAAACCTCACTTTTCAAGCCCCTTTGCGAGGCATTGTCTTTGGGGCTGGCGCTGCTGCCATACAGTAGGGTCCCCATGGCAACGCAACCTGCTGCTGCTGCCGCTGCTGCCCCTCTTCCAGAGTTGAAGGCACTGAAAGGCAGCTGAAGTGACTGGGCTTAAAGAGCAACAGAATAAACAATATTTTGATTCATTGGGAGAAGAGAGAGAGGCTCCCGCCCCCCCACCCCCGCCCCCCGCCCCATGAATGCTGGCATTGTCCATGCTTTTCTGAATCTGATTTACCATATCATAACCCCTAGGAAGAAGAAAACATCAATATCCCGAAGGAATGGAGATGTTTCTATGGAAAACCTAGGAATTTTAGTCCATAACAGATCTGGTGTAAAAATCAAAGAGATCAAAGGCGGCGCTCCCAGGAGTATAGATGCGTCTCTGAATTAAAGATGGACGATGCAGACTACAAAGTACTTTTTTTCCACCCTTCTTTATTCAGGCCTCTGTTTCCATTTCAAGGGAGGCGCTGTCCCAACATCATATCTGAGCCCAGACAGTCACCGCGAACAATGCTCGCGAAGGGGGAGAAACGCTAAAGAAAGCAAATCATAACAACCATCCGGCCTCACAGGATTGTTTCCATCACAAACCCGAGTGCAACAATTAATTACGAAATTGTAAAAAAAAAAAAAAAAAAAAAAAAAAAGGGGTGGGGGAGAGAGGCTCAAGCCAAGCGATTAATATAGATGGTAAAGGCTGCGGGGGGTGGTGCTCGGGGATATTTGCGGGGGCAGGTCGGCTGCTCTCTGCCACCTCCTGCATCCCAGCCCGGCGGACCCCCGGGCCCCCAGCGCCTCCCTGCCGGCCCCGCCGCTGCGGGGCGGGGGGGGGGCGGGCTGCCCCGGACGCAGGGTTTCGGTGCGGGGCGGAGGAGCGGGGCGGCTCTACCTGCGGCGGGCGGGGAGGCTCTGCCCGCGCGGGGGGCGCGGTCGCGGAGGGCGTCCGCGGGCCGTGCGCGCCCGCTCAACCCGGCGCTGGCGGTCAGGGCGCCGCGCTCTTGATCGATGGGCAGCTCCGAGGGTGGTGCCGGGTCTCCCCGGGCTGGCACCGCTCCACCGAGTGCCATAAAGCAGAGCAAAGCCACGTTGCGAACGTGACGGGGGTGGTCAGCTCGCCCGGCTGCCAGCAGCCCCTGCACCACGCGCGGCCCGGATCCGCTGTGCCAGCCCGAGCGACGCCGGCGACACGGCTGTCCCCTCGGGGCGCGGGTTACCCCCGCGTCCTCATCTCCCTGCACAGCCAGCGCTTCCGAAAGGTGAAGCTCTCTCCGTGCCGACACCCCTGGGCCTTTTTCCCCGGGGGCTGGGAAGCGTGGGGGGAGAAACGCGGTCTTTAGAGCTCAGGAAGATGAATATTAGAGAAGTCAATTAAGTTGTTTGGAAACACACGTAGGAAAAAAAAAGTGCTGGGACTAATGTTATGAAGAAAGCCAATTAAAGTGGTTTGATAAGCATATGTATTAGCAACAAGTGTAGCACAGAGGTCAGAAACAACACTAAGTAAACAGAGTTGACAGAAGAGTGAATCTTTTGTGGCGGGTGCGCAGCTGTCCGGCCTCCCTTTGTCCGGGCTGAGGCTGGGTGCACGCTCCCTGCTGCCCTCTCCCCAACTCAATGCACAAAAACAGATTGGGATGTTCTGCATGCATAGGCAACATTGCAGCTCCAGTCCTCCCTTTTCTGTTCCTTCTTTAGGAGACAGGGCTCTCCAGACATTTTTTCCTGACAGTAACAAAGCGGGGCTGTAAAACAGTTCAGAATAGGAGGGGAGAAAGAAGAGAAAGGAGTCCCCGAGGGGGAAAAAAGCGCCATGTCACGGGACAAAAGAATAGGAAGTTGAAAATAGAAATAAAACTGAAAGCAAGAATTATCTTGTTAAACAGAGGTGCTTTTTGTCCAGAGTCGTCTTTGTGAAAGTTTTTAAAGTATCACGACGTGGAACAAGTGTGTAAGTCCCCACACGTACTTCAGTCAAAGATTCATGAGCTTCCGAGAGCCTTGATGGCTTATTTATGTGTCAGCAAATTCTGCAGCTTAAATACGTTTTAAAAAACAGATCTAGGGTTAGTCGGAGTCCCGCAGACATGGCTTAAAACGCGCGGGGCGGGCAGGGGGATTCCTCCCAGGCCAGGGAAAGGAAATGAAAAGATCAAGAAGCAACGAGCCGGGCTCTTTTCATTTCGAGTCTGGAGAATAAACACAGGCCGGGCTGTTTTCTGCCGGCTGGGTCCCCCCTGCGCACACAGGCACTGGGTGCGAGAGCTGTAGGATGGGGCCGGCAACACCCCGTTCACTGAAAGAAAACGAACTTTCTCTGGCAGGCGAGGTGAGGTGCCAGGGCTGGGCTGCCCCGGCCGTGCCAGCCGGGCCGGGGGCTCGGGGCTGTCGCCGAGGGGTTTTTCTCCCTTGGGGAGATCAGATACTGTCGTGTGAAAGCCCATCACCTTCCCCTGCCAGCTCTTCCCGAGGGAAGGATGCACATTTAAGGAGCGACGCCGCACTTCTTACTCGGGCAAAGCCCCGCCACCGCCACCACGAACTCGCCTTTAGTTCTGCACTTGTCTTTCTTGGTTTAATGTCACTGGAGAAAACAACTTAGTTAAAAAGGGGGGGAAACAAAGTCAAGCCGGGAGCAGCAACAAAGCCCTAAGTCGAGCAGGCACACCTCCTCCCCAGCTCTGCTCGTCCTCTCTGTCCAATATCGAGCCTTGCCCGAGAAACCTTCTTGGAGCACAACTTCTGTTAAACCAGAGCTGACAGGGAAACCTCAGGAGAAACAATACAGCTCGTTCCCAGGGACAACACGTGTTGCCCAATGTTGCCCAAATTGTCCGCAATATTGTCAGAGTAACCACGCGGCAAGTGGCTTTTGCAGTCCCCTGGGAAATTGATAGCTCTTGCGCGCTTTTGATCCTGGACTCTGGTTTAGTCAAGTTTCGGTTTGGAAAAGACAAATGCGAAAGCCTAAATTTTATGACTTCGGGATTTGAATATGAATCTTCGGTCTGGGCACAAGAACACACCAACCCACTGCAAACCAGAGGGGGAAAAATCATTATAGTCTGTCACTGGAGTTGTTCTTCTGTCTTTGAAGCAGAGTCCAAGCGCAAACTTTTCTGATGAATCGAAGTCGTTAAATTTTAGTGTGGATGAGTTATGGCTCAGATTCCAAAATAGTACAAATGTTTAATAAATATAGTCTCATCTGTGGCCTTTCAGAATTGCCTCGTTTCGCCAGCGAAAATTAAATTTGGGACATCTCACCCTTTTCTAAATGCCATCTTCCCAGTAAACTCCATTTCTTAACATTATCAATTTTCTCTTTCAAGTCTGTCATTCTCACGATTTAAGGAGACTCTTTGTCTTAAAGCGAAGATTTCACAATCGGAAAAAGCCGACCCGAGTCACGCTGCTGCGTGATTTCGGAAGCGTGGGCAAACGGCCCCGCGGGCGTGCGGACATCGCCCTAAAAGCCCGTCGATGAGACACGCGGGGCCCGGTCCCGCCGGCCGCGGCCGGGTGCGGGTGGGGGTGCGGGACCCCCGCTCCGCCCAGGCGCGAGCGGCGGGCGCGGCGGCTCCCGCGGGCTCTGCCCGGCCGGCGGCGTGTCGGGCGGCGACGGCGGGACGGCCGTGGGGCGGGTGCGCGTGTGCGCCGGGGTCAGCTCCCACCCGCGCTCAGCCCGCCGTCAGCCCGCCTCGCACTTGCCAGCGCGGCCGGCCCCGGGGCGAGGCACCTTCCGCGGCGCTTCGCCCTCTCCCCGCTTCCCGCCGGGGAGCAGCCGGGAAGGCTGGGGTAGTTTGCACACTCGACATGAATTTCAGTGAAACCAGATGCCAGTGCCTAAATTAATACTAGTGTTTTGCAGATTCTATAACCATTAAAGCACCGAATTAATTAAGTTCTGCGGCTTTCTTTAAGTCGAATGCTATCGCTTTATTCCCATCGATGGGAGGCGGGTCAGCGCACTCGGGCACAGTCATCAGATACTTTCCAGAAGTTTATCTGTACATCAGAACACGTTCTGAACCGGTTCCAGGAACACTTTGCTTCTTATCCATGGAGCCTGCAAGCTTTGGAGAGTACGGCATAAATAGCGCGGACAAGCCTGTAATTGCAGCAGAACAGACCCCAGCCTTCCCAACCTGGCCATTTGAAGGAGTATTTGGATTTTTTTTTTTTTTTCGGGGAGGGGGGGGTTGGAGCTCTTTTTAACTTTTGTTTGTCTGAGGGTTTTTTCCTTCTTCTTCTTCTTCTTTTTTTTTTTTTTTTTTTTTCTTTGGAGAGCCACTTTCCCGTAACCCCGCCCCGTCACAGCTAGGTAAAGTCAACAGGCAGGGTCTAAATTACAAATGTTTTAATGGGAGAGGGATTGGCTGGGGACCTCTTTCGTTCACCCCCTTGCAAACAAAAAATAAAAAGTTTCCTAGAGCACAGGAAAGCCCTGATGACCTTACAATTCACCCCGCACATTAAAACAGTGGCTGCACGGCTGCCTGCCCGAGAAGAAAAAGCAATAGACTTCAGAGGAAATTGAAACAAGGACATTTCTGCTGAGGTCGGAGTTGGTCTGGTACATCTTTTGGATCAGATCAAGACAACTGGGTTTGATTTCGCTCGGCTTTAAGGGAACACTGGGAAGAGAAAACCGCATCAAGGTGGGGCCCAGGGCTTCAGAAGCGAGCAGCTGATGAGCCCTTCTCTCCACACCAGAGCGGGGCCGTACGCTAAGCAGAAAAGGCAGGTACAGCTGAGCCCCGCTCCTGCCTTGTGCGCCACATGCCAGTCCCGGCGGAGGGGCACGGCTCTGAGCGGGCGGCGGACCCCGTTGCTAAAAGAGGCGCACTCACCCCCCGGCTGCCGGGGGCCGCGAGTGGACCCCGAGTCCCGACCCCTCTTCCGCCCCCTCCCGCGGAGCTTCAAAGGTTGTCCTTCTGCGGGGGTTTCCGCCGGCCCTGGCCGCTGCCTGCTCGCCCTGAAATAGCAATCCCATCTGGCGCAGGGGATCTCGCCGCGAGGTTTCCTCCTCCGGGAGGAGCTGCCCTGCAAAGGGTCGTTACAAGGGGAGAACAAAACAGCGAACTTTGGCAGAGCCCTTTAGGGGAGAAAACGGCAGGTTAAAATACAGGCGAGAGGCAGAGGCAGGGTTTCTCTGGCTGCTGGGGATCACAAGGAGAGGGGTGCGTTCGCAGCAGACTTTCAGGGAAACCACAGGAGGGGGGAGAAGCTTGCTGCCTGGGACACTCCAGTACCGGGTAGCTGCGTGCAGCAGCGCCTGAGCAGCGGGAGCGAACGCGCAGCAACTTAGTCCTCATTTCTCCCGTGCTTAAGCCCACGATTACCATTACCCCTGCACGCCTTCCCCTGCGTGTCCTCTCTCAATTAATAAAAGGAAAAAAAAAAAAAAAAAGAAGACGATAACTGTACCAGAGGCCTTTGAAAAGTTGAGCGCATCCAGGGGTTGGCGTTAGGCACAACGCTTCGCGCCGCGTTGCTCGCCCGGGCTGGGGCCGGCGCGGCCCGGCCGCCGTGCGCACCCGCGGAAGGGCAGCGCGGAGAGCCCTGCGCGGCGCAGCGGCCGCCCAGGCAGCGCCTCTCACCTCCACCCCGACATTCTGTCTATCGCGACACGAGTCGGGCCCCGCCAGCGCGACACCCGCCTGCGGGCCCACGGGGAGGAGGGTGGAGACTGCTCCGGTCCAGGGCGATTGCCCCGACATCCTCGGAAGTGGGAAGGTTTTCTGGCTTCGCATGGCCGGTTCTGGGGCTGGGGCTCGGCCGAACTCGCCAAGACCCTCTCAGGAATGTAAATATTTCATGCTTTCCTATGAGAAAAAAACCCCTGCCGGGGTAAGTCCCTGCGCGGGAGTTTGCTGACCACGTCCAGTCCCTCTCCGCAACCACATCCCCTCGCGGAGGGACATGGGCGAGCTCGGATGGTGAAAGGAGAAATGACTTCATTGCCAAGGGCCGCATTTCTAGTAGCAAAGTGCTGTTAATATTTTAATCACATTAAAAATATAACTCGATTAAAGGATGCAGTTTATTGGAATAACGCGAGCGTATTTCAAAGAAATCAAATACCCAGAGTTAATCAATATTCAGACACTCGAGGCTACAAAGCTAGGTGAAAACAAAGCCTTGTTCAGCAGAGTAGCAGTAATGTGCGGCACCTGAAGTAAGTCACTGCTGGGGAGCTCTGTCAGACGCTACTAATTAACCTACTTTTCAACTGAGTTGATGTCAACTTTTTGTAGGCGAAGGGAGAGACGCACTTTTCCTCGGATTTCATCCTCGCCCATCGCGGTCCTTCCCCGCGTCGCCCGCCCGCGGGGCGGCCCCGGCTCCGCCGCCGCGGATCTGCCGCGGATCTGCCGCGGCCGCGAGGCTCCGGGCAGCCCCGGCGGGGCGGCGCTCCCGCTCGCCGGCCCCAGCCCCGGCGGAGAGACCCGCCATGAGCTCTTGGGGCTGGGCAGCATCAGTTCGGCAATCTACGCGGTGTTTGACCTTTTATTTTTAATGGTTTTTGGCGCGTTCCAGCGCAGCACCGATTGCAATGCCTTTTTTTGCTCTGTCTCCTAAACGCTACAGGGCAGTGACGGGTGGGGGGCGGCCCCCTTCACCCTCGGGCTTTCAGTAAAGCAGCCGTTCTCCCCGTGGGAAAGCAGCCCCTTTTCTGGGGGGATGTAACACGGTGCTCTTTGTTTCACTTTAAGAAACTCATCAGAGCAGGAAGACAATACTAAGTGGTCCTCTAGACACTCAGGAGCGTCTCTCGGGGATTCTTTAATTCAACAACATGAAAATCTCCTCAACAGTGCACCCCCCCAAACAAACAAACCAACCCCCCTAAATTTCTCATCCAGTAACAAATCAAAGGGAAGACCTAGTCTTCCTCTCTACCGCACCTTTCCTAAAGCAACAACCAAGAAAGCTATGCCACCTCCTCTGAATTTACATAGCCCTTTAATTAGGTACAGACCTGTGCCAATTCATATCACCTGTGGGTCTGGCCCATGGCTATATATATGAGAGCGCACCACCTTTTCCTTTCAAATGCTCCTGCTAAGGTAGAGGGGAGGGCTGGAGGGTTACTGGTAGGTAGTTCAGACCTGGGCTATAAATAAAGGAAAATTAGGAGATATACAAGAAATCAGCAAGTTTGAGCACAGCTCTAGGGCATGATTTATGAGGAAAGATAGCACAAAAACAATTCAGTGTGGAGAGGACAAAGCTTAGAAGACCATCTGAATATAGAAAAAGTTATTGGTAAGGAAAAGGACTGATCCCTTTCTCCACAGTAGACAGCAGAAGAGAGAGTGGGCTTAAATTGCAGCAAAGGGGGTTTAGGGTAGAGGTGGATCAAGGTCTCCAGCTGCAAGGAGAGCTGAGAACTGGAACTGACCTAGGGAGCTTTTAGGGTCTCCATCCATGGCGGAGAAGCCAGATAAGCCCCTGCTGGAGATGACGTGAGCGTGGGGATCCTGCCTTGAGGCAGAAGAGCCATTCTTCAAACTCTCTAGCTACATCCGACATATTTGAGGTAAGACAAACACCAAGTTTGGCACTAAAGAAAAATAAAGTCAGATAACTTAATCTTGTAGCATCAGTATGCTCAAGGGGAAGAGGCTCAGACTGTGTACAGTTCCTCTGACATTGCTCCCAGCAGGTGGGACCAGCTTTGAGGATACTAAGGCAGACTTTGGTGACAGAGGGAGTATTTGAAGTATTTAATTACGTACTTACCGTGTTAAGCAATAAAGGACAAGCCAAGTGAAAGGTGAACTTTGCGAGGTGGGAGGACTGGGTATTGCAACTCCAACTAGGAGTTGCGAGGTTCCCAACTAATATGTGCATCACTGAGCGTGTTTTGGACCATGTCCTGAGGTGCAGGGACATTCCTAACTTAAGAAACCCTTTTACTGTGGAGGTGACCGCTTTCCCAAAACAAGTAAGGATTTAACTTTTGAAATCAGCATGGGTGCTAACAGCTCTGAATGTTGGTGTGAGTGTTTTAATTTGAAATGTCCAGGCCTCTTAATTTTAACTCTCCTACCCACCAGACCACTAGGAACAAGATTCAGCACATGCCCAAATGCTGAAAATTCAACTGATTTTACACCTGCATGTCTCGGAGATCAAAAAAACAGCTTTTTCTTAACTGGGGGCTGAGGGAAAAAAAAGTGTGTTATCTTGGGGCTTGGTTTCTCAGTGTATTGGCGGAAGTGTGCAAGGGGTGGTGAGAAATATGGAGGGAGCTATTTCTAATAGAAAGCAGAACACAACTGTACAGTGCTCTTCCCTGGAATTCTGTTGTCATCCAAGTGTTTCCCATGAGCAATAACATTCCAGATATATCCACCTGGTAGTACTGGGTACAGCTTTAGAGTTTAAAATGATTTTTTTGACTATATGAACCTGAAAACATTCTTTCTACTGGGAGACAAGCTGTTTGGTGAAGAACTCCCACTCTTTCCTCTGCTTTGATTTAAGTTTTTTTCATTTACTAACATACTTATGGAAATAATTTGCAAACATATTGTATCTTTTAAAGTTTGAGATATTGTGCCATTTGTTCTTATGCAGACTCTTAAGTGAAGTCATTGTGGGAGTTCTGCTTAAACAGTGGACGTGAAGAAAGCTTCATGTATTTCACGGGTTGGTGGGAATGGATTTTGCTATAGCATTTCTCCTCCTGCTTGTTGTATGATTGTGCATTAACTTTTCACTTTTTGTTTAAAAGAAATAACAAAGAGTTGAGTCTAGCAGCTTCAGTCACAGAGATTAATATATAAAAATAACCCCCAAACCTAAACCAATGCGTTATTGCCATTTTGGGTTTGAGGGAAGCTGAAATAAGCTGTAGGCATGAGCAACCCCATGTATTTTAACAGATTGCTAATTCAGAAGCAAAACTGAGATTGGGGGGAATGTTGTATAAAATAAATAGCATATGCATGACGTGTCAGCATGTTGTTTCTTCTCACGTTTAATTATGCCAAGGCTTCAAGATCTGTTGTTTACCTGAAGCTACCAGCAAACACCCAGCTTTTTTGACAAAATGCAGTAAACTTAGGGATTTCAGTCCCATTTGCTCCATGAAAGTATCCAGGACACTAGCTACATGACAGAAAGAACAAACTTTACCTGTGATAATTTTATTTTGGAAAGTTTGCTGTGCATATGTTTTAAGAAGAGAAACACAAGCACATGAGCAGTGCAGCAATTACAATGCCAGACAGTCATTTGTATTGAATAGGTCGTTTAGAATGGAGTTCTGGCAAGTGTAAATGTCTGCCGTGCTGCTTACAGCTTCTCCTGGGCACAATAAGATTTGTGAAAATGTTTTCTACTTGGTGTTTCTTGAACAAACATTTTCTTTGGAGGAGTCAGGGATGTGTGTCTTTTTCTTGTTTGTTCTCCCTGAGCACAAATGACAACATAATTATTGCATGCAAGGTAGCGGTGGTGTTGAGGGACTTCCAGCATATTTGTGATTTTTCTCTTAATTATTTTTTCCTTCCTCTGGCTAAAATTTTTCAGAAATGTATTAATTGTCTGTGTAACTCATATAAACCCTACAATTTATGAAATTACTATTATTATGGAGGATGGATACTGACATTTTTGCTTTCATATACCAATAACTTATTTGTTCTTTTGTTGATCTTATGAAATCGCATAGCTTTCTGTCTAGGAAATAGTCTTGCAATTTGGATTTTGCCTGTACAGACACCCACAGGAAGGGATTCCTTTTTTTTTTTTTGTGGATAAGTACTCTTATGTGACAATAAAGAAGAAAATCTGGTGCACTGTTACTTGTGCAAAAAATAGCAGATTAAAACATGATACAGGATGGTACTTTGTGTAGCTGGGTATAGGATTCCTCAACCTCTCTACTACCGCCTATCAAAAGTTATTTAATGAGATTATCTGAACATATTCACCATTAAAGTTAAAAATAATTGTGGGAATCTGAAGATATATAAAGGGGAAACTTCCTTTCTGGGTTTAATCTACAAATTGTAGCAAACTCAGGTTAAAAAGACAGACTGTGCAGCAAGAGCTCTCTTCTAGTGCAGTGTAATGTCACCCTGAGGTGCTGCAAGTAGCTGGGGCAAAAGCCTTGGCTATAGAGATGGGATGGCTGATGGTGGCCTGAAACTGAGCTCTCCAGACCTACTGTAATAGAAGCAGTAATCACGCCCACTGCTTCTCGTGTCCTTTGCGTCATGAGTTCATGAGGGAGCACCAGCATATGTCCAACCTATGGGGCAAATATTCTACTTGATATTCTTGGGGTCCCAGTCTCTGATTATCCAGAGAACAAAAATGGCTGATGCATGCCATGATGAAACCAGTGGAGAGGAGGTGGGAAAGGGCTTGTCCTTGTGCCTTGCCCTAATACAGTTGTGATGAGTATCATGGCATAGGGTGCAAGCTGGAGCTTGGGCATACTCCTAAGTTCCACAGGCTGCAAGCAGCAGCTTGTCCTTTCCAGGCTTTTCTCCTAACTCCAAGGCTGATACCCCGTTTGGTAAAGAGCAGGTAACCTCTTTCGACAAATCACCATAAACCAGTATTGTTCAGAAGTTAGTGGTCAAGGACTGACAGCTCTGGAGAGCACTGTGTCAAAAAAAGAAACAGCAGAATTCCTGGATCATCCACTTTTCGACAATTTATGAAGGGGAAAGAGTAATGAGTTGTAGGAGTTCAGCAAAGAACTTCTTATTTTAGTAATTATTGTCTCAGGTCCATACCACAGATGTAGCTAGAAGTGACCGTTGCAAATTCCAACACACAACTGCTGCAGAATCTTGTGGTGAGGTGCATTTGTATGGATGCTTATGTTTTTTGAGCTGCCGTTGGCTTCTGTGCTTCATGAAGCTGAGCTTATTTGGAAAAATGTAGTAGCTGGTACATCTGGTTCTGTTAAAGTGCTGGTGATGGCTCGTGCAAACAGCCTTGCTGACACCTGCGCAGTTAATCTGTCCCGCAAGGGCTGGTTCACTTTGCTTTCTGATTCACAGATTGAGACTGACTGTTCAAGTACTTACACTTGGTTACGCATCTGCCGCTCGGTGAGGAGGGAAAATGGCTGTCTGCCGCTACCTCCGAAACACGAGTTTGCCGATTGCTTCCGGCAAGGGCGTTCCTTTAGTGGCCATGGCACTGGATACAATAGCTCAGTTTCAAAAAAAGTGAGGTTGTTAGTAATGTAATGCCTGGGCATTTGAATGATTTATGGTGTTTTCTATAGCTCATACTGGCGGGTCTGTTCCTTACTGTTTGGGGTGGAGGACAAGGCAAAAGGTCTTTTCTAGACAGCAGGGTCCTTCTAAAAGGATTTCATTGGTAATTTCTTTACTTCATATACATGAATTTTTAGTTGACTTAGTCTTGCCCTACATTCAATACTTTTGAGGAGAGGGGCCATGCCCTTGTTCTTCAGGAAAAGATGTCTCTTTTTTTTTTTTTTGCGTATTGCCACTTTTTTTTAATCGTTAAAGATAATCTGGTTACTGTGTCACCCTTGCCTTGCTTGGTGTGCCCTAGGATCAGCTTGCTTCGCTGTAGTGAAAGACTGGATTTGATCTAGTTATTTTTGCTTTGGCTTGCACATGCTTTTTTGGAGTGTTACTGACTGCAGCATTCATCACATTAGATCATATACCAAACTCTTTTTTTCTGACATCAGCTATAGGTAGAGGCAATGAGATAAATTTCCAGACCAAAGATTTCTGATATTCTAGGAATATTCTAGAGGTCTCTAATTTCAGATCATTGTCACACTGGTGAACAACAAGGACCTTGGCAGACTTCAGATTTATGTGCAGCAGAGAAAAAAAAATTGAGCCTCTAGATATGATCTGTCTGGCCTAATTCTGGTATGGTCCAGTGAGCTGTGCAGTGTTCTGCTTGATTTACCTCAGTGTAAACAGTGTCTGATCTCCTCTCCCATATAGGTCTGGTCCCCCCTCCTTAGGTAAGGAAATCAGGAGAATTTTTGATCCTTATAGTCAGAGCAGCGGCCTGGCCTCCCACAACTTGTTTTATTTGAGGGACTCCCCAGCCAAATCTCCTGTGTTCAGTTGGATGCTGCTGCTTCCAGGATGTGCTGTTCATGTTCACCCTGCTGTGCTGGCACTTCTCTGCATGCCTTTAGTATGTCTGTGATGTTATGAATAACCCAAGATATATGGATAGCCTTTATCACAGTTTGCTTGAATTTCTTCTTTATTTTTAATGGATCACACAGATCTGATAAACAAACATTTGTTTTCATCTAAATCATAGCCTGGAATGCTTCTTTTGGCCTTTTGGCTGCTTGCTTGTTTGTGTCTGTGTAAAGTGCAGAGTGTTTTGTAGAAATTCAGTACTGCAGGAAGAAAATACCTTTCAGATGTGCTTTCCTAAAAAAAAAGTTTCTCATTATTTTCCAACATTATGCATAGTTATGGTATTCAGATTTAATTACATACAGAATAAATATAATGCAGACCCCAAACTGGTGAGATCAGCTTTCAATCACAGCAGGCCATAAGCTCTAGTAATTAACCATACCTCCACAAACCATCCCCACTAATAAATCCAGGGAAAAAAAGAACACAGCAGAGGAAAAAAGGAGAAATGAAAAATACAAGATTTTATAGCAAAGGGCCAAACAGCACCCTGATGTATATGCAATGTATCCCTCAGAAAACATACGGTGGTAAAGCATTTGTTTTCCAAACTGAAGTGCCTGAAGCTGGGGATCTGTAAGCAAGAAATGAGGTCTGTATTTAAGTCAGCATTTCTTTGAAATGAAGATGTGTCGGAGAGCTGAGTAGGAAGGCTGTGTGGTGACCTGACTCCCTGTCCCTTCATCCATCAGTCCCTGAGCCCCTTAGGGGAGCATGGAAGACGAAGAGCCATGGAAGTGGCTAGCAGGTGGTGTGAGCAAATGGCTTTGAGGAGCTGACTCAAGGCAAGGAGGTCTGGACTGCCCTGACCTAACGTGGCAGCTGGCAGCACCACTGCAAAACCCAAGTCAAGAGACAGAGTAAATATGGACTGTCCTCTCCTGTGTGGGATGCTAGGGCTTCACATGAAACATCACGTTGCCTTTCAGTGGTGACTAAAATTTTCCACTCTGCTTTTGATGTGGCACACACAGCCTTTGAAAGTCTTCAAACTGGAGTCTTAACAAAAGGGATATAAAGCAAGGAGTTATTCTTCAGTTAAAAACAAACAAAACTAAAGAAATTCTAAATGAAACAATGGCAATTGTAGAAAGATCACCTGTTTCATTCCAGTCAGGCCCCCAGAGATATTAAACACACTTACTTCACAGACTTAATTGCCTCAGGATGAGGCAATCCTGTATATCTTTTTTAGAACCATTAATAACCTACTTCACCTGATTGCAGCAAGTATTTTATTAGAGGATTTGTCAAATGGTAAATGCAAGGACTTTATGCACAGATAAACAACAAAAATTGACCAAATTTAGCCTCCACTTACAGCTAAAGCTCATTTTTATTTTAATCTTCCATTTAATTTGAAACTTAATAGCTTTTCAAAAATTAAACCTACGTGATTTTCCTACAACACTTATTTTGATTAAATCAAATATGCTCATTTCTACAATGCTCAGTGCCATTGTTGAACATGTGCACTCTTTTTATTTCTGACATGATAATAGAAACAAGCAGAAATTCTTGGAAGACAATGAGAAACTAGCCATCCACAATTTATATTTGTAGCTAAATACATCTCAATTTGAGGACAAGTGTAGAGTGCTGCCCTTCAGAAGAAGTCAAGGCATGCACATAATAGAAATGTCTGTCTGGTTACCAGGACTGCAGAAAAGGGTCCGCAAATTTGGGGGGCTTGGTCAAAACATAAAACAATGCAATGATGCTGCAAAAACTGAAGCTGCCATCCCAGTGTGATCTGATGTTTCTAGCAGGCAATGGGTCTGTGAGCAAGGGCAGGTCGCTGCTGCACGGCATCCAGCCCTGGTTGGCCGTGCTAAGAGAGAGGGAAGCAAACTGGTGGGAATCCAGGGGAGAACAAGAAGCAAAAGCAGGGACTTAGCAAATGTCACCTACAATGAAAGGCTGTAATAATTTGCTTATATTAAAAGGAGGAGAATGAGAAGCCTCACTGGTGTTTTGGGACAGAGAGGTTATAACAAAAAAGGCCATCTATCGTTTACTTCTGTGCAGCCATTACTGAAAATTCGCTGATATTTACAGGACGCAAAGATTAGGTTGGATATTAAGGAACAATTTCTAGCTTCTGGGATGGTGAAACAGGGAACAGTCTATCAGGGTATGTGTAGAAACCTTGATGGAAATTTGAAAAACCAAGTCAGATTTCTGCTGTTTGGAGGCCATTTGGAGACAGATCATCCAGCTCCAGGGCTGGCCTGGTCTTTTGCACTGCTCCTCAGCTCTCTGTTCATGTGGTTCTGTCCTATGGCAAGGTCAGGCAAACAGCGATGCAATGCATCAGAGAGACACTTCTGTAAAATAGGGGGACTGTATCTGATCCTCAGTATGCAATACACATTTCTGGCTGGGAGTTAAGACATGGACTGAGAATGGTGCCTGTCTCCCGTACTCTACGGAGAGTTGATACATCTTCTACTGAAGCTGCTTTTAATAGAATTTTTTATTATAAATTTACACCACCACATTTTTCTTACTTTTCTTAAAATAAACAAACCAAAAAGTTTGCATGGCTTTGGTACCGCCTTCCTCACCCCTGAAGGTTTTAATCTAAAATACTGCTGTGGTGCCTTATAGTGTCTGTAACTTACTGTCTCACATTGCTACCCTTTGCACGATCAGCCTGCATCCCTCATGGACCTCTGCAGCCAGGAACTCCCTCTTCTGTCTTCTGATAGGGGGTGTAGTGGGAGAAGTGGAAATTGGAAAGAAGATGGGAATGGGAAATAAAGCTCCAAGAGAATACAACATTGGCTCTTCTTAATCTCATTATTTTAGTTTTCAGCTGAAATACAGGTTAATTAAAAAAAAATGCTATAAAAGGCAGAAACATTCCTGTGGCTATTAAAATTGGTGTTCTGATATACCTGCAGATTCACAGAGAACTTTCTTGTGTACGTTTGAATGGAAGCCCAAGAAGAGGCGATACAAAAGAAAGAAAATTTCCACTACAGAAATAGGATTTTGTTATGAAATACATTATGACTTACTCTGCTGTTGTGTATTGGTGACTTTAGGAACATTGTGGAAGATAAGGACTGGTTATAAAGCCCGTATTGGGGAAGATTAAAGATCCCCCCTTAATTCCTGATGAATTATTCTAAAAGGAAAAATATCATGTCTCAGCAGTAGATTCTGGATATCTGCTTGCTCTTTGGTAGGGGAAGAGAGAGAGGCAGGGACTCTTCAACCACATGTTGTCTGTATTCTGAGGAGAGTGCACTGACAGTTCATCAGACAAACTCACCGCTTTGACCAGCTGGCCAAAGGAGGAAGATATTTTCATGTACAAAATGCCCTTTTAGCCCTAAGCTTCTCCTGAAGCTTCTAAATTTCAATTAGAAACCTAACCTCAGACACCCTTAATGTATTTATTTTTCAAAAACATCTTTACTTTTTGCATTAAAATGAGATAGGATATGTGCATTTACACTGTAAGGGGAACATGATGAAGAGGGGAAAAATCAGCCTTTAATATTAGCATATCATCAGTCACAAACTTAATAGCATTCATATTTCAGTGATAAAAAATCCAACTGGTTCCAGTGCAGGATAGTCCTTTACTAGTCAACAGAAGCCAACTAGCCACATCCTGCAGGTGGTCAGCTCTGCTCTGTCTTTCTTACAAATAGGGATGGGCATGGTGGTGTGTGGGGTTTTTTTTTGTTAATGGTTGGACTTGATGATCTTACAGGTGTTTTCCAACCTTAGTGATTCTGTGATTGTTCCTTTATTTTCTCCAGTAACTTTTCTTAATGTTAAAGGACATTCACTTCCCTAGGAGGTGTCCTAACTGCTAGGCTCCCTAACTGCTGCTAGACTTGGGCTTCCTTTTGGGTTCTTTTTTACTTTTTAATAAATGTTCATGTTCTTTTCTGACTGGTGGCACATCTTCAGCAAAAAGGATGGAGAATATCACCGTTCAGAGGGATTTGTAGGTAGGCCTTTTGCATGTCCTCTGCTTACCAGGCTTCCAACTCATTACCCCTTGGCAGGTAGGATTTGTACCTGATCTCTTCAGCTTTAGGGTGAGTGTCTTCTAGGATGTTACCTCTTAAAAGCCCCAAATAGACTCTCTTTCTAGCTGTGTGTTGAAATCAAGCCACTGCAGTCACTGAATGTTGTGGAGGGCTCAAGCCTGGTTAACTTGTGCTCTGCAAATGCCAGCCCCCCTCGCTGGGGAAGGAATGACTGGTTTCAGCACCTCCACTGGACTTAAGAATGGGAGTGGTGCCAAACTGCTTGTCATTAAATGAAAACACAAGGAAGTTCTGTGCATGTTCAGACAGAGACTTTCCAAGTAATTTATTACCTTTTTTAAAGGTACAGAAAAAATGTACAAGCTGGAACACTTCATAGCAGCTCTGCAGAGGTTTTTACAACTCTTGACTTGTGGGTGTTTACATTCTGTTTAAGACTCATTTTAGGTGATTTATGTCATGTTTGGATCTGGGCTCAAGTTATTGGCGCCAAGCTTATAATTTTGCAGAATTATTCTCTGCAGTAAGATTCTGACCTGCTACTGTCTGGGCTCTTAGCTTTCTACTGGAACATTAGCTTTGATAGAAAACCAGGTGTTTTCTTCCCTTAAGGAACTCGATCACTCCAGCAACGACTGGAGAAGACCTCAAGAGGTGAGCCAGTCAATCCTCCTTTCCCAGCTATAGTTAAAACCATGTCTTTTGTGTTGGTGTTGGACTGTATATAGGAGATGGCTCGGGAATGAGGAAAGAAGTCTGGAGTTTAGGATCCAGGAAGGGAGAATAAGTGATTGGGGTATGAAAGTTGTAGTTTAAAATGATACTTTAATATGTATTTCTGTCTCTAAGGAAGCATGCTCTTAAGAGTCTCAGCATATTACTAGTTGTAAGTGATATCTCTAAAAGCACCACTCCTCCTACTTCATCCACCTAAGTTTTGAAGGACATCCTTTCTCACTTTGTTGTGGTTGCTGCTCAGTAGTACTGATGACAGAAAGTCTCTGGATTATTGCTTTCTATGACTTCACATAATAATTCTTTTGGCTCTGATAAATTCTGAGACTGTTTTGCCATAGCTTCAAGTTTAAATAATTTTAGTCATTGCCTGATGAAAGCCCATTTATTGCTTCAACCCCATTTATAACTCAGCTGGTAGAATATACTGTTTGAAGTCAACTTGAATGGTGAGCTATTAGACAATGACTGGCTTATCCTCTCAGGTGTGAAGTACTGCATGTGCAGAGCTTCATGAACTCTATGTGTGGGAAGCAGGATAAATATGGATCTGTACCCATTCTGTAGGCAGGCATGTATGGGATCTCTGTCTCTTCAAGGAGATGGAGAACAGATTCTAAACGAGGAGAAGACAGACCAAGAAAAGAGAAGTCTTCGTTTAAGAATTCCCTGTATGGAGATTAGGGACTTTTGTTTTCTTTTGCAAATGGTTTCGGTGTCCATGTGTGGGTGGCTTTTGTGGTACAGAGCTGGAAAAGCATTCAAAATGTACAGGGGAAAAATAAAACGAAGTCCCAGAAGGGAGTTGCAGTTATTCGGGAAAGTAATCAAGACTACTGTTGCAGAAAAGCAAGTTTATGCCCAATAAAATTACTTCCCTTGCTTTAAAGAAGTATTTGTGTTGTTCTTTGTCAATAGACAAATATTTATTTTTCTAAAAAGAACTCTTTTTCCATAAATTCTGGATAATAGAGTTCTGAAGTACTCCAGGGGCTCTAGGAATGCAGTACACCCAGATGTGCTCAGTTTTGTCATACTGTCTTTGTGGATTAGAAATTTTTCTCTATTCTAACACTGGTTTCACAATGGACAAGAAAAACTGTTAAACTCATTTTTGTTTTAAGTTTAAGACACTGAGAGCTTAATACACACTGTTCTGTATGGATTTTTAATAAGGGCTGGTAGGTCTTCATGGTCTGAGTTTCCCATCTCTGATGAGCAACTCATCAAAACTTTAATAAAAATCATTGCATTGTGCAATCTTTATTTTATGTACCTCTAGTTTACTGTCACCTTCTGTAAAGCAGATGGAAATAGCCCGCTAAAGTTGTCCTCTAAGGTCTTAATTTATAATAATAATGAAAATATAAAAAAATATGCATTCAGGTACATCCTTCTAAGATCAATAACAATACTTTGTAGACCTCCTTAAATACTGGATCAAATGTCTTCTCCCTTCCAAGTGAATAAAAATCACACAGGAACTACCATAAACTTTTACCTTTTGTAGGTACAGTTGAGTGAACTTATACCACAATTACAGAGCTCAGCAGTCTACCATTCTCTAAGCTATTAGCCCATTCATTCCCCCACTGAGCTGAGTCCTAACGATGAGGCTTTTTTGTGACAGTCATGACCAACATCTTAATTTTTGGTCTTGGGACTGATTTTATGTTGATAAAGATATCTGACATAGTCACACACAAATATATTCTAAGCTGGAACACATTAACTTAATGTCAGCTTTTTAGTTTTCAGACAATTGCATTATTTCATGCAAATGATGACTTCTTTCTGCTTGAATATTAAATCCAAAAGCAAGTAGATGATCTATCCCTGCTATATAAAGAGTTCTGTGAGAAACAGCATAATTCTTAATGTTGGTTTGGAATAATTTTTTTGCCATGGAAAGGAGTGGGGAAAGTCAATTAGTATTTTAATTTTCTAGACTTTAGTATACTCCCTTCAAGAGAAAGTAAGTCCTTCTTTTGGACAAAGAACCTATTCTGAATATTTCCTCTTACTGGCCAGGGAAAGCACTTCCATTGCCTGTGAAGGGATTTGTTCAATTCTTCCAAGAAATTGTAAATCTTACTTGTTTGTGTGAAAATACACATTCAAGCATTGTCTTCAAGCTCCAGTGAGACTAATCTTAACTTTTACAGACACTTCTGTTTTCTTCATGGTGCCCTTTTGCTTAATGAATATGTGAAGATATTAGCAGGATTGCTGGGGAAGCTGATGTCATTATAGTTTTAGTATAGCGATAGCATATAGTGCTCTCTTATTTGTACCTGGCAGTGACGAGTTCTTAATTCATTTGGCTTGGCACCAGCATACTTAAACAAGACTGAAATAATGTGTCTAGGCTAGGGCAAATGAGAAGATGTGGAAGGTGAAATATCAGGCAACCCAATCAGTTAGTACAGTGTGACCTGTTGTGTTCCCCGCACCTTATGCTTGGTGGCAGCAAAGGTTGCTACTGGATCTTCTAGTGACTTCAACTTATATCATGTTTCAACCAGGACTAGTCTATAAAAGAAATATAAGAGTAGAAATCATAAGAACTGCAGAAAAAAACAAAATTTTTTCTTGAAAAAGTCTTTAAAGATATGAACATTGCTGGTTTTGTCTCTCAGTTGGAGGCACTTGTTAGATAATAGGTTTTTGTCATAAAAGGCTAGTACTGTAGTAGCTAAGACTGTTTTTTCATTTCTACTTGGCATAGGAAGGATGCTGTTTTCTTTTTGCTTTTACAGTCATAACAACTGTTTGCCTGTTTATGTTTATGCACTTAATAGTTTTGCCATTGTGGCATTGGATTAGTTCACCATGACCTGGTGGAACAGCTTCAAGCCATTAAAATATTAAGACAGACTGCCCAATTTCTAAACAAGATCAGTTGTTATGAGCAGGTGAGGTGATCCTCTGTGTTCATCAGACACCTGTTTTGGAAATTATACTGCTCAGGTGGTGTTTCTTGGCTCCTGAACCCAGAGCTACATCTGAAGAAGTACTGCTTTTTCTCCTCAGTGTTGTGTTGAGAGTAATGCTTGATGGTTCTAGTATAATCCAGTGTTTAAAACGGGAATGTCAGCTCCTTTCAACTTCTTGACTGGCTGCTACTGTGCTTCATGGTCTAATTCAGCTTATTTAATTAGCACAATATTATCAATTGCATATTATCCATATGTCTGGAATGTTCTTTTAAAAACTGACTAATTGACATACAGTGGCACTTTTATGGAAGAGAAAATACATATAAAATCACCAAGCACCAGCTATTAAAATACCTTAACATTTATTCACTCTTTTATTATAATATCCAAGAATGGGAGGGCTCAAGTGATGTCAGTTGATAGTCGAAAATCACCCAAAGTAAATACTTTTCCACTCAGTATGCAGTTAAGTTGTGAAACTTTTTGCCACAGGATGCTAAGGTGTTATGAGTTGTTCAACTGATTGGACAATTTAATAGAAGAAAACACTATTGAGAGTGTTTTCAGTGTTCAGGAAATGGTTCAGGTAGTCCCTGCAACAAATGGCTGAAATTGAGACTATTCCCATTTGTTTCCCAGTGTGCTTGGCCTCCCTCCCCAGGCACCCACCCTCAGCCACTGTGGGAATAGGATACTCTGATTGCTAAACCTTGGTTTTATGTACCACAGCTATTCTTGTCCCAAAGTAGGTCAATCAACCAACCAGCCAAGAGAGAGCAAACATATTCGTTCATATAGATACACTGGCTGTATTACTAAAAAAAAAATGCATCCTAACGTGGTGCTAATCCAAACCCCTCTGAAGTCATTGACTCAACAAGCTGACTTCCATTATAAGTTAGGCTGAAGCCTGGAAATTGTCATAGCAAAAGTGTAAAAAAAGCAAATTATTTCTACTACTGTATTAACTGATTGTGCTTGTGACAAAGTATCAGTTAAAGGGTAGGATAGACAGAGCATGACTTTCAATTTCTTTTAAAATGTTATAGTTCACAAGTATATTTTTGTACTGACATCTGGATATTTCAATATCTGACCAAATAGGAACAAAACAGAAACCACCTGGATTTCCAAACTCCATATGTAGAAGATGTAAATACAGTTTTGCCTTGCTTCCTGTTTTCTTTGAATTTTTTTTCTCTTCCTGCTCAACTTGTTTGCTCTTGGAAAGCTTCCCAATTGCTTTATTTTTATTTTTAAGTTTCTTTAAATAAACACAATGCTGTTATTTTGTCGATGTGTAGGGAAACCCTGACCTCTGCTGAAGCCTAAGGGAGACTTACTGTTGATATGATTCCACTCCAGGACTTCACAGTGGTAATCACTAGGTCTACGAGTAGAATTTTTATAGTTATATGATGTAAGGGCCAACCTAATCAAGTCTAGACTTCTGTATAGGTCAGGATATGTGTTTCACTCAGTTTTCAGTGTTGAGTGTTCCCCTTTTGTTCATCTGTGTAATGGACAACATTGAAATATTGCTTTGGGTCTGGATGTGAAATTCAGCTGTGTCACACAATAGTTGGCTCACTCTACTTCAGTAGAGGTAGACGAAGAATTAATTTAGACTTGAATTGAAATCAATTCAGTTAATTGAAGTCAGTCAATAGGAGCTCTTTGTACATATTTGAAAGAAGAATGTAGACCTTTTTAACTCTAATCAGCTACAGAACATTATTAAGTTCCCATAAGAAATGGTTTAAGTGCAACATGATAATGAAAAATGCGAGTGAAAAAATTTTGTTCACTTTGAGTAGCTCTACAATCTAGAATCTGAAAAGAAACCACTTTACATAATGGAAGGAGATACTTACAAAGCAGTCAGACTGAAAAATACCTAGAATTATAGGGGGTAGCAAATTAGAAAAGAGCTTGTAAAGTGATACAGCGGCAAAAGTAATTTCAGGCTGGAGAGATGTCTTTTTAGAAACTGAGGAGGTGCTAATGCCTTTATTATGTGAAATGGTGCCTGCAATATCGCACTGAATTCTAGGAGCCTCCAATAGTAGAAAAACATCACCAGTGAAAACAAAACGGAGCAAACCTGGGAAATGCTTTGGAGGCTGGGGCAAAAGTATGTACCATATAGCCAAATGCTGACGCTTTCTCTCTGCTTTAGGAACATTCATTTAAGAGGCTCCTTAGTGATTTAAAAGTCAGATAAATGTGAAAAAACTATATGAATAATCCAATGTTTACCAACTTTTCTTTGCCTTCAGGTGGGTTTTAACCAGGTAGGAGACTTTGAACTAGATCTTTAGGTGGACTGCCTGGTTCCATCACTATATATTAATATTGCTTTTGAGAAATCCAACGCCAAATTTCTCTGTGTACGTCAGTATGTCATTTCTTCAGACTTTTCTCATTCTCATAATGATCTACATCTCTTGCCTTATTGTTGAAGACATTGAAATGAGTCAGACAGCTGTACAGTTTTCTCCAAACTGCAGGAGTGTCTGCCCTGGGCCAGGCTAAAGGTCCATCTAGCCCAATATCCTGTGCTTGACTACAGCCATCAACAGATGCCTAGGGAAGAATGTAAGAGCAACTGTACAGTGATACTTCTCAGAATTACACTCCAAGCTTCTTGTGGGATTGCCTCCTGTAGAGATGCCATGTTTCTGTTTACTAGCCCTGTTGAGTTTCTTTTTCATGAATTTCTCCAGATGCTTTCTGAATCTGTATAGATTGTTGGCAGTCCCAGTGAAAAGAGTTCCTTACCTTAACTATGCACTGTATATCAAGAATGTCCTATTTTTCTTCTGATCTTGACATTTACAAGTTTCATCTGATGGTCCCTCAACTCTTCTAGAAAATGAGCAAATCGTATATCCTGACCACGTAATTCTTGATATTATGGAGCTTTACTATGTCTCTGTTAGTCATTGAAGTATTTTTTTTCCAGTTCCAGGAGGCTTAGTTTATTTAACCTGCCCATGCCTGGAGGCTGTTACTGAGTTTGGCCTTTTCCCATTCTATGGTAGCTATTTGACCAGTTAATCAGTGTAACTGTAACTGCTCTCATTTTGATTATTTATAGATTTGTATTCTAATCTTGCAGTGGGAGCCTAAGGGACTGAACCTTGGTCAGCTGAATTGAGCTCAGTATGGATCCATTGCAAACATCTGATAACAAAACTGAAACTGAAGAGAGGAGCAGAACCACGTGTTCTCCTTCCTTATGCACGTGGGCAGTTCGGACTGAACGGTTTTCACTGGTCTGCTCAGAAGGGCTTTTCTCTTCAGTGATGATTGTTTCTTTGTAAATGTCCAGCTTAACTGTAGTTATGAAGAAAAAAGAACTTTTCCGTTCTTCTGAGTAACTGGAAAAAAAACACATTACCCTAAAATGCGAATAATTGTTGCTTAACTCATTTTCCTCCAAAGGTCACTGTTCTCAAAAGCAATCTTAAAAAAAATATTGAAACAAAGGGTAAGATTTAGATCTAATGCCCTGAAGTTTTGGAAAACCATAAGGTGAAAAAAGTCATCTGGAAGTGACCACCCAAAAGAGTGATTAACAGGAAAAGCAGGAATTTAAATAATGCTGGAGCAGCACTCTGCAGATGCTCACAATTTCAGCAGAATGGCTTACAGCAAGGGAAGTTTTGCATGTTCATGAGCCTTTGCAGGACTGAGGCTACATGGAGGATGTGTTTTCTCTCTCCCCAGAGCTATATAAATGATACATCTTGGATAAAATTCATCCCCGATGTATAAGTTAAAAATAGAGACTAGAAACAATTCTTTTTGGATCTAAACATTTGCACGGGATAAGGACTATTGAATATTAAAAATCTGTGAAGTAACATAAAACAGAGCTGGACAGACGTTCTTGGAGGGCTCTGTAAAAACTTACAGAAACCTGAGGTAATGATTGGGCTAGGAATGGTTTTTAAAAATAACTTTCCCTGACTTCTTCAGGGTCCGGTAATTTTTATGTATTTGAAAAATACTCTCTGAATGTGTTCTCAAGCCATTGGAAATAGAATTTCTCTCTGATTTTTTTTTTTGTGTGAAAAAGATCTTCTAAAGTATCGTATTTGCACACAAAGTTTATTTTGTATGAGTTTGTTTATTTCTTCTGTCTTTGGGCTGTGGAGGGTGAATTCTGCTCCGTGCTAATCAGCCTGGATGGTTAATGCCCAATTGGTGTGTTAAGCATTTAGGTTTATGATGCTATATAAATAAAGCGCTAAATACAAATGAAATAAAAACATCATTACTACAGTTTGCATTAGGTTTATAGTGTTGTGTTCTCAAGATGTGCAACTGGTTTGTGTGTAGCAATTGAAGGTTATACACTTTAGATTATAAGAAGTTCAAGCATGTGGTACAGGAAGAAACATCAAAGGTTAGACTGTTATTATTAGGACACTTCAAAGAAAAGAATTTCTGAAGCCTTTAAGTTTTACGGCAGGTGCATGAAGAGGTGCCAGGTCATCTCAGGGTGGTCAAGAGTTGACTACATTGAAACTAGATTGCACAGGACTCCTTTTATCTGTCAAAGACAGTTGGGATTCTGACTTAGAAAGAGTTTTAACAGTGATTTTGAATACTGGACATCAAGCCTCTCTAATTTCAGCTGCTCTCAGCATGGAAGCTTGCAGTCATGGTCTCTACCAACGGGCACATCTGGGTAACAGAAGAGTGGTCCTCCTGGTCATGTCCCAGCCACAGAGCCTCCGGTGCGGGCCGTGGCCGTCGCTGGGTCAGGCAGGCTGAACGCTCGACAAAACGCTTTAGGTTTTGAAGCAGATATTTGCTTCAATAATTATGGCGAAGCGGGGGGATGACCTCTGGCTCCTACTCGATGTCTATAATCCATTTGAAGACAAAAGTGTCATTCTGGTATTTCTTATTTAGGAAAAGTGCAAAAGCAGATTAATTGTATTTGTAGTTTAAAGAAACTAGCACAATAAATCCAACACCTTCTGATTAAAGCATGATCATATGCCCCTAATGGGATATTACACGAAGCTATATGGAGAATAATATTTTTACAATCAAATTAAGTGACAGTGATGGTTAATTTTAGCTGATTAGAGCAATATATGTTCAGAGCTTGGAAGGAAAACATTTATTTCCTTAGCTTGTACAGACTTCTCTTTCCTGGAGACTTTGTATCTCAACCCCACCTGCATTGGGCTATAACTTGTCAATTTAATACTGCTTAACAAGTATATTCTTCTTTGGAACATCATCAGCCAAAATAATGACTTTGTTTTAATAAGATGAAAAAACAAAATGAATTATATATAGCCAACAAAAACATATTCTCTGCAACCAACTGCAAGAGGGTTTCTTTCTGCTAATGAATTAATACATTAAATAATAATAGTTAAAAACCGTTTTACATTGCTTTGATCATTCACTTACACGTCATTAAGTAGACTGAGCATTTTAGTGTGAAAAGGCTGTGTTTACAAATTAGTCCAGAGAACATGTTTCACACTGAAGATTAGCACATATATTGTGTTTTATTTCAGCTGCACATGACACAACCTTAATATTAGAGCCAGATGATTAAAAGAACATTACCTGAGCCTTGAGAGTCACTGAATGAGCTATGCTAAATTGGTTGTTTTCTATTTTGTGATTAATTGTGCTTCTAAACCATATTTTAGTGTGCTTTGTTTTTCTGTCCCCAGTCATCCCATATTATTAAAGAGAAATTCTGCATATCTCTCCTGGAGTCCAATTAAGGATTTGCATCATGACTAGATTTTTCACTTTAATTACTGTATATAAAGTAGGTTTTGACTTATTTCCATATTTATCAAACTATGCAGAAGAAGCAAAATTCATCAAATAAACAGATATCGGTGGCTATAATTGCAGCCTGCACTGAGCATGTAGGAAGAAAATATGAGGGTCCAAATTTCATTATGTAGAACATAATAAACATCTGAATAATTAAACTGTGTGTAAATCACATGCTTGGCAGTAGTAAGAATAGAGAAGAGACACCTTAGTTTGATCAGAAAAATACCATATTTCTAAATATATTTTAAAAAAAATACTCTAAACATAATTCAATCAGCAGTGAGTAGAAAAACAAGAACCAAAGCCTTAAATTTGCAGCTTGTTATCAGGTGAGGGAGGATGCTACGTACGTTTAGAAACATTTTTTCATTAATAGTAAAATATGCTTCACTCTCCCTTTTGCATGCGTATTGAAAACATGTTGCAAGCAAACTAGACAAGGCAAACTCTTACACTGAAATGGAAAGTTCCATTAAGACATGCAGCCAACTCTGATAAACTGCCTTAAATCAAAGGTTTGAAAATGGTATAATTGTAAAAGTAAAAGCTTTGTCAAATTTAACTGTGAGGGTTTCATTTTTCGCATAAATATATTCTCTTAGGTCCCAGTTAAAAGAAATAGAGGAACATTTATTTATTAAATAATTTCTAATTATAAGCTTTAATTAATTTTCTCCATTTGCTATGAAATAGCACTGTAATTTATTTTTATTACATACATTTTGAAGTATGGTATTTTTAGTTCTATAAATATTTCAGGGAGATGACATTCCATATAGAACTTAGCAAAATTGTTCCAAGTTAAAAATAAAATTTTGAGGACCAGACCTGAATTCAGTGTAAAATTTTACTGATGTTAAAGTAAAAGATAAGAACATGAAGAACATTCATGCTGATTTGCACTTAAAATAAAAAAGCAACTCACAACCCAAGCCTGTTCTCCCCCTCTTGTCAAATGGATGCAGTGTGTATTACACTCAAGCAAACTTACATCTACTTACTCCAGAACAAAGCTGGATTTTTAATTGAGTTTTAAAAAATGGATTTTTAATTGCTACTTTGATTAGAATTTGTAGGTACATAAAATCTTTTTAATTTGTCTTGAAAAAGCATTTTGTTATTTGGATTTTTTTTTATTTTTAATGCTATTTATGGGAAGTGAAGAGCTATTGTACTATAATTGCATCTTTTTGTAGACACTACAGTTGTTTCTTGGAAACAAGAACTTGTTTTATTAATTTATTTTGTCTGCCCTACTGAGTATACAAATAGTAAGCGAGGAGGAGAATGATGGCAACTCAGATAAGGAAGAGATACAGAACTTAATGTTTTAAAAGAGCACCAACAAAAAGGATTTAAGCCTGTGCAAACAAGAGAAAGGAAAGCTGATTAAAAATAGCTGGAGGTAAAGAATATGTAATGAAATTCATGCCCAATTTTAATCTACACCCATCAGCCAATCCGATTTACACATGCTGTAAGATAAGCAGGAGATGTGCTGATTGAGCAGAGCATATCTATTCTTGAGGAGGGAAGAATGGAAACATGTGCCTCAGTGCATTCCCTAAATTGAGACCTATCTAACAACCTCCCTATACAACCTCCATTCAGCAGAAAAGTCAAAGGACCTTGGATGCTGCTGAAAGTCTGGATAAAAGCGAATGTAGTGCTCATTCTTAAATAAAGGAGGAATAATCATGCAACGAGCACCCATTAGCTCTAACATCATTTTCAAGTAAGGTACTGCAAAACCTTTGACAAGATGTAACATTATGATGAGCAGCTTAGGTGTGGTTAAGTTTAGCTTACTATTTTAGGGACCATTATCTGCCATTACATCTGTAGCATACCGCTTGTGTGTGGCACTTAGCAAACAGCTAACATGTCAGACTCTGGGACAGATGAGGATGACAACGCAGGAAAGTCAGAATGATGAGAAAAAAACCCAAAGCATGCTCTTGAAATAAGGTTAGTGTACCTATATGTCAGGGTGGTAACTTTGTACAAGGAAGGCAAGTCGGGTGACAAGAGTGTAAGGGATAAAACTTGCTTCAACATGTTTTCCCATAGGATTAGTTGTTTGTGCTCTCCTAACCCTCCCTGGTTAGTCTTCTCTGGTAGCGTAGAAAGCCACTGGTTAGAGGTACCAATACAGATTCATATTCTGACTGGGAGAATCTCAGCTAGGCAATGCATTCTTTTATAGAGAAAATCAAGAGAAAGGATAGAGGTGAGACTTCGTTTCCTTACTAGGTATGTCTCTTCTGCTTAGGATTGAAGAACACCAGTAGGAACCAAGGGAGAAGTTTGCACCATTGCTTGATATGTTTAACTCTGTATACAAATGGGGGAAAAGAAAAGAGATAAAGAGGAAGGAATGCAAAGATATTGAAGCTGCAATAACCAATGATCATAAGCACAGCACGTTAGTCTTTCAGGAAGCTGACATGCTAAATCTCCCTGTTGGTATAAAAATATTAAGTCAATGTAAATCTTCCATGATAAACAGCATAATAAAGTTGTGTCTTAACATCGCTGGGGATCAAGGACTGATGCCAAGAAATTATCTTCCTAAACCTTGAATTGTTTTTCTCTGAGTTACACTGTTAAAGTGCCGATTTTGACCAATAATCGAAGTGGCTGAAAAGAGAACTGTTATGTGGCAGAGGTGAGGAAAGCCAGCTGTCCTGTATTGATCACAGTCATCACTCATCAAAGTATCTTGTGCTCACAACTTCTGGACCAAGATTGGCAATCTGAAGGAAATGTGGAAAGCATGATATTTATGCCTGGGAATAAGAGAAGAGTAAAGGGGCAGTGAGAGCAGAAAGAGCTCAGATAATACATCTGTGCTGAGCAAAGAAGGCATAGAGGAGAAAGGACAACATCCTCTTGCTTGAAGAGAAACACATTATATAGAAATGCATTCAGGTTTACTGGCTCTCTTTCATCTCTTTTGAGTCTCTTCTTCCACCACTATCGTTCCCAAGGGCTCACTTTTGCGTGGAAAGTATTGCATCGATGGCTGCGATACAGAGGAAATGGAGATCCACATCTCATATTTCTGAGACCTGGTTACAATTTGGTTGCAACGCACAAAGTGGCCAACTGTGTAGCGGAGTTTATTAGACTATCCAGGTGTTTCCTGTACTTCCAGGGAAGGATCAAAGTTTGTAGTTACAAGGGTGTATAGACTATCAGAGTGTATGAAATATATCACAAATGTATTCATTGAAACTCTGTCAGAGCTACTGTTGGAACTGTACTATTAGCCTTAGACTTCAACATCCATATGAGCATCAAACCAGATGAGGCAACATCTGTTTTCCTGGTAAGGCTGAGCTCCCTAGATTTTACCCAGCCACTTGACAAGCATTCATAGGGCAGGAAAAAATATTTGATTTTCATTTGCATATGGTCTAGTTGTCAGAAATACAAAGGGACCCTTTTTGTTTGGTTTGACCATTTTCAACTAAATTTCAATGTGAGAGCTATTCTTCCCTGCTTAATCTAAGCAGTATCTTCAAGGTCAGCTAGGTGTTCTTATTTCTAGGTTTTTTTTTCCTTCAGTGAAGTATAAACTTTATCTTTGTGGCTTATTGTTAGTGAAGACAACCAAATTCTCGGGATTGTGGATAATGTGGCAATCAATTGTATGCTGATCTCTGTCCCTGAAAATAAGCCTGTTCAGTGGTTGAAGTTCACAATCTCTGGCTTGGGAAAGTTAGCTGACATTTTTTTGACCTTCATATCTTTATTACCAGATGGTAATATTGACTGACATTGGGAATGTTTTTTTCCAGTTCCAATGCAATTTATTTTCAATTGTTCCTTTTCTAGGAAGGTTCCTGAAAATGCAACTGTTTTTCAGATTTAGGTGTTTAGGCAGTAACAATATTTCAAATAGGTTCCCCCCACCTCCCTTTCAGTAGACACCTTCTATTTGTCTTTCTATTGTCAATGATAATATGAAGATGTTATTTATGTTTACATTTTCTTGCTGTAATGCTGCATACTTATTGTATTTTAGGGTGTATTAAACTGTTCAGTTACTCGATATGCTCAAAAATAGAATTGTTAACATTATTAATTGCTATTTCTGGTCAGCTTACCCAAGGTGATTTATTTCCAGCTATTCAAACATTTTAGTTGTGCTTCATACTGTATCTATTTTCATTAAGAACTCAGCCTTACAAAATGTTGCTTCCGATATTCATGATACTGTTGACCTTTTTTCCCCAGCAGTGGATTCTTTGGATTTTTAATCTGAAAATGACTTCAGAAGTCAGGTAAACACTCATGGGTCAACACCTGACTTTTGCTGTCTTTGCCTTATAGTTCTTGTTCTAGTGACTTTGAACTTGATTGTTTTGAGACCCACTGAACTGTAGCACACAGTAACAAAGCACTCACAGAATATAATGTCAATATCAGTAGTGACAGAGGCTTAATAAAGAGTGCTTTTGATGGTAAAAAGTGAATATATTCATAAAAATATTTTTTGCACAAAAATGACAGCCATTTACCAATCTATCACTCTTAGTGGACTCTATTTTGATACTATTCATTATTCTGCTCGAGGTAATGAGACATGAAGCAAAATAAAGTGAACTGGACAGTACTGAAAAGCTTCTCTTGCTTTGCACAGGGTGATGTAAAGGAAATTTAATGCTGTTTTACACGCAGAGCTGGTTTTTGCCTAGTGTGGATCAATCCTTGAAAAGTATAAAACCGAATAGGCTCTTCCAGGACTTTTGGTTTAAGAGCTGCAATGAGGCAGGAGGGATCCTTCTGAATGCAGCAGCACTTTAGCAGTGTCAGTGAAGGGCTGCTTGGTCCCTCAAGGCAGGGCCCTGGAGCCCTTTTCTCATCCACAGGACACAGTGGCACAGAAAGAACAGTACACAAACTTGTGCTGGAGCCTTGGAAGTGCTCAGTCCTATTTGACTCTACATTTTAGCTTGCTTGGTGGCTTTCCATGTGCTTACTTCTGATTATGCTCACGTTTCACATGTAAAATAAGACTGTCCACAGTTGCTTTAAATTTACATGACTGCGTGTTGAGAACTTCCTTGGAATTTTGGTGGGAAAAGAGGCACATGTGTTTTAATGACTTTCCTGTCAAGGGTGTCAGCCAAAGCTTCACTTTCCTCTGTAGCTTAATCATTTATAGTACAGCACAGTAAGACTACTTGGAAAGCTGGTGCTAGACTCATTGCATTAGCATTTTAGTAGAGAGAGACAAGGAGGCTTCTCCCAGTCAAGACAACCGTAAGTCAGGGAAACCTCTAAGTGGTTACTTTTGAAGACCACTGTCGCGCCTCAGTGCTCCATATTTGAAACTTAGTCTTTTCCGAATGTTTCATAGTGGTAAGCACATCTACATCTATCCACACCTTGAGCCCCTTTCAGAGCTTTAGTTACACTAAGGCTGTAGAAGAACTGAGATTGCTGGAAATACATTTTCTTCAGGCTCAAATGTTTGCTAACGGTATCTTCTGTAACTCAGCTGGCATTTACGTAAAATACACTATTTTAATTATATTAATTCCTACAAAATGTAGTTAATAAAACACATGCCACTTGGAAGTTTTTCCCTGGAGCTACTTGTAGCAGACTTAAGCTGTTAGAAGTGAAGCAAAGGGAATTGGGAAATTCTAAATGGAAACTCAGCCCTGCTTCTTCTCTGGAGAATGGGGATCACATTGTGTTGACATTACTTATTTGAATATATGAAAGGCACTTTGCATATCTAAAGGGTTTTATAAACATTACAGTGACTTTTTCATTACCTCTATTTATACAGTACCATGCTACAGGCAAATACTGTCACCACTGGATGTTAGTTTCTTAATGGTATCAACTGTATGCTGCTAGCTAGTAAAAGGACAGTCTAGAAAAAGGAAAATGGATGAATACCATGTGGTACTGACAAATACAGTGTGCAGTATGAGACCAAGCTATAAAGAGGCAGCATAATCCACTTAACTATTTTTGGGGCTGGGAGCGTTGGCATCCTTACTCTCTGTCTGTGACAAAACGCGTACCCCTCACCAGCTTTGTCGCCCTTCTCTGGACACAGCACCTCAATGTCCTTCTTGTAGTGAGGGGCCCAAAACTGAACACAGTATTCGAGGTGTGGCCTCACCAGCGCCGAGTACAGGGGCACGATCACCTCCCTGCTCCTGCTGGCCACACCATTTCTGATACAGGCCAGGATGCCGTTGGCCTTCTTGGCCACCTGGGCACACTGCTGGCTCATATTCAGCCGGCTGTCAAGCAACACCCCCAGGTCCTTTTCTGCGGGGGAGCTTTCCAGCCACTCGCCCCCAAGCCTGTAGTGTTGATAGATGATAGAACATTTCAGAATTGTTCACTAGCTAGTTCCTTCCATCTTGCTGGAAATAGCCAGTGTTAACTCCTTTCCTGGTAGGATTTGGCGGTTCCTATTCCTTTCCAGAATAACTTCATGCGGACTGCATACTTGTGAACTGTTACTTCCTCTGTTTTATGATTATATAGGACACGGAAAAACAATTCAAGGAACAGTTATACTACCAAAGGATATGTCTCCTGAAATGCTGCAGGTCATCTTTGACACGAGTTCTTGAACACAATGCTCTGAACACATAGGGTTAGTTTTTTTTTTATTTTTTTCTCCATTCTTACCATGCTTGGATGTTGCTTACCCATGCCAGCTTGAATATGCTGACATAGCTATATAGCCTGTAGTCACACACCTGCATTTTTCCTTGCACCAAATACAGTATTTTTAATGCAAAGGTTTATCCCCAAGATATAATACTTCAGTACTGGTAAATGATAGAGTATCACTTAGGCATTAAGTGCCGTCTCTGATGTCCATCACTTCTCTTGAACTTGGATGATGACAGACTCAAAATTCTCCATCGGTTTGCATTGAAGTCCTCTCTCTACCTACCTTTTCAGTTCATTCTGGATAGCTTTATTACAGATAAACACAAACTGCATATTTCAACAATTAAGTTAATCTATTAAAGTTAATCTTGGATTCTGAGCTTTCCACTGCTTTTTGCCACGGTAATCCTGCACGCTCTGCGCTTCCAAATAGTCTGCAGTGTACCTTGAAGTTTGAGTGTTGTAAAAGCAATGGTTTTATAGCAACAACCTACAGTGGTGTAAGCAAAATGAGATTTGTCATCCTTCTGTGAGTTAGAACTTACTATAAATAGAAAGTGTTCAAAAGGTGTTATTTAGTAGTTTGCATTATGCAGCTGTCTATTTAAATCATTTAATTTTGGCATCTAATCTAACTCCCAGTCTCCATCAGAGACAAATAAGAAACCATATGCGAAAGCATCTGTGAAAATCTTTCTTTTATTTATGACAACATTAAAGAGAGGCTCTGATGTCAGTTACTTAACAATAATAGACGTTCCTTTGCACCTATAGTGCTGGGTTACTTGGGCATATCCCTCTGTGGTATCTTATACCTACTGCTGTTTGCTTCATTATATACAGATGCACAGCAGTGAAGACAGTAATAGTCTTTCTTAATTAAATAAAGCTAAATGTTAATTAGTCAGAAAAATTGATTTATTTTCAGTGCATGAAACTTTTCATTGCGTGCCTCTTCTTTTTAAAGAACAGGTTGGATATTCATTTAGGACTTTACATTTTTTCCTTTATTTCTGCACTGTATTTGGACTCTTGCGGTGGGATCTAATCGTCATAGAAAAATTATAGGTCTACAGATGTTTTCAAGATGTTACTCTGTCAGTAGCAGATTATCCCCTGTAGCAAAATCTCATTAAAGTGCAATTTACAGAGCTCTGCTGATGTTGCCATCAACCAAAATTAAAGGCATTAATTTTTCAAAGTTCACAGAAGTCCTTACATAAATGATGTAGCAGTTTGCAAGAACAATTTACAGAAGTGTTATTTGCAGAATTAACCTACATTAACAGAACAAATGTTGTAAGGGTATAAGAAAGGATTGGGCAGTGAAATTGCAGCTGTTCATGGTTTGTATTAGGTAGTGGGTGCGAAGAACTGTTGAAACATAACAGTTAGTCTTCCTTGATGCAAAGTTGGGTGGGTAAGCTGGAATCTGAACTCTGTCTGTGAAGAGTTAAGCTTATAATAGAGTGATCACCAGTTGGGGACACCCAGGGAGACCTTAAATTCTACTTTGAAACATCTGTACTTGATATCTCTTAAAATATTCCCATTTAGAGAATGAGTTTATGTAGCTCATGTTGTGAGTATGCCTCTTCAATACAGCACCAAATGCTTATCCAGGTATTTATTGTCATAGGAGGTCTATATTTTAACTGAGCCTAAAACTTCCATGTCAAATACACCGGAAAATTTCAGGCTATTAGTGTTTTATGGACCAGTATCAGAATAAACCTCAGTTAAATCAGTGGCAGGAGATAAATAACTGATTTTCAATATTTAGAGCCACATGCACACATAATGACCATATTTAGTAAGCAATCACCTGCCTTTTGCAACCATCCCAAAATGCTGGCTAATGCAGTAGGCATCGTGAAGCCTCCACAGCCACAGTTATCTCTTCCACTTTTGTACGTGTTCTATTTCAATATACAGAAATTAACATTCAGCCCATGAGTAATCCCATCCCTTCACCGCAGAGCAGTTGTGCATGTGCTTAGAGTTAAAAGTCACCATCTCTCCAGAACTGGAAGCCAACAGAAACATTTTAACTTCAGTACTTACAAGGGACACACTCCCCACTCACACATTGTTCTGGGTATTCATATAAGTTTTTATACCACCAGAACAGGCCAATATAATTAAATCAACATTTTTACTCAATTTTTTTTTGTCCATGGCAAACAGATAGATGTTTAGACACGAGCTGGTTAAGCTGGTACTGTATTAGGCTGCTTTCAAGGAAAAGGCCAATGACGGCCCTGGGCTATAGTTACTTCTCTTTACTGTTTTGCGGAAACATTTGTCTTGAATGTTACTTCGGTTAAAGATTTAACAGAAATTTTGCCCCAAAGACATTTCTTTATCTGTCACTTGCTTCTAAAATTCTCCCATTTTATCTTCATGAAAGATTCAGCCCTTTCAGAGGCAGCTGAAGAGAGCTGAGAGCTCAGTCTTGAGCAGTCAGTTAATTCAGGCTTCACCCCACGTATTACTCATGGCCTTGTCAGCCATGAAGTGTCAGGCCCGTCCCAAAGGGCAGACGTGAAACACATTGTACACTCCATCACCATGTGCGCACTCTCTTGGTTGATCTGTCTTCGTTCTTCTCAGCTGGTCGGAGTTTGCAAGGTGCTTCACACTTCTGTTGGGATTTTAGGTCTTCAGTGATCTACATTTTCAGAAGACATGCTGGATGCTGCTTATTTTTCAATATCTGGCTACTGAATTTTAGAGCTTAAAATGGGATATGAGCGCTCTTGAAAAATATTCCCAAGTACTGAGCTGCTGAAAGAGAAGGTCCCCACGTTGTGCTAGCACCATGGTGTTTGTGGCTCCATCACGAACCAGGTCTGGACTGGCTGAAAGAAACAGGGGTGGACGCAGGAGCTGGGGGGGATGGCGTAAGCTCACTGAAGTGGCATGGCTGCCAAACATAAAACCACAACCCAGCAGATTGCTCATGAGCCTCACTTAGCCTTGGCAATTGAACAACATGGATGTTTAAGTTGTCTTCAGCTGCTAGAGACAAAAAAGTAAGGGCTGGATGGGTTCAAAACCTGAAAACATGTAGACCATCGCTGTGTCCGTGTGTGCAGCAGAGAGCGCAGGGCTGACCCGTGGGGATCGGGGCTGACCCGTGGGGATCGGGGCTGACCCGTGGGGATCGGGGCTGACCTGTGGGGATCAGGGCTGACCCGTGGGGATCGGGGCTGACCCAGGAGTCTTCACCACCTGCAAATCCCGACGGGTCTGTGCCCCCAGAGCAAAGAGAGAAGTGAGAGGTCAAGCTAGATATTATCTTGGAACAGCAGTGGGGGAGAAATCTAGTGCATTTAGGATTCATGTACTTGTATCTTTCAGGCCTGGGTGTGCATGTCTGAAAGTTCTTGAGTTTGCAGCAGCTGTAGACTGGATGTGCAGCTGGTTGGCATTGACCAGTGTGCTAAGGAGTACAGAACATGTCCTCAGAGGGCTTGCAAATTGAGACCTTGACTTATATGGCTACAAACACTGTAACAAGTGGCTGATGAATTAAACCCAGTGTAGATGCAACAGTATATATAAGGCAGAAGTAAAATCAAACTGTGTTTATTGCCATTTTATAAATGTTGTCTTATCTGTAGAAGCTTCTATAGCAATTTATTATGGAAAATGATTGCTAGCACTATACCATGATACGTATGCGTAAATTCCATTAGAGATACAACTGTCTGCTTGTTCCTGTAGTATTCAGCGATTCTACAATTAGAAGGGACTCGCTCAATAATACAGGCCGTACATTTCACCCTGAATTTTGCCTTAAAGTTTTTGATTGAATCGGACTATATAATTAAAAAAAGCGCACATAGAATTGATCACAGTTGTCGGTAACCTGTTCTGGTATTTGAATGCGACAGTAATGGTGTATTATAATATTTTAAGTATCAGTGACTGCAGCTGAACATAGTTAAATAAAATAAACAGGCAAATAAACAAGCAAATACAAAGCCATGCTTTGCTTCATGTTGTAGTTTTAATGATGTAGTTAGTGAAGGAGAGAATGCAATCCCTGATTTAAAATTTTTGTATGTCTTTTCCCAAGAGCCACTGTCTTGATTTCTGTTTGTGTCCATAAATACAGTTTCTTGTTTTTCAAGCAGTAAATGCATCAAGTTTTCTTCATATTCCAGCTGCCTCTGAGAGATGGGTATAAATCATATTTGCTTTCAACAGGAATATTTTCACATAATTTGTAAAATTATGCAATGGAAGGATAGTTTGCAAAGGAAGAATATTGTGAAACCACATCTCTTTAGCAATGTATCTGTATTCTGCAATGCATTTCATCATCTGGTTCTTTTGCATAGAAAAGGTATGATAAATATTGGTCGTTGTCATCGTGCTTTTTCTTCCACGTGTACGGTCACGTTTAGGCCTTAAAGAGTTAATGCACAAGTCCATTTTAACAACTAGTAAACACGTGTTCCTGATTTACAGGAAATAAAACAAGTTTTTTTCCATTCCTGTAAGCCGTTCCCCAAGAAGCCTTACCTTTATGTTGCTTTTGCAAAAGAGTGTTGTTCAGCTGAAGTTCCTATACGCAAACCACTTTTATTCTTTAAAGAGAGGCAACCTCGCGGCCCCCCCAGGCGCTGCTTCGCCAGCAGCCGGGCCCGTACCTCCATGAGCTCCCAACCTTGTGTGTGGCCAGCCCGAGCTTGGCTCCGAACCCAGGAGTGAGGGTGTTCAAAGGAGGCTGTACAAGATGCTCCCACAGGCTGGGGGCTGCCAGCAGCGCGCTCAGCGAGGCTGTTTTAAGTTACTGCCGTCTGCAGCAACACCCTTGGGACCGCCGCGATAGCTGGGGAGCGGAGGAATGCGATGCCCGCAGTCCGCGCCATCTCCGCTCCCACGGCCGCTTCGAGGCCGCCTCCGCTCCCCGTGGCGCGGGGAGAGTGTCCGGGAGGGTGGCACTGTCTCCTTCCCGGCACCGTCCGGCTGTGGGAAACCTCCCCGGGGCTGGGCAGCCGCTGGCGGGGCTGGCCTGGGAGCACACCGGAGGAGGGGATCGCTCACTCCTTTTGGTTTCCCCATTAGCTGGATCCCTAGGAAGCTGGAAGATGGCATTTAAAAGTAGTTGGAGATAATGTAGCTAGCGCTGTCAAACGGCACAATACTTATTGTTATGGTCCCCTAGAAAATAAACAGGAACCAATATAAATGTGTTATATTAATATTTAATACATGTTTGGCTATGTAAACCTAGAATGTGTTTTAAAAAGATGGCACAGTGAGGAAAACTGTGAATGTTTTCAAAGAAAACAGTACTTCTTACAGCTTTTGGTAAATGCTTAAACTGAAGTTAACTTCTGCATGACTTCTCAGAAAATGTGAGAACCATATGAATGCCTCTGCCTTATGGCAAGTCATGAAATCTAAAAGCATGAACCGCTGTTCACTATTAACAAGTAAAACCCCATTCTTTTTCTCTATAAGGTCCTGATTAATGGACAAAAACCTTCTTCCTTGTTTTTTCACATTCTTTTTGCAGTTCCTTAAATGTAAGACAGACAATAAATTATTTGCACAGATCCTACTACATACCAGTTCCTATTTGGAGCTTGACTGAGAGGCAGAAACAAATATGGGTATTGTGAAAACCACATTGGGTACAAAGACTGCACACGGATTGCCACTTATAGTCAACAGCTGGGAATCATATGGGTCTTTATTAATCTGAATATTAGTGGTTGCCATTTTGTTTCTTTTTTATAGTTTTGACAAAATGGTGGGAGAAAATACATGAGGGATTCCTCGCTGATAAGTATGCTCTTAAGACGCACTCCGTGCCAGTTTGCTTGCCCCTTTGTAAAATGGTGTGCTACTTCTATTTTTCTTTTAACAGCCTGAGACTCTGATAATTAGAAAGAGAGAACTGAATTTAGAGCTGTACCAAAAATGGCAGTCCTGATGTGCAGTGCATTAGGAAAGGAGACAATGGGATGAAGCAGGCAGGAGGGGGGAGACAAGAAATTTATGACTGGGCATTGCCTAACGAGATGAAAATTCCTTGGGATTTTCAAATAAGCACCACAGAAGAGCAGTAATACCAGTGTTCATCTGCACAAACCTTCCCACGCTTCAATTTTTAAATAATAACTGTGTCTTGTTATGGGAGGACATGGACAGAGCTGGGAGGAAAGATGGGACTGTGGTTAAAGTGAGTATTGGATGCAGAAAACCTGACCTCTAATTCCATCTTTGCCAGTTTCAGTTAGCAGTAATTCACTCTTGGTGTGCCTCAGTTTCCCTGCTTGTAAAAAAATGTTGATTGTATGGCTAGCCACAGGGGACAACTGAGATATACACTCCAGTAGATAAAGCCCTTATACATATTTTGAAGTAAGGTATAGTCTAAGTGCATCGTGTTATTGCTAGTTGAAATCTTTGCTCGTGACTTAAACAGAATTCTCCATGACCTCCCGGAGAAGAGCTGCAAAGGTCAAGGCTATTACATTTGGACCATTATTACACTCCAGGTCCAGGAATAAGGAAATAAATCACAGATAATGAGAAAAAGTTTCACAGAGGTTTTTTACAAATGGAGAAGAAACTAAAAGTGGAACATCTTGTTAAAAGGACACTTTCATACACTACTGAACTAACGATAATTTTACTTTATGTTTCTACTGTTTGCAGCTCTTACTGAAAAGAGATGAATGCTGCAGAGCCCTCCAGATCCCCTCCTTTTTTAATGTGGTTGTTTTTTGTGACTATAGGCTTAGACATGATCTGCAAGATTTTAATCCAAACAAAAGGTGGTGAAAGCCAGAGGTGAAAATATTTTTTGGTTTCTATCATCTAGCTCTCTATGCCCTTCTTTTTATGTCATTGTTTTATTAATTTAGCTAAATTGCTGGGAAAACAGACAGTGTTTAAATCAATGTAACAGCCTAGTGTGGACACAAGTGTGTTAGCTGTAAAGATATTTATTTCAGTATAGCTTTAACGAAAACAAGCAGCAGTGGTATAAACAAACTCTGTACCAATAATATTCTGTTTGTCATATGAGGTGGCACTGATTTTAACCAAACCATTTTTCTGATTGATTTAAATACTTTCGTGCAGAAACTGTATGGAGGCAAGGCCTGGGGGGGAGGATCTGACATGAATAAAAAAGGTGTAGTAGGGTGTATCTTGACTGATTTGCCAAATTGATTCCAAAAGAATTGGGAATAATTTTAACAAGGAAGATATTTACCTTTTTAGACATAAAAACATATAGACATAAAAACATATCGACAAGTATAATTCTTACTTTATTTTTTTTTTTTTAAATATGTAACATGAAATAATGTTTTGGGTGTAGTAGTGTCTACGTGCTTCAAATTTCTGGTATGAAAACACATTTTTTTCACTGTGAAAAGATTACAGGATTGCTTTTCCCAGTAGCTCATTAAGAAATATGTTATTGTATTTATTCAACGGTTTATGTTGGAAGCAAAAAATATTTCCAGCTTTTGGGAACTAGGAATTTTAAGAATAAAATATTCTATATAAAATGTTAGTATTCGAACTGACTAATTTGGTTGCTAAAGTTCGAGAACTTGTGTCGTATATGTAGAATATAGTGCATCTTTCTCCTTTTATGCTTCTGTTCCCTGATTATATTCTGTTTATCATATCAGAAGAGTCTGGGAATAACTTTGTAAGTGAGGAATAAGAAACATCGCATTTCTTATTATAGACAAAATCCTGCCCAAGCCATAATAAGGCGAAAGATTGGAATATACCATGTACACTATAAACTTATTTGAATTTTCTTTTCAAAGGACAAGATCTGGTATGATTGCCCCACAGTTTCTGCTGCTTAATATTTTTAATTATATTGCTGATGAAGTGATCACACAATGGCAAACCACGTTTTAATGCAAACACACCAAAGGATAGAATTAAGGTTGAATGTTCACCGTTAACTGTGCCTATCCTCATTTTTATATGCTTAACTCTGCAGCTTTAATATTGCATTAACTTGGTTTTTACAGAGAACGTTTTGCCCTAAGTATAAGAAAAACGTTGATCTTTTATATTGTCAGCCAGGGCAGATGCAAATCCTTCTACTTTTTATTGAAGAATTAACCGTCTCCCTCTGGAGCACAAATGCCAGCATTACTGGTATAATTTTATTTTTAAGGCTATGGGCTGTAGTAAGCTGATTGAATGGTATAATGTGTTATATTCAAATCTGACTACTTATGCACTTCGTTCCGTAATGCCTTTGAAAATATATCATGTTCCAAGATGAATACAAGTTATGCGTAAAAATGCTGTTTGTTACATAGCTCGGAAAATGTGGATTCAATTACGATTAGATTTAAGAAAACCAGGAGCCTTTTCGATTAAAAAAATATTTTTCTTGAGTTTGTAGTAATAATATCAAGTTACAGTGCAACAAATTCCTTTCTATTAGAAAACTGAACTAAAACAATAACTCTTGAAGGGATAGTGAGTGTTTCAATTAATATTATGTCAATTTGTTTTATCTTCTGCATGTATTTACTAACCCAGGACATGTCAGAAGGCCTGCCCTAAAAATCACCATGTTAACTCAGTCGAAAACAAATCTGAAGATCCCATTTCATTTTCATGCCATCAGGATACATTAGAGTAAGTTCCATGTGTTGATGGTTCCTTCAGGTTTTATTTATGAAAACAGCATTTGCATGAGAGATAATAGGCTAAGAATAACCATTACCTCACCTAATTGTTGTCTCCTTAAGGTTTCTAAAAATGTATTTGGGGCTGGAGAGCAGGCAGCACAGGCAGTGTAAGGAGTCTATCAACTGGTACCGTTTGTGTTAGTTACTCGTAATCCAATCACTTGGGATCAGATGCTCCCGAGGCAGCTTCTTTTCCTGTAGACAGAGAGATAGTCTCAGAATAGATAGATATAGGGGTATGTGGAAGACATATAATGGATATAGAATAGCTATATTAATAATAGGTAATAATAGTAATAATAATAAAATAACAGATACATAAATAAAGCATGCCAGGAAAGTGTTGGGCAACAAAGAACAGGCCAACAAGTAGACTCTGTAAAAAAGGTGCATTTTAACCATGTCCAAGCAAGACAGTTCTTTTTCTTTTTCCTCATTGAGCACTGTTTCTTTCGAGCAATATGTGTCCCTGCTTGCCTGGTATTTCCAGCCTGGCCCTGGAGCCTGGCTGGAGACACTAAGCCAAGCATAGGGAACTCCACCACAAGCAGCGGCTCGGGCAGTTGACAGTCAAAGTCAGAGGGGGGGCAGATGTGCGGCAACTGTTGGGGCATTGGACGGGAAAGGGGGTGGTATGGAGCGTACAGAGGGAAGAGAGGTGGGAGGGAGAAGGAGGGAAGCAGTGGGGATGTGGTGAGTAGGGAAGGGGGAATCTGTGTGTCTGCCCAAACGTAACAGCAGTAGATCCCCTTGCATAAGACCTGTAGGGCATTTATAAGGATCTTGAAATCCTCCCCTTAGTTGCCATCCTCCATTTCTCCGTAAAAAATGACAGTGCTAGAGGAAAGGATGTTTTCATACCTTAGTTCTTGCTTTCTTTCCTTATCAACATCATTCTTTCTACTTCCACACTCAGGTTTTGAGACCCCCTGAAACATGTAAGAACTTGGCAGCACCTTGGGCATGCTGGGGGCCAAACAGAAGCCTGTTTTGCCTGCTACAGTGCCCCTGTGCAGGTAAAAACAAAAAGCACGCTTTCCCCAGGAATGCTGATGGAAACTTTAAAAATTGCTGAAGGTTTGGGAAGGCTTTTGATTTTTTCCTGATATATTTTTCTGACTCCAAAACAAAGCCTGCTTAATTTTTGGTTCTTCTGTTCTTCTTTGGAAAATTAAAAAGATTTGAAGGGAAGGAAAAAGCTTCCCTTGAATTTTTGATAGTTGAGCATGTTAAATTCTTGGGCAGCTTTACGTAAATAATCTGTATGGTAAATCTGTCTCTTTCTCTAGAGGGCAAGAAAGCAGACCTCGCAGGTTATTTAATAAATAACCAGAGGACTGAGATAGAAATAAGAAGATTTTTGCTTTCTGGAGACCTGTGTCACCAATTACACTGGCCAGGTGATAACGGGAAGCTGTGGAGGGATGCAGTATTTAGGTTTGCTCAAAACATGCCTGCTTTGTCTGTGCTTCAAACTTCTGTGCTTTGCTACAGGCAGTCTTTTATGTGTGAGAGAGGTAAAGACCAAACTGTGTAGCAGGCCAAGCATGGGCATAGGAAGGCCATTAAACCACACGGATTTCCTTTAGGAAATCATTTCTCCCTCTTGAAGGAAAAGTTGGATATTAACAGCTTCCGTCACCATTTCATAGGCAGCTGGAAGGTGATTTCCAACCATCCTAGATAGAGGCAGAGTGATTGAAGGTAATTTAAGACAAATGTGGTGGTGTATATGTGTGCCATTATATGGGCATGAATAGGATCTAAATATTCACTGGTATACAAATGTTTCCAAATATGTGTGAGGAAGACACATAGAGAGAAACTGAGACTTTCACTGGGAGGGGAGTAGCATCCAAAAAGACAGGAACGATGAAGTGGTTAGTAATTAGTAAGAACTTTTAATTTAAAGTTACTACAAATTATTATGAATATTTTTGTAACTACCTGGGTGCATTAACTAAAAATGATAGCTGGACAAGGGATTTAATTTCTACATATCTGCACAATTTTCCAAGTTTGTGGTCTCTGCCAGTAATAACACTTCCGTGGTTGCATTTGGGCCTGCTTTGACCAGCACTGGCAAAGGGTCCACTGACTCCAACCAAGGTTACATGAGATGTGAATTGTGCCCTTGCCTGTGTACGGCTTCTTATTTAGGAAAACACTTGATGCGAATCAGATTTATACAAAAGATTTTCCTGAGCCTGCACTGGAGGACTGAAGCCCCAACTCCTTTTGCAGGACTGTGATATGGGTGTACCACTTTGCGTTTATGAAATATAAGGACATGAATCTCTCTGGTGTTTGGGTAATCCCCAGTCTGTGCCTGTAGTTCAGTCTTAACACAAATGACATTTGCTAGTATACTTGTAAAAATCTTCAGGACTTAGTAAATCTAAATCTGAGATGCTTCTTAGAAGAGCGTAGCTGTACAGCAACAAGACAACTTCAGGCCTTCAGCTGGTCTTGCATTTCTGAGCCAAAAAACCTCTTTCTGGTGAAGTCTTAGAGTAAAATGCAGATTCTACTAAATTCAGTGGGAATTTTGCTAGTAACTTAAATAAATCAGGCATACTTCTCTAGGATAAAGATTTCACTCCTATTTTTTGAAAAGATGTCATCATTAATATATCTCTATAGAAAGACAGTGAATAGTTTAAGGGTCTCCTAAAAGGGAGAATAAACAAGGCCAAATCCTCACTCAATGCAGTCACCCTTAGCGAGGTGTAACAGAAGAATATTTCCATAAAATGTTCTGTTTAAAGGACTCTCTTCAAGGTTCGCACCACACAGCAGGTGCTTGTAGCCACCTAGCACACGAAGACTGGGGGAGAAAAAAAAAAGCACTGGACCAGCACGGTGGAACATCTGAAGATTAGGAGATAATGGCATTATGTTTGTCTGGGCATTTTAATTCAGTGAGAGATGACACAAATGATATGCTCCTGCGTAATTTTGCATGAAGCCCGGGATGGAGGGCGTTCGGTGGAGTGCTGCTGAGGCGTTTCTCCCTGTGCTGCTCAGGGCATGTGCACACTGTACCCCATTCAAACCCGCCTCAGAGGACACTGTTCATTGCTTAATGGCCTTATAAGGAGAATCGTCGAGCAGTTTTAATGACATATACTGGCTCATAATTGTTTCTTCTTAAACAGTAAACAATTTTTCTTAACTTACTTCGAAAGCAGTAGGTCAGAACCAGAGGAAAAATATGAAGTTAAACCACCAGAACACATGTGCAATGCCAAAGGCTTAGGCATGCCACTTTCATTTGCCTCTTTTTCATTTACTTAACCTTTTGGAAATGCTCTTTTGTTGCACCTTTAACACACATTTACATGGATGTGTAAATAAGAACACCCTCCTAAACAAGAGAGCTCATTAAAAGTGAACAGTGTGCCTATCTGGTGCTGCTTCGAATTAGGAAAACTATCTTACCTCAGGTTTCGAGGGTGTGAGTACCACGAACTCCTTTCAGGGCATCATTAACATACTCTAAACTGTTATCCAAAACAACATCCCCTACAGCGGCTCCTTGGGTCAGGGCTTCAAGGTATGACACTCCACGTGAGCACTTCAAGAGATGTGGTCTCCTAGCTGGAGATCAAACAACATTTTCTCCACACGGAGAATTAAACCAACACATGAGGGTGCCTTTATCAAACTGTGTTTGATAATGAAGGCTTCAAAAAGCTAGGTGGGTCAAAATGTCAGTGTCTTTCTTTTGGTCTGTTCAGGTTCTGTATTGCCATACAAATTATAGAGGAAAAGGCTCAGAATGAGAGACGTCTGTTATTTCCCTTGGGAACTATTTCGTTATTGGCAAGAACTTCTTTTCTGTATATTTCCTTTCCCCCCCTCCTGATTTCTTGTAATTTTTCCAAGTGGTGTAATCTGAAACAGTTCTTGTCTTTCTATTTCTTTATCTACCAGTGTCTTAATTCCCTACCCGTAAACTGATATCAACAGATCTGTGGGCAATTTCTGAAGGAAAGGAATGTCTCTGGTATTGAATTTTTTATTAATTAATAGAAAAAAATTAATACAACTCTTCCAAACATTCTGTCACCATAAGGCTAGCTTAGGTCAAGTCATATGATGATTTGAGTATGTGTGCAATAAAAATTATAACATGAATGCCTGTTGCTTGTTTAAAGTGACTCATGCAAAAACTGGTGTCCATTATGCAAAAACTGGTGTCCATTATCTCATGGTACTGGATAGAGCATGAAGCTGCTCTGCAGAATGTAAAAAGCATGTAAACAATCAGAAAAGGGAATTTGGAAATGAAGGGAAGTGAGCAAAGAATACCAGCTGATGAATAAAACATTTCCCAAAGTTCAGAAAAGTCAGCTGCTCTATGTTAAAATGGTTGCCAGGCAACTCATCTTTTTAAAACAAGTACTTCTGTGGCAGATAACTCATAAAGACATTGAAATGGCAAAATTAACTGCTCTTGAACAATTTCTTCGAAACATTAGGTACAAACAGGCTTTCATTCATCATCAAGCGTGCATATCTTCTTGTTATAACTTTTTTCTTGAACAAATACATGTGTTTTGTCCAAAGCACTGAAATTTTAACTCTTTCTTTTCGTCTCATTCCCCATGAGGGGACAGCTAGGAATCTCTGCCATATATCTGGGCATTGATGTAAGTCTAGTTTGGATGAAATAGGGGAGCTCATTCTCTATTCTGAAAAACAGTCACTTTTGTTTGGTGGGATTAGAGCACTCGCGTGTAAAGGGGAGCTTGGTTGCAGTCCACCAAATATTTTCCATGAGACAGACTGAGGCTGCAGACAGAGAGGGAGAGGCTCCAGTAGTAGATCGTCAAAAAAACTTCAGGAAAAAAGCAGGCAGGTCCTGGCAGTTCTCGCTGTGGAGAGGAGGATAAAGCAGTAACTGGAGGGGAAAACTGATCATATGGAATAATTTATTTGACTTTTTTCCCTGCCAATTTTTAACTGAACAAAGTTGTGTTGGTTTTTTTTTTTTTTTTTTTTTACTATTGTGTTCATTATTCATGATTGCTCAATGAGCACTTTAGTGAAATGCTGAGCACAAAGGATGTTTGCAAGCTGATCATAATGCCTGGATTTTCAGCACTTTGCTACTTGCTATTTATCATTTGTTATTGATCACCCTGCATAGTAAGATACTCTTTCTGTTTCCAGATTGGATAGCTGAAGTTTTACAGATGAGAAAAGGAAAACTGAAAAAGTTTCCAAGGACTTTCACAAGATTATTGTTTTCTGTTGAATGCAACCAAAAATATATTTACCGAAGTAGAAAACAAATAATAAAACAGCCCTCAGTAATTTCAAAGCAAATCTGTAGCATTTCAAAACCTGTTTGGCAATGCTTTCTAATTCTTCCTGGAGTGTCAGCTCAGCTCTGCCACTCGGAAAACACCTGGGATAACCCACTCCTCTAACAGACCAGCGCAGGGTTGTGCTCCTTTCCTGGCTATTTGATTACCACCAGCAATGCCACGACAAGCAAAGGGAAAATCCTCAGTGTTTGAATTTGCCATTGTCCTCCTGAGTTGCCTTCTAGTGGTAATTCAGCCACAACCATTATTCCCCCAGCCAAATTCAGTAAAACAAAAAAAATCACCCAAGTGACTGAGCAAAGTACATTTTCAGTAAAAACTACAAGTGTACCAAAAACCCCAGTGCTTATTCAGATACAATTTAATGGTGTGTTGAAGCTTTTTGTCAGTAGCTCACAGTCAGTCCTTTAAAGTGTTGCTGCAGGGACATGCGGCTGATGTTAGGAGACCAACTTTTCACTTTGCAGCCCATTGCACTGCTGGGATGTCGCACGCCCAGCACCCGTGCCAGCCTCAGCGCAGCACCTATGGCACCGACACCAGCCCTCAGCAGCAAGCAAGCCCCTGGCTTGCTGTCAGAACATACCTTTGTTATTCTAGCTTGGTTATGGAATAATTGTACTAAAAATGTGTTCGGGAAAGAGATCATCTTGAAAGTTGGGTAATGTTTTAATAGAATATATTTTTCATGCTGGTGTTAAAGATGTGTAGTGACTTTTAAGGTCTGTTGGCCTCAGCCAGTCATACAATCCTATTGAATTAATTAATTAAGACACAGACAAATTTAACTCCCACTTAGATGACAGCTTATTAAAACAACTATTTCTTATTGGATTTTGTTTACTCTTTACCTGACTCTCTGAACTTTAACTATTTCCACTTCTGTGATCAAAATATCCTCCTGGGCTCTGCAGTCAGACAAGGTGAGTGCTGTGGCATCGGCACTCGCGTCGGTCTGATTCCTGTCTGTAGTGCCACGGAGAGTGCCCTGTTGCTGCCCCACCCCAAAGGCCACCGCTGCTCCTCCCAAAATGGAGCTTTGCAGCCACCCGAGGCGCACGGTCCAGTCGTGGCCCTGGGCTCTGCCTGCACGTGCCTCCGGCTGCTCGCCTTGCCCACATCTCGCCCGAGCAGCGCGATACAGAGAGGAGAGCAGGCTGCCCTGCCGCCCCATGGCACAGCAGGATTCGTATGTGTGGGGACAGGTAACGTGATGTCCTACACAACGCAGTCAGTGCCACGGTGTCTGCTTCCCACAGCCCCTGTCAGCTGGGCAAATGGTGGGTTAGGATGCTAGTAACACCACCACTTTAATATACAGCTAATGGACCATTTCCTCCTTCCTGGGAATATGAATATATATGTGTGTGTATAATTAATGTACATAATTATTTAGATTGCTTGATACAGATACTTATTTTTGTTTGTAGTAAATATGTTGCAAGGCTTCAGAAACACAAATGGTTAATGAGCCTGTTTAGGTATTCAAAATATACAAGATGTGAAACTTTGGAGTAGGAGGTGGTGTTGCGGGAGCTGCAGCCTATTATTCAATTCCTGGGGTTAGACCAGCAGCGGCTGTAAAAATCAATAAGGCTTACAAAGATGAAATAAACTTTAAAAAAGAAACATTGACAGAGGATATTCCGCAAAGCCACTCTTGATGAGGCTGAACCTGTTCACACCAAAGCCAGGGGAAGTTTTACTGTTTACTCTAACAGCCTTGGGCCAGCGTCAGGAACTTGCAGGATTCTTTGGGCAAAGTTTTCCAAAGTCCAGTCTCCTGATGGGTCCAAAACATGTCTGGGAACCACAGTGCTGGGGCACGCTGAGGCAGTGTGTCTGACTGTCACTCCTTCCTGTGCTTTATTGATGGTTTTGAAAAAGCAGAGTCCGTTCTTTTTTTTTTTTTTCTTGTTTTCTTTTTCAGGACCTTTCAGAGTATTAAACAAAACACAAAACCTTGCTGGTCTTGCAAGTAAAACCCAGATGTGCAGGTATTAATATCACAGACCTGAGAGATCTTCGTATAATATGTTAATGGGATAAACTTTTAATATACATAGAAGACATGCTAAATGGTATTCCAAACACTGAGAATAACCTAAATCTTCTGATATCCTTATAAAACTTTCCTTCTTTTCCTTCTTTTTCCTTCTTTCTTATTCTCCTATAGCCTATACCTGTCTGATTTGAAGTCCTATCAGATTTAGCTGCAAAGATAGCTGTAATCAGTGCCTTTTTAAGGCCAAAAGGAACTATTCACAGTGGAAAACATCTAGAATTGGAAGATGTCTTTCTGTAAAAAGAGAGTCAGAGCCAACACAGTAGTCAAAAATTTGGGTCCTGCTTTGTGTAGTGTACTTAAAAAATAAATCCTGGTTAAACACAAATTTTTTCTTTTAGAGGAAATTACTTTGTACCAGTCTGCTGACTTCAAAGACTTTTTTCATGTGTTTAAAATGGTGAACAGAACATACTTGCCAAACCCAAGCATTCAAGAATATGTCAAGTCCCTGAACTAAGATGAGCATAATAAATAAAAAAAAAGAGGGTCTGAGAAAATAATTTTGGGTCTTTTTTTATGTGCTGTCTCCTTTAATCTGCTTTATCATTCATGCTTGCTAGATTTTCTCTGCAGTCATGAGGGTTAGAAATTGAGAAACTGAGGTTTTGCATAATCACATGATTCCAGGAGAGGAATGGAAAAATAACCAAATGTCACAGACAGTTGACAAGCATGCCAAGACTGACAATCATGAGACTGCTCCATCAGTTGCTGGATATGGACTTCCAGTTTTGGTCAAAGATATGAACATAAATACACCATTTCATTATTATGGAGTAGCATTTTATTTATTAACTCATGCCATCAAAGAAATATTATACTCAACTTACACTTTGGAAGTGTCTTCAAAACATTCACTGTCATACAGTTAGCAACACTTTTTTTATGGCCTCCATAATTTACAGCAAAGTAATTTAAAATATATACCTTGATTAGATCTACATTAGTCTTATGGTTTTTTCTGTCAAATTATGTTAAAATGGAAATAATGATTAATTTTGCTATAGGAAATTTCATCAAGTTATAATAATTTCAGTCTTATCTCTTTGAGCTGCATGTTTCTCCTATTGCTTTAAAACTAATTTAGGCCACATTATATACAAAATTAAATCTTACTTTTATAGCTACACCCTTGGGGTTCAATGAAAAGGCTTTATGAGCTAGAAATTAAAAGTACTGGTTGAAAATACTATTACATTATACAGGCTATTATTAAGGCAATTTACAAAGTTGGTATTAAAACTATGCACATTTTTCATTGTTAGCACCCATATATTCAGCAAGCCCATGGGACCATTTGGTATATAATCTGGCAAATAACATCAACTGAAAGGTAAACAGTAAGTCCGCAGCATTTCTTGATAGGGAAAATTGCACTATAATAATTGCAAAGCTGATTTAGCCCAAGATTGTTATGAGTTCAGGAGATACACACCACATTTGTTACACGTAAAAATAAATTTGAAATTCTGTATTCCACACATATTGGAGGACACACAGAAATATGAGTTTGCCTTCTCATAAAGAAAACAAATATTTTATATTCCATGAAATCAAATTTGGCATAAGTCTCATTTTGCACCTTAAATGTGTAGTTTTTCTTCACAGTTGATTTTTGCCTCCTGTGTACTTATTTCCGTGATTTGGAGGTTAGGTAGTTGCTTGTTTCCGCTTGGACCCTCAGTAACATAATGCATTGTTTAACGCTTCGGTATTTCTGAACAGCGATGTGAAAAATCTCGCAATAGGATTTATGGGAAGTATAAGAAAAAGAGATGATCTTTTAATTTTAAGGACACTTAAAGAACAGAGACTACTAAGAAGCAGGGCCCTAGATGCCCTAGATGACAATAACGAGCAAGAAACAAATGAGCATGCGGTTGTCCTTTAACGTTATATATTTACATGTTCCACATTAGGGCATCCTACCTCGTATATCAAGACAGGACATGCTTGACTGTATTTAAAACAGAAAGGGAGAAGGTATCTTTTTCCTCTCTCAAAGGGAAAACCATTGCAATAGCAGAAGTATTTTGGCAAGTGAGAAGCCACCGGGGCTGCCTGGTTGCAGCCGGAGCATTGGGAAGAGCTGGGAGGAAGGAGCATCGCTGCAGCAGTGTCTCTGCTCGCTGCTTCATGGCTGCAGGAGTCTCGTTGGAAAGGCCAGACCAGCATTGCTGTGACTGGGAAGTTTTCCCATCGAGTTCCGCTCTAATTTTACAGCAAGCTGCCTGGTGTTGTCATACTGCTGATGAAGTCAGAGGACAAGATAGTGCATTCTTCCCTTGGCTCCTAGGACTAGGTTCTAGCTAGCATTTGGCAGTAAGAAGAGGTGACCAGGCCTTTTTGGGTTTAACTATGTTGTCCCAAGGTTTAGTCTTGTGATTTATTTGGAGCATCATTTCTTGCAGGGGAGGCTGAGAAAACACAGGATTTGCTTTTCCCAGACTTATCTGAAGAGATGATCCTTGAGGTGGCAGATTTTATCCAGGTTAGGAGAGGGCAAGGATGTCCAGCCTGCCACGGCAGGTCCAGTGGGGAGCTGGGATATTAATTAGAAACTTTTACAGATTCTGGGGAAACAGCAAAATTCTTCCTGTCCCTGGGCTTTTTGGAAAGCTTGTTGCTCAGGAGCTGTCTGGGAAGGAAGAGCTTGTGTAGATATGCTGCCCTGTCATGGGCATCTAGCTTTCAGGGGGTGCTGGAAGACAGTGATCCTTTCCTTGGACATTCAACAGCCAGCCTCTGCAGGAAAAGTATGGATCAGGGGTCAAAGGCGACCAGCACACTATATAATCAAGCCAATAATCTGTGCTGTGCTACTGAGCAAAAGAAATTTTGGCTGTTCCTGTTGTGTTGGGGCAGAGGGAATTCCATGTAGGAGCATCGCATTGTTATTGCTAGATATTCGTATTTTATGGCCTTGGCAAATGTTTATATATAATTAATTTGATTATGGATAAAGTAATTCAATTTTATATTGCTTACACTAATTTATTAAATACTGTAAAAGATAATAGATTGAGTGCAAAGGGAAATGGAAGAAATTATTTGTACTTAGAAAATTATCAAGCATATTTAAAATATTTGTCCAGAGAAAGCAAAAAAAAGGCATTATGTAATACATCAATCAACCCACAGAGATTACATTTCAAAGCCTTTTTATACTGAACAAATGGAGCTTGATTTGTAGTCTTTTAGAAGTATCTGAATTTACAATACTATAGATCTATAAGCAATGCATTTTATTTTTGTTGCTATTGTTATTATGGCCCAAGGATCAATGCCCTAAATTAGGCATCTGACTTAAATATAACCCTCCCAAAGAATGGATAATCACCAAAGCAAATTCTATTTATATATCTTTTCAGATTTAAATAGCTGAATTATTTTTTGAAAATATTTAAAATGAAGAAAACAAAGTTTAGGGAGGCTGAGTAAGAGAACTTACAGGACATATCACACCACAGTACAGTCCTGGAAACCCTTACATGCGTCTAACTTCCCCAGTGAGTGGCTTCCTTCACTTGAATGGGGCTTCTTGTTCAAAGAATGTTACCTATACACTGATTTCAGGAAATTGTTTTACTTAAAGATGGTATAATAGCTGTTTTATAAATAAAAAGGTATGGACCTGATCAGATTTCTTACTAAACGATACTTTCTCAGTAGGACTGATGAAAGTCCATGTGGATGGATGCAGGGGTCTCCTTGTGTATGGTTTTGAATGATAGGGACCTACTCATGTAATTTTTCTCTTATAAAATTGTGGGTCTTTCATATCCTTATACTGAACTGTATCTTACTTCAATCATTTTCCCACTGATTTTAGCAAAAATATGTCAGGTTCTTCTTAAATCTTGCAGAATTTTGCTGAAATACAAAATATTGTATGTGCGAACTAAAGCTTTGTATGGAATTGTTCTAGATTTTGATGTTGGTGGTTTTCAGGGAAAAGTCCCTACGTTCTGCCTCCCCCCACTCCCTTTACTTTTTTTTATTTTATTCTAAGGAAACTGTACTTACAATGATCTTTGATCCCAATTCTATGAACATGTACACCTTTACAAATATGAAAAATCACGACAGTCAGAAGTTAACCACACAATTGCACCTACTTAATTACAGGTTGAATTGGTATTCACAACAGTGAACACAGTACTTACAGAATTTTCTATGCTGTATAGAGAACACAACATTTCTGGTTTGCAAAGGCCAAAGGCAAAAAAATTCTGCAATCCTTATCAGTAGTTACTTCCTGATATCTTTCAAAGGTGAATTGAACTTCTAAAGGCTAAGCTTTTCTTATGTGAAAGGACGATAAAAATATAGTAAAAATATTTCAAACTAATGTCCTGCAGTATCTGTTACAATGTTCTTGTTAAAACAAGATGTTCCTTGCTGGAATATCACCCGGTTCTAAATCAGGATTCATTTCAAAGACACCATTTTTGTCAGTATGTTTTATTGCCATAATATACTACGTTTGACATATATAAACATCAAATTATGAGACGCTTAGGCCAAGATATGTAACCTTTCTCCTTTTTCAAAGTCTCGATTTTAAAATTCTGAATTATGCTGAGCTGATTTGTTACCTTTGAAGCTTGTCTGACACTCACCTATTTTGAATTGATGGGAATAGTATTACATTGAACCATTTCCTGGGGTGCAGGCATATATTTTTGAAATCTAATCGCAATGAGCTCTTTATTACAAGAAACAATACCTAGTTATTGCTGACATCTTACCAAGCAGATATAAAGAACAGAACCTTACATGCCCATGTTAATTCCATACACAGAAGGAAGAACAGTTTAACTTTCTCTTATCACGTTTCATAATAGTCTTCCATATACAAATGTGATATAAATCTATTACTGCAAAAAAAGGACTCCTTTGCCATTAAAAACCTCTAATTAATAATGCATTTGGTAATGATTACTTTTTCAGTTAGTATTTAATGCAAGCAAAAAGTGAACATAATTTTCAAATATGGTTAAGTAGAATTTCATAAGTCCTTGTTATTTATGATTCTGCTTTCTGAAGGCCAGATTATTTTTCATTCACTTTAATAATTCACTAGGTGTGCTAAATGTTTACTTCATGTCTGAATGATAACCAATCTTGTCTTAATTAAATATATGTCCTGACATTGTTTTAACATATCAGTGAATTCAAATCAGTTAGTAAAATGTTAAGCAAATCAAATTTGTAGTCATTCCCTACTTTGAATATGTACTTCTCTAGTTTCTTCCCACCTGCTGTCATGTGTTAATTTTTTTAAAGCATCATCTATTTGCAAAAAAAGAAAGAAATTGGTATTGTCTTGTGTTGTTTCATCCTTAAAGTGAAACCATTTGCAAGAAAATTATGGGTCCCTAGTGCTGAACTTCTTTGCATATTAATTTTGTTAGCCTTACCTCCTGTGGTCTTTAGTTCTGGAAGGCCTATTAGATAATACACAAGATAAATTTTCCCTTGTATCTTACAGCTAGTCGGGGGAAAAAAAAATCCTTTTTTCTTAAAACTTAAAAATTGCAATATTAGCCATGCACATTTCCCCCATATTTTATTAGTAAAGATTAATTTAATGAAGCACAATAACCTAGTCAATATTGATTATATTTGTTTCCAGTTCTTGAGAAATTTATGTTTATGCTAATTTCTGTATCTCAGAAGATAATCTAAGAAATGGATCCTGTGTCAGTTCTGTCAAATGGTGGTGTCAGAGTGGACTTTGGTGGAATGTGTGTGTTATGTTTTATCTGAAATGTAGAAGCCAAGGGAAGTTGAGTAGGCAGAATAGGAACAGTCAGACACAAATGTCAGGCACTCTGCATGGCTGCAAAAGCAGATTTACTTGGCTGTCGTTTGTCTTCAGTTAGATCAGATGGTTGGAGACACTTAGATATTTGGAACTACAGAAAGGTGCCTGATGGGGTTTACAAAAGAGTCCAAGCACACAAGACACTTGACTCCTGTTTTTGGCCTGTGGCAGTATTTTGGCATTTCAGTGAGTTTCTCTAAGTATCTGAGTACCTGCAACTGGAGCTCCCAAATTCCTTTGGAAGTCTATCTCTCAGTGTTACGATTACAGAGCAGCTGACCTTCAGCATGTTTCTCTGCCTGAGAAATGAACTTGTGGTTTCTGAAAAGAACGGGCTGGTGTTACACTCTGCCACTTACAAATACCTAAATTACAGGTTAAATTTCTTCAGCTACTTGAACTTGTTTGCTGTTTGCACCCAAGTATCAGCAGCTTCTTCTCATAACAAAAGAAATGTGTGGAAAGCCCTCAGTTCTTGACAGACAACTTGTTTTTGAGTTAGGATTTCCCCCAAAACATCCTCTGCTTTTAGAACAATAGAAATGTTAACATTTCTCAAAACTTTATAGCTGATCAGAGACCAGTCAATTTGTTTCAAGCTTTCCAGCTCATACTCTGAAAACAAAGTGAGACCATCTTTAGGCTAAATGACATCATTACTTCTTGACATTGCCTATTGTTTAAAATGGCACACCAGGTCACGATCCTAAACAAGCCCATAGTAATTTTTCAGACTCTAAAAGTGTAGTGGAAAAAAGGCATTTTCATTGTTGCTGACATCACTAATTTACAACTGCATCAGTAACCAGTTATCAAACGCGTTTCTTTGCTGTTATCAGACATTTCTAAATATCTGTTTTATTTTGTAATGAAAATCCTTAAGACATTCTAAAGTGATTTTTTCTTGTTTGGATTTTGTTTCATTAAAACGTTTTTAAATCACAAACCTTGTGATGACATTCTCTGCTCTTGAGAAGTGGTAAGCTGTTATCTCCGATTCCTGCATTACCTGGGGGGCTTTCTGGGGACAAAATCCACCTTTATTTTCCCCCTGTGCTAATCCACACTTGGATCAGACAGGCAGGGAGAGGCAGCACCCTTCACAGTGTGTCAAAAGTGAGAATCCACACTAAACCCACAAAACTTGTGGTGATTTCCTTCAAAGAAAAAAACTAACAAAATCCAAAACTTATCCCTTTTGCTGTGAGTTTGTTAGCATTGAGACAAATGGAGTGATTTAGACAGACTGTGGTACCTATCAGTGTCAAAACAGAGCGGATTTTTCTAATTTAACTATGAGATTATCAATATTAACCAATTAAATATGCGAAACAGCTTAAGATGTTCCGGACAATGGTCTGAAACCAGGCACAAGGATTTTTTTTCCCCATTACTACTTGGCCGTGGGATAAGTAATGAAAATAAATACACAAGCCATCAATAAGTAATCATAGACAAGATCTACTCTGTTTCCTCGGGCAAATCTTTTGACCTTTCAATGTTTCTGTTGTCCCACTCTTTGCATATTTGATCCGTTTAGACTGTGGGGTGTCTGGAGAAAGACTAGTTTTACTGTGTTTGTGGAGCACCCAAAACAGTTTAGAGATCTCAGTTTTGTATGAAGCCTCTAGGCACCAGCAGGCTGTCGATAAAACCACCGATATTTCAATCTACTGGAATTTCTGCTTTATTGCTAGAAACAGGATCCAGCAATACAAAAGGGTTTTTGGCCTATGTTCTTTCATCAGAGCGCTTGCCTACCATGTGCAGAGACCTGATCACTGCAGGGGTCATTTGCCCTATTTTCCAATTTCTGCTACTGCTTTTGCATATGGTTTGTAGGAAGCAAGGAGGAGGAGGTGGATTTTACTGCAGATTCTGATAGAGGAGAAGTGACATCATCAAGAAATGGAAAGGAGAGAGCAATCAGCTTCCCTGCAGGGCAAGAAAGAGTAAAGGGAATGGCATGGCAGTATATTTGGGGAAGCAGGATGGAAAGAAGAATGAACAGAAGGAGAGAGTAATAGAGACAACAGGAAGAAGAGTAAAGAATGAGCAATGAGACAATATGATTAGAGCTTTTTTCCACTAGGGAGAAACATTTGCAATGAAAACAATTAAAATCCGTTAGACTTTCCTAATAATGTTTTTCCATGCACGTAATCGTGGCGGTTGCCAAAGGGATGGGGAAGAAACAGCAGGCAGGATGTTTTTGGGTGTAAATGAAGAAGCGGGACTTGAGATTTGCAAATGGGAGACTGGATGTTTTTTATCTTGTGATTGGACAGAAATAATTGGCATGTAATGGCAGAAGAGGTGGTCTGAATGGATGCTAGGGGATGGAAAGTATTCAATGACCTAATACAAACTGTTCCTATTGAGAGTAAGTTTTCATGAATGCTGAATACATAGATGCTTGTTTCTATACTGAGAGGAAAATCTTTCCTACAAGTGTTCAATACATAAGGAGTCAAAATACTGCTCTTCACTGACTGTAAGCCTATTACAATTTCTCACTTAAAAGAGGAAAATAACCTAGCGAGAAATTTTGTGAAGCTCTGAGTAGAATACAGTATCTGGTAAATGCTGGTGTTTGATGCAAACTGAATGGAAATTATCTTCAAAGTCATCTGAGATATGTTGTAAACGTGGTGTGACAGTGATCTGGTGAAAAGTCATTACATTGTACTCAGAGTATATGAAAGACCTAATGCCATCTGATTGTGATAGCACCATGACTAAAACCTGACAATACTCAGTGCCTTTCACTGTTTCTACCCCAGCCAGTCCGTCCTGCTTTGCTGGTGAACCAGAAAGTGACTTCAGTGCTCTTGCTGATGAAACTGCAGTGCCAAATGGTCTTCATGTAAATGTAGCCTTGTAACACATTTGTTTAAGTAAGGGCAGGTACAGATGCTGAGTATGCCTTCTTGAACGCTGCACGGTATCATTGATGTTCCATTTTTGTCAGGCTACCGTGGCTGTGCTTAAAAGTCTTTGAGTGCTTTTCTTTGTTGGAAAAAAATCCTGAACTTGAGGAAATGATGTAGAAGATTTTGGTTGTATTCCACTTCTTTCCTTTCCATGTTTGGCAGCTTCAAAATTCATGTTAAAGAAGTGTTTTTCTTTAATGTTGCCACAACGTTCTTGTTTCCAGCAATTAACTAGTATGTTTTATTTTAAAATGTCTCTTCAACGTATTAACAATCAAACAATCAAAACCCAATTCTTTATCCCTTCAGTAGTTTCTCTCTGTCACACTATTTGCTAATTGTACAATCTAGTGTTGAATATTGTACTGATATTTCCCCAGATCTTAAATCAGTTGGGGCCAAAATCGTTCCTGTTGACCCACTGTTACTCCTTCCAAGCTTTCTGTCAAGTTTGCTTGCCATGATTTCTATCCTGTGGTTTGGTGTTAATTTTTCTAAGTAACACATTTTAGATTTTTCTGATTAAATTTCCACTACCTTGATCTGAATTACTCTTCCACAGGATAAAGATAACAACATATCAATTTGTTGTCATGTTCAACTTGTTTTATACCAGTGAAGGCACTTGAACAACATCAATAAGAAGTGAACATATTGGCCTGAATCTGATCCCAGTCTTCAACTTCTTGAAAGTTCTGTAATTTCCGTTCTCACAATAGGCGTTGTGTCAGCTTTCTTCAATCTATTAGTGCCTCCAAGGTTTGAAAAGGAATCTCTTTCCTTTTTTTTTTTCACTGCTTCCTCCTGAATAGTTTGACAAAAGCTTTTTTTGTCATCTACAGACATTCCAGCTTCCTGATTTAATCACTTTGCTGATCCTGATTTTTTTCTATAATTCTTCTTGTTTCCTTAGGAAATGTAAATCTGCTGCAGCATCTGTTAGCCATCCTTGTTTATTAATAATTAGGCATGAATGTAATTATAAATTCTTTAATAATTTACCTTTACCACCTCTGAGAGGCCCATAACTGATCTCTTGTTTAAACATTTCAGATCTTTGTCTTACATTATTTTCATATATCATTCTCAACATGTTGACCACATTGTTGATTCGAGCAAAATCTCATCCTCAGCTCTTGCCAGGAATTTATCTCTGAGTGTGTTATCTCTTCTAATTGGACATTTGGGAGAGAACAGATTGCTGGAAGCTCCAGCCCTATGGCTCCTTAATTCATAGCTGCTTGGCCCTTGACTAAATTAAAGCTGCATGGAGCTGCCTGATTTAAGAACTCAGAGTATTAAGAGCAGCAAAGGATGAGATACAGCAGAGTGAAGTACTGCTATGCTGTTTATACACCCTATCTTGATCAGGCTCCAAACACTAACATTCACTTTTCTCTTTGGCTACTTTTGCCAAATTAATGCTGCTGAAGGAACCCTGAGCACAGAGGGATCTCCAGCCATTTAGGGGCTATTTTGACTGAATATGTAGTGGAAAATGGGATTAGCAGACCAGAAATCTAGTCCTCTTCAGGAGGTGAACAGATGTGCTCTTCCAGCTTCAGCTGTGCTGGTGGAAGATATTAGTAACCGCAGCCTGTCTCTGGGTGGTTATCAGGAATCCCAAATCCCTTCGATTCTGCTAGTAGCGCTGCTCATACAAGCTTCCTCTAACCTATTTTTTCAAAATGCACTAGATTAGCAAAGACTTACTGTTTATCTGAACTAACCTGGCCTCTTTGGACTGAAATAATTTGGGGAGTGCTCACGTAACCCACTCAGCCAGCAGATCAGTAGGGGCAGCAAAGAGCAAGGGCAGCAATCCGTCTCCCTGACATAGCTGCTGCAAAATACATGCCTGGCTAGGCCCCAAATTCTGCTAGATACACATTTTATCTCCTTCCTAGCCCCATGGTAATTCCAGTTGCATTTACTCTTCTAATTTCTGCACTTTAGACTAGTCTGCTTTTGACAGCAGCACTTTGTTTATTCCAAAAGCTTTCCTTCTCCTAACGGCTGTGTAGAGTCATGATCTGGTGAGCAAGAAAAAAGGGGGGCTTATAACCCCACACTTATACTCACCCTGGTTGTCTCCATTTAGTAAAATTTTTTTATTTACTACCTCTAAATTCCTCTGTGATAAATGACCAGAATCTGCCATGTCACACTGCTTTGTATTCTGCACCACAGAAAAAAATGAAATACTTACTTGCTCAGAAAAATACACCAAGAAAGACTGTGTCTGCCCTATGGTGCTTCTGGCTCGAACGAAAGAAAACACAGCTGTACCGCACACATTGTGGAAGGGATCTTCTGCTGGAACAAAAAGATACCGAAAAACTGCAGCACCTTACACAGGCTGGAGAGCTGCTGCTTCCGTATCAGCAGATAAGGATTTTTTCATTTTTGTGTTGCCGAGTGGTAATGACAACAGCCAGCATTTTGCGTTCAGATTGCTCTATATGCCTCAAGAAAAATGTTCTTTTTTCCATAATTGAAAATGTGTTAGAATAGTCTTAATTTTCAATTTTCCCTTTTTTGACAAGAAATTAAAACTTAAACATCAATATTTTTGCCATTTTGAAGCTGATTTTTTTCAGGTTGGGGATTTTCAACAACAAAAAAAGGAAGAGCAATTGATCAAATTTTTAAATTGCTTCGAAGATTTCAGAAAACACATATAGACTTCATGGTCTGCAGTTTTTCAGAGAGAAATCTGAAAGAGAATGAAAGTATTGCGCTAGAGGAGGGAGCCAGGTCCAGATGCACATGACAGCCTTAAAAGAGTCAAGGAAATTGAGGGCAGCTGAAGAGAAAGGTGCAGCGGGATTTATTGGCATCAAAAAAGTCACAGGCCTAGAGAATTTTGGCCTGACTACTATTTACTGTGTGTTTAATCACAGAGGCTTTGGAGGGAGCCAAATCTGTCTGGAGAAATCAGAGCTGAAAAAGTAATGCTTTTTTATTTTTTAATGGGTGAGAAGCTAGACAAGGGGAGGGGGGGGCTGGAAAATCAAACCAGATTTTGGAGGAGGGAGTGAAGCATAAGAACCCCAAAAGCGTTTTTGATCAACATGTTAATGCTAAACATTTGACAGTGACACATCTTTTGCTGTTGGGATCACGCTGCCCTGGGTATGGATGTTTGCATGAAGAACGCTGTTCGGGAGGGACTGAAACCTTTAAGATTGTTAAACCAAAAGCAGACGGACATAAATAAACCCACCTTCCCTTTCTGCGCACGCCAGCGCGGCCCCGGGGGTGGCGCTGGCACGGCGCAGGACCGCTCCGCGCGGGCCGGGGGGTGCGGTAGGCGCTGCGGGAGCAGGGCACGCGTGGGAACGGGCCGCGCGTGGGAGCGGACCGGTCGCCCATTGGCGGCGGCGGCAGGTGGCGGGCGCGGCGCGGGGGCCGGGGGCAGCGGTCGCCCGCAGCGGGGACCCGAGCGGGTCGCGCCGCCGGAGGCTGCGGAGGGGAAAGGCCGGGGAGGCTGCTGGGGTCGGGGAGGCTGCAGGTCTCTCGCAGCTGCAGTTTATAGCTCCTGCTTGAGAGCGAGCGTGTTTACTTAGCAGGGGGAGGGGGAGGGAGAGGGGTTATGCCCCGTTGGTAATACATAAAGTTCGGTGTATGGCTCAGGGATGCGGGAATAAAAGGGACCAGATGGGTGCTCTGGATGGGGTTCCTTTTCTCTCATTCCCATGCCCTACTGGGGGTTCAGGGCCGGGTGCTACCCTTTAATACTGCTGTTTGCCTCCCCTATGGCTGCGTGAGATGTGCGGGTGTGAAAGTTGTGGAACTTCTCCCATGTCTGATCTCACATTGCAAAAAACTTTGCTGTTTTGGTTAGCTTTCTGGGCCTGGATTTAGAACAGAATCAAAGTTCATGAAGTCTCCATTCCTGTGGTATTTTGCAAAGTGGATTTAAGTGAATGACAGGCAGGTGAGTCTCATTAGACATTTCAGAGTTGTCTGTGTTGCAAACTGAAAGCTTTTCTAGCAGACACCATCCTAGCTGGTCCCTTATTTTCATTGCTTTGGTAGGGTTACATGGGACTGATGGGATTTGATGTGCTGTAGGTGAACACACACACAGTTTGCCTGATTCTGTTGTTATTTTTGCCTTGTTTTGTTTGTGGGCATTTTGGGACTGTGGCAAAGATGGCAGGGCTCTGAGGAGCATCCTTTGATGTCTCAAACTCTGGCCACCATGTCTCTTCCGTTGGTATGTCTTCAGACTTTCCCAAGGAGAAAAGAATGTGTTGGTCATGCACCATTTCTATTTTAAATTGGAAGGAAAAAGAGTTACTAGTTTAATATTAGCATCAGAAGCACTTCTCTAGTGCTTTGATTGATCTGACCTTTGCATATTTCCATTGTCTAGAGGATTATGTAGATAAAAGAAAACAAGTTGGTCTATTAACACAACAGGTTGTTTCCTTTATGAACACTTCTATTTTATCTATCTGCATTTTTTACACATAGGTCAGGCTGCCGTAGGAGCAATATGGGCAAATACTGAAGAGAGCCATAGTTATCACAGGTAAAATAACAGCCAGTTACAAGTAAGGTGCTACAAATAAAAAAGAATCAGATCATCACACTATGTGAAGAAATGAGAGATTGGCAGAAAGCTTTGGAGAAGATCAGGTTCTAATCACAACAAACGGTTGGTTCTGAGATCATTATTGTACTTGATGATGGCATCAGAAACCCACAGTGCTTTGAGTGGACTCTAAATAGCTTTAAAAAACCCCACAGATCAGGATATATGAAGCTAAAGGAACAAACTGTAATTGAAATCCAGGTAGTTCAGGGCAAGAGTTAGAAAAAAGAATTAGTTATATGAAGTACTATACATACATGGTGTTTCCTTCTATTTTTATATTTTGGTGGCTTTACAGCTAGTTTTTAATTCTTCCTTTCCCTTAGTTGTTGAGCAACCCACAGAAACTGGGGGAAAATAAAATCTTGATAAAAGGCAGAATTTCTCAAAAATTTCCCGAGCTTTTCTGGGTGTGTGCATTTCCATTGATTTAAATGAGACTGCTTGTGTAGTTGATCAGACATTTCCTTAAGTTTTGGTAGGGCTGGGGCCTTTGGTTTTTCCTTCTTGATGAACTTCGTATGATCAATTGCAGAGTCACACCAGTGGGATCACAACAATCACACCAGTAAGTTACTTCAGTCTGACTTTCCTTGAACTGGAGGAGGGGAGCTATGTCACCTTTCCCCGATTCTTTAGAGAATTTTTTTCAACTTAATATTATGCCACACTAAAGAGAGGCATGCTGAGGTTTATTTGTGTTTTTAAGCAAAAAATATAAGCATTTAGATTTATGAATAACAGAAACTTGAAGATTGAATTATTTTCCTATAATTTATTTAAAAAGAATATTTTGCCATAACATAATATTAGGACTCTGTTGTAAGGCCTGAGGAGGATGTGAGATTAGTTCTTGGAGCAAGATGATAGATGCCTTTTTTATAAGCATCTTGGTTTTGGAGTGGAGTATTGTGATTATTTTACATGTTGTGTGAAAGCTTTTATTCAGCAAAGCACCTAAGCATGCACTTGAGGCTACTTTGTCATTTCTCATTTCTAAATGATTTACTGAAATAAAAGTAGCCTGTCATAACTCCTACTTGTGTTTGCTGATCAGGGCAGGGCTGATGGTGGACTGGGTGAGGCGAGAAAAACATTTTTCTAAGCAGTTGTACTCTTGACTCCCCCAAAAACATTGCTGTTGTGGACAAATTCTCAGTGATGGGAGGAATTTTCTAGAGCTCGTTGACTTCCTCAGAGAGATTTTTCGCAACGACAAATTCGGGTGTTGGATTCTTACGGTGTCAACTCGCAGTTCTCCTCAGCTGTCTGTATCAGCTTTTAACATAAAATCAGAAACCTTTTTACAATCCAGATAAAATATAAAGAGTTAAATTAGAGGCATCAGTTAACTTTAGGCTGAAGGTGAAAATCCGCCTTCTCCAGAAGACCCAAATCTATCAGCTTTCACATCCACAAATCCTTTATTTTACACGTTCTGTTCTAGTGCTTATGTCTTACACAGATCCGATCCCACTAAAACTTTAATAAAAGAGGGCTGGAACCCAAGTCCTCTTAAATTCTACCAAAACAGAGTTCTTCACATCAAGATTTTTTAAAAATCTAGGGCAGGTAGTCTATGAGCTAGAGATGTATGTAAGTGGGGCATGGATCAGACACACTTTTCCATTGCTTGTGACCCTGTCATCCTGAATCATCCCTTGTACTGCTGATGCATTTGAAGAGCACAGGGTCACTGGTAATTAAGACAGCTTTATAAAAGTGCTAGCAGTTGCAGCTGTAGAATGAAGAGTACCTGGAGTGCAGAATGTGTTAACCACATTGAATTCCCTTGGAAAAAGAAACTCTAACATTTGCACAGACACTACTATCTTGTGGGCTCGTGAGTTATGCAGGGTTGCATTAGGTCACTGTTTGGATGGATGGTCTCCAGCAAAAATGCCAGGTGCTGCAGGAAGCATTGCCGATGATTTGGTGGCCGGGACTCCTCCTCAGAGGCACTACTAAGCAGTGCCCCACATGCCTCAGGACCCTTTGGCTTGATAGCGATGATGTCTTTTAAGCGGGCATCTCTCAATTGAAGCATTTGTATAACACTGATGTATACGGCATGGATCAAGGACAACAGCCTGCAAAACCCTTTTTGATCTGTATGAGAATGACAGGCACTGCATGATAGCTGCTGTCCAGGTGGGAAAGATCAGCATTGCTCTCTGAGCTAACCAGAAAAGTGTAAGGAACTGCAGGAGAGAATTAGGTAGGTGTTACAAAGACACTGAATGGGGAAAGAAACCAGTTTAAAATGCCATCTGAAGCACATAAAATAAACCTGGGGGCTTGTCCTGCATGCCTTCAAAGGTATTCTGACTCCGTGCTTAATGCTTATCCTGTCTGCTTCCATAACCCAGAAATCCTAGAAGAAAAGCATAGCTGGGAGAAGTACACCATCATCTGGCACATGCAGGCTGATATGCCAGTCTTGATAACTGCCATACGTCACAGCTATCTACACAACACGGTTATCTACGCACCACAGTGACTTACTTACAGAAGGACTAATTTCTCTTGCTAAAGCAGGAGATTGACACAATATGACACAAAATTGTATTTGCATCCACATTTACAATCCAGCCACTGTCAAGCCATATTCACTTAGAGATGAGTATCATGGCACAATGCACAGGGCAAGCAAAAGCATGAAGGTAGTCAAAAGTATTTTTCAATTAAGTGCATAATTTTGAAAAATGGCCCACATATCACACTCATTTATCTAAACAGCCTTTGGGCATTACACACCATTGTTAGTACTGATAGATGGATGCAGGAACCAGCAAGAGATTCTCTTTCAGGTAGTGCTTATGACCAAGGTATGTACTTAGATTAAGTTTTCATGGGATGGGTGGCATGTTTATTCACTGAAACAACTTTATAATAGAGGTAGATACTAGGTGGCTGGGGTGAAGTGTTCGGGCCTGCTGCCTCTGAGCTACCCAAAGAAAATTCCATTTCTGGAACAACCATCAAACAAAATCATGAAGCAGTTGATTGACAGATACACTTGTATCTAGCAACATCCCCAAAATACTTACTATAGAGCTGCACGCACCAAAGTTTGAGAGAGACAATATATCCTATTGGACTGCACTGTAGTAAGAAATGTCACAAAGCTGACTTTCAACAAGACTGCTAAAACACTGGTGTGAGAATAGCTGCATCACAGTGCTCACTGGGCAAATGGAAATCTCGTTATCATGAGTATTACTCTGCAGTGGATTAAACACGATATTGAACATATATGTTGCAGAGAAGTGGACCAATTTTCCTAGGTTCATGGCCATTGCTCTAACCACTTGATTATACTGAGTTTACATTATTGTAGCAGCCATAAAAATCATGGGAGATTTTCCCCTGATTCTCCTGACCTTTGTATCACACCCATTAAAGTATGGGTCACATAGTCGGTGACTTCTCTCGACTTCGTGTCATAGGTACATTCTTGCTCAATTACTTTATCCTGTGTAATGGAGGATTTATCCTATCCTACTTTTTCTCTGTAATGGCAATAGCAATTAGAGAAATAATCTGCATGTGTGACTGCACATCTTACCCACTCTTTTTGTGTTATACTAGAAGTAAAAGTGATAGCAATCAGATCGAGTTCCCTCCTTGTCCTTCCCCACACCCCGTGACTTTCTGATAGCAGGACTGTAGGCTGGGATCCTGTAGCCTGTGTTACCTTTGCATCCACTAACCATGGAGCAGCTGGGAGCAGATACAGCACGACTCAGATGAGAAAGTCCTCCCTGAACAATGGGTGTGTCTGCATCAGGCAAGCCTGGTGTAAATATATTTTTCATTTTGGAAATGGCAAATTTGACAGTTTGCAAATACTTTCCAACAGCAATACAAGTATTTTGGCCCTGCATATGCACATACATCTCCAATGGCTCCAACAAGGCAACGCAGGTTGGTAGTCATAGCTTGGTACTCATTGGCATTGCAGCGGTGATGTGTAGATCTCTGAAGACCTGGCCAGGCACTGCAGCAGTGCCCTTGGAGCACAGCCGCAGCAGGGCAAGCTCCACAGGAAGGGCACTGTCAGCCCCCACCTCCCCTTGGCCAGGCTGTTACGGTTTTCCTACACTCCCCTTCTGGCTTTGTTGCCCTAGAAGTATATCGATGGATTTTTTGCCTTGCTATTTATTCTGGAGTGCCAGAATTTCTGGGATAATTACTTCACAGCATAGTTTACCGCAGTGAACGTTGTCAGAACAGCGATACATATCTGTTGTCGTAGCCAACTGGCATCCAGTTTAAGGATCTTTCCCTCTGACTGCTTAAATTAGATTCTGCATTGTCTTGTGTGATAATCCTCACAGAGCAATAAGGCAGCGTGCTTTCTATGAAATGTCTTGTAGCCGGTGATCTTTTAAGCCTTTCTTGGCTTGTCTTCTGGTCTGAACATCTGTGCTCTGTCCTTCTTTCTGTGTTGCGTTCATTGCTATTGGACATTTTGCTTGAGGCAAGATCAAGTCTAGTATTCTCTATTTCCCATTCTGATCATGGTATTGTGTTGCTACTGCATATGGTCTTAATCAGCTTTAGCAATCCATCCTGGAACGTGTATATAAAATTTGTGAAATATTCTGGGATCCTTTGGAATGACAGCAGAAAAAGGAGATTAGAAAGGAATTTTTAAATCAGTAAAACCTTTTCAGTTTTCTCTACAATATTCCCTACATAATGTTTTAATCCAGATCAGTTAGTATCTAGATGGTTTCTAAATCCATAGTGCCTGGTACCTGGGAGGGAACCCACAAAACCCAAGCAAAACCAGCTTCCTCTGTTCTTTCCCTCCACCCCCAAGTTCTTAACTTTCCATTAGGGTTTCTTAGAGTCAAGGAGAAGTCTGGAGCGGCAGGTGAATAATCTCTGGGGCAATACCTGCCCAGAATGAGCACAAATGCCAAAAGGATTTTTTAATCTTTTACTTATTAATTTGAAATGAATTTCTTGTTGCTTTCATGACACCCTTCTCATTGTCCCGGTGAACTAGCATGCCTAAGACGCAGAAGAATAATATTGTTTTATATTTGCATATAGACTTTAATACTTCTTAACGTCACATTTAATGCAATCAGAAAACTAATAGTAAACGCAATTGCTTTGTCTTGTGCCGCTAAAAAGCAGCTGAACTCCCGCAATGCGTGTGGCATTCAGCAGCGATGACTGCTGCAGGGTGTGCAGCAGTGGTGAGGTGACCGTATTTTTTGGTTCTAACAAAGTCACACTTGACCTTTGACCTCACATCTCACTCTTGGTCCCAAGTGTGGGGTCATCTCACAGCAACCACCTGCCCTGCAATGTTTCTTCCATAACGTATCAATTGCTCTGGCAAAGCAATTGCATACGTTTAAAAGATTTGCGGGCATATTGTTCCCATATGTGAGTTCCCTTGCAATGAGATACTCAGTTGTCACTGCTGGGGAACACGGTGCCCCTTTAACCCCCAACCCAAGGCTTGGGAAGCAGAGTCTGGTACTGAAAAATTTCCTCCAAACACTGCAGCCAGTGCTAAATGTTGTCTCTTACACAGATTTTTTTTCTGAAGCCGGTGGATTATGCCACTAGTCAAGGCTACCTCACCCACCATATTTTTGTGGTCATGGCTGATTTTCTTAAAATAGTTAAATATAATTGAATAATAGTTCCCACCCTCTTGCTTTTCAGTGAATAAAATAAAGGAGAATGATCACTGCACGCCTTATTAAAATGAGAAATTCAGCATCAGAGAGAATGAATCGTTGCTGATCTGCTACAAACATGACCACAACAATCTAGCTGTGTATTCACAGAGAGAAAGTTATTAGTGCTGGAAAGTGAAATGCTATGTAGGGGGAAAGCTACTGCGGCCTTAACTGTTTTTCCCTCCTGCTTTGGTTGTCACAGATGTTAGTCACATTGCATAATGCACTACTGGAAGGCACTCAGCTACTACGGTGATGAGGGCAGTATAAGAACCTATATAGAATAGAAAAACTGTAAGCAATGGTGTCCTGTGAGGATGAATTCAGGGAAGAGGATGCCTAAGGGCTATATAAGCTAGTGGGTGGTTTCACTAGCCTGGGAAATGGAAATAAAGCTCCAAGCCTCAGTCCTTTAAAGGATTTTTTTTTTCCTTGCTGTTCTTTTTTATTATCACTGAACAATCAGGAAAACAGAAAGCAAATCAGCTTGAGAAGTTTCCAGGGGCTTTCCACACACCAGCCCACAGGAGCAAGGGGACACCTTTTCCCCAGGTGTCCTCTGGCATTGCTTCTCCTGTGTTTCTCTTCTGCCTCGAGCAGTCCTGTGGGGACACAGGACATACTAACCTGCTATAGCCTATGCTGCCTCTGCCTTGCACAAATCAGTTGTCAAGGACAAAAAAATTATTATATTATGCTACTAACCTAATGATAGCCTGTTGAAAGTCTAATTTTCTTCTTCCCCACTCTCCAGAAACACTTGGGCTCTCTTCTCCCGTGAATCTTCAGAGCCAAAGAGGTCCAAATAGGTGCTTTATCTCAGCAGGGTAGATGTGCCACCATCGTGAACTGCAGTGGCAGTGATTGCTCCATGATACGGATCAGATTCCAGGTGCCTAATGAGAGCGATGGGAGGTACTAAGTGCAGAGCTGGCCTGAAAATGTGGCTGCTATGGTTTGGACATTAAGCACATGCAACTCCTCCTGAAATCAATGGGAGGCAAAGGCCTCTCAGCACTGGAAATGGGAATGTGATTCACCTCTGAAGTCTAACTTTACAGAGCGGCCGCAGAGATGTCTACCTCTGAACTTAAATCACTATGTCTTAACTGCATTTAAGGCTGATGGGAAGAAATAAGCACATCTAATTCTGGTCACTAGGTAATTCTAGGTGACTGTAGGTAATTGGAGGCAATTACACAGATATAAATGAATTCTGCTCTTGCTGTCTAAAATCAAGGACTTACTTATGGGGAGCAACCACAGTAATAGGAAACTTTTCAAGCTAATTAATGCGTCCAGTGAAATATCTTATCAGAATAACAGGGCCAAGAACAGGATCATGGAGTCTGAACTCCCATTCCCTTGCAATCATCAGCCACATCTGCAATTTAAAGTTTAGACCAAAGATGCCTAAAAAATGTACCATGGCTATTTTTAAATAGATGGCTAATAATTTTATCATAGACATACTGTTAAAACTGTCTTTTTTGGTGCTGAAACCACTAAATGTTTTTTATCTAATCGTTACCATTTTAAGCACAATATGCAGAAATTAGTTGGATACGTTAGAATATCTCAGTATGAAAGACACTGCATCTTACCTCCTGTATGTAAGATAAACAGGAATTATGGGCAAGATATAAAAATGGATGACGTTCTCTAGCTATATTTCACAGTATTGCAAGACTAGTACAGGTCGTAAGTAAACCTTTTTTAGGTTGAAAAATACACAGTAAGTGCTTAACTGACTCATTATCATGAATATAGAAGAAATGTGATAACATTTGTGATAGTCCCACACTGTGGAACTTGAGAGAGATTTCAAGTTCATAAATATGTTAAATGTTTCCTTCTTTGCTATTGTACTAAGTAATAAGCGTGAAAATACACCATGTTGGATCTTCAATGGCTGACATTCATTCAGCCAAGTCTACTGCTTGCTCAATAAATTATGTATGTACATTAAAATATCATTTGTTGAATCTCCACAAAATAGATGCACTCTGCAGTGCATGTGATGCTGAAAAAAATGCAGTTATATTTAAAAATATTTCTGTTTTACCTGAATATCTGTCTCAATGGCCACATCCTCACTAGATATAATTTGATTTCAATGGATTTGGGAGAATCTGGTCCCCAAGACTTGAGTATTGTAGGGTAGTCAATTGTATTTACCATTCTGGGCTGGCAGTTGCACCTTTTGGGGATGAATATTAATTCTCCTTTTAGCATAAGCATGTTTAGAATATTCCCTTTGTTCCATTGCCCAGATGTGTCTCATGTCATCAGCAGATGAGCTGAACAGCAGTGGTTTGACATGCTCGGCGGCTGATTAGGAGCACCGGTTTGAGTAGACTGTGAGGAAGCAATTCGCATGGATGCAGTGGAGCTGTTTCTTAGTTGTGCTGTGGTGTTAGGCAGTGGTAATGAAGAGCCGGTGAACAGCACGCTTTTGTATGTGCCTGGGTGCGCGCGTCCAGAGGGCTGCGTTCTCACCGTCGAGCCTGGAATATGCTTTGGGGAGAGCATCACATAGGTGCAGGAGATTATGATGGCATCAAAAAGGAGCCTTTACCTGTAGAAGTATGTCCTTCGACCATTGAAAATACTTTTGTAGTGGGCAGAAAACAGTGGGAAATTTCTCCTGATTATGATTAGGATGAGTTAGACCCAATTTCCCCCACAGCAGTTAACACTGTACCCACAGTCTGACTATGTGAGAGGAGAAAAAACTTCCAGCTGGTGTTTTCTTGATCAGCTTCTTTCAAGAGAGAAGGAAAAAAGCTGTAGGTGCAACAGATGGTTTAAAATGGCCAGTGGCACAGCTTGTGTACCTGGTACCTGGAATTGGGTCCTCTGACCACTGCCACTATCCGCCTTAATAAGAGAAAAGCCATGAAAGGGAACAAAGCTTGTCCATAAAACTGTGTGTGAAATGGGTGATTAGGCATGAGACAGTTATGATCATTTGTCCTAGGCGCCACGTTGATCACTTTATAGTCTCAAATTGTCTTAATGTATTTATTTCTTCCGTCTCCCCACCAAGAGGCTTTTCCTTTTATCCCTCATGCTGTAATGAGCCAATGCAGAGTAGCAACCAGGCGAAGAACCGTTATTTTTAGTTGGTGACCTATGTCTCCAGTAGCAACCTCTGACATAAGTAAGCCCAATTTCGTGCCCATAATTACAAGTGGACCCAACTGTTTGAACTTGCAATTGCACCCATTTAGAAGCTTTGCAATTGGGCAGTTAGTCTTCTAAATGGGGACAATTGCAAGCTACAAATAACTACTCCAGCATTTAATTGCCGATGTAAAATGATTCCTACAACATTGGAGGTCAGGTAGGAGCCTAGCTAAAACCGAAACAAAACAGAGCCTGTTGGGGCAGCACGGAGGAGGCATGAACTTTCCTGGTCAATAAACCTGCCAGTGGACTACAAATAGTTGCAAAAATTGAAAGCCGCGTGCATTTGCCAGGAAAGAAAAATAATGCCGAGGGCACTGTTGTGCAGCAGCAGTGCAGCAAGCTCACGCTTTCACAGCAGACAGGTAGACAAGCTGACTGGAAGCCGTCCAAAATGCAGCTACTGGTATTTCAGCCACTGGAATGATGTTTGAAAAACAGTTCCAAAAAGGTCACGTTCCAGCCCACCACATACTAGCAAAGTTTAAAGACCAAATCAATTTGGCTTATGTTCTACAAAGGAAACTTTTATGTCACAGTCAAATCTGGTACATAAACAGTTTTTGTACTTTGAAGGAGAGGTAGCGCTACCCCTTTTCAGAACCTTGCCTTCAGGTTTTCATCATTTTTCTGAAGACAGATGAAGAATATTATTAGATTAATACCTGCTTGTTTTCTGCAGGTATTATGAGAAGTCTTAATTACAGAACCAAATAACATCTCTGAGCTGCATTTAAAGATAGTATGTATTGGGGCATGGGGTTATAATGGTTGAACTTGTTCCTTTGACAATTCTTGCTCCTCTCATTTTTATCACATAACCAACATGCCAGAAAGCATTATTCAGAAAGAATGACTGATTTCAGTGGTGACAGAATTTAAGCATGAGCGTAGTTTTAAAGTATTTTCTACTGTAAATGAAAGAGTTCTTATTTTTTTTAATCTAATTTCAAACTGTGAAGGTTTCAGTGCAAGCTGGATAGAGGAAACAAAACAAACCCCTCAAATATCTGTTTGTGTTTTTAACTTGCTTTGATTATATTCACACCCTTTAATATTTGCTTCCCCTGAATATTCTTCTAGGCAGATGAGCTTTCTGGCAGGGATGGTTGTGGAACTAGTGAATTTTAAACACATTTGAAAATATTTGTAAAGAGTACATTTTTAATTTGCAGATACGGTACTGCAGCTTAGTTCAGAGAGTTCTGCAAATTTTATCAAAAAGTAGGAATATGCTGCATGAATTTCTTTGAAATATTAAGTGTTAGCAGTGATTGTCTGTCAGATAAAGGACCGAGCCGTGAGAGGTTGTTGTAATGATTCTCTAAATAGCACCTAATAACAAATGATTTGCAGGGAATCTAGAGCTTCTTCTGTGAACAATTCATGTATCAAAAAAATCTGCTTGGTTATATAAATTACTTCATCAATTATGCTTAAGCTGATATTACAACTGCCAAAGATAGACTCCTGCCTGACACACTTAAGTTATTTTAGAATAATTTGCTTTACAATGAAATAATTTAGATTTTTCTTAGCAGAAGGCTAGTTAAAGCCTGAGGCTGATGCCAGTCCTGTGCAGAGTAAAGGAAAGGTGCACCTTTGTAATCCCACTGAGGACAAGAGAATTTGGATAATTTCAGAGGCAATTTTGGTCCACTGTTGTGAAGAGCAGGAGAAATGGGGGAGAATTGCTATCCCACAGAAACTGGAGTTTATCCATGAAGCTTCCGTCAGCTATTGGGATTTCTACCTATACAACTGCTAAGATATTTATGTGTCTTTTGGCTTGATGCACATTAGTTCCCCCATCAAAATCAGTTCTTGCAACTAAGCACGTGGTTAAACAGTTTGCCAGGTCAGTCTAGAATATGCTGGCCCTGGGAGGACAAAGTCCTTCTGAGAACTGAATCCCACTGCAGGTGAGGTTATAACCTTCATAGATACTTTCTAGTTTTGGTAGAGCTTGTGATTATGGGAATACTAATTCTGATATATATATATATATATAAAATAATATAATGTACACAATGTATAGAATTATATTTATATACCTGCAAACCCACATATATATGCACACTATAAATACATATATATGCACACTATACATATATATAAAATTTGATTTTTATATTTATATTTTATATATATTTGATTTTATATTCTGGCCTCCTGACTAGCTCCTGGGCTGCAGCAAGGGGAAAGGCACCTCCAGAGAGCCTGACTGTCCCCCCTCACCCCACAGTGTGGGGGTCTAGGGCACCAGTGGGGCAGCAGGGAGGTTGTCCTAATGGGAAGATTGTCTTTCTGGTTTGTGAAAATGTTAATATTTACTTTTGGCTGTCATGCACTTCAGATTTCTCTACTTGGGAATACCTAGGAGATACATGTTTGCTTGCAAAGCATTACAGTTTAATTAAGCTGATTTCAGTTGGATTGTTTTGTATGCTTTATGGCAGGTGCAGAATAAGCAAGTGGTTTATTTTATTTATTTTTTAAGAAAGGACTGAAAGGAGGTGGTATAATGCAGAAGCATTATAGACAAGTATCCTCTGGGGCAATTGTTTATTGACCCACTTTTTAGCAAAACACCATATACATTATCATGCTACATCACAGCCATGATTCTGCCCCGTCAAACTGAAAGGGATTTTGGCCAGCATCTTAAATGAGAGAAGCATTCGACCCTAAAACAACATTCCTCACATCCTGATGAGTGTGAGATAGTTACTGTTTGTACAGTGCATAGTACAATAGTGAGCTCTTACTCCTTAAATATATTCTTTCATATACAGTTTTAAATATAGCTTCCTTTTCTTTTCCCATTTATTTTTTCAAGCTGTTACAGAAGTTTGCCTAAATAACGGGCAGTCTGCTTTTATTAGGTAAACATTTTCCAAACAGTGTTCATTAATGGCTATAAAGCAAATCCCAGTGCAAGCTTATCTTTTATGTTTCCCCCCCCCGCCCCTTATGTCCACATTTCTGAGAACATGGAAGCTGGAACCAATACAAACCATCCCAGCTGTCTCCAAAATTAGTACTGAGAAAAATAAACTGTTCTTCAAAGTAATAATTTTATACAACTAAATAAATAAAAATTGTCAACACTGGTTCAAAAATACAAGCAAAATTATATCAAATGCACTTCATAAGATGGATTGTATGAATGCATTTCAGTTCCTCTCTCATCATTCTCCTTTATATTTTTAGACAGTCTTTATGTGAATACAATGACTCCAATATCAAACATTTTAAATGATGCTTGAAATATCAGTCACTTGACTTTGATGTCACACACAATTAAATTCAACCCATCTTCTCTCAGTTAATAACAGCAATCTCACCAAGTCTAGTGCCTAATTAATACAAGCTATTTGTCACATAGAGGTGACACATGTATATCAGAAAGCTTGAAATATTGTTTTGTGCTGCAGTATCGCTAGCCTGCCCTGCAATATAGAAACTGTCTTATGTATGATTGTCTTTAAAGATTTCAAAAGGCCTCAGAGTTTGGTGTGCTCAAGCTGGGACTCGACAGTGCATAGAAGGCACTACTGATGTGTTCGCTCCCTTTAGGCTGCTAAATAGTAAGGTATTTAGAAAGAAACGCGGCTAGAATGGAAAGGTTCATACCTGATCATTCATTTAGGTGATCGGCAGAATTACAAATACACAGTGCCAGTGGTAATTTGCTTAACCTGCAGTTTTTAAGCTATGTGATAGAATACACAATCATACATTTTCTTATTGTTGCGTAAGCATTTTTTTCCTACTATTTATGCTCAGCATTTTTTAACGGTATATTTCAACCAGAGTTGCTGTTGCCAAACAAATGAACTTGTCTACTTCGTGGTAATTATCACTGTGTAATAAATAACTGTATAATAAGGCGGGCCTAATCCTGCCATCCTTACTTAGGCAAAGCTTCTGTCTGCTTCACTGAGTGTTTTGCCTGTGTTAAGGCAGAAGCCTTGGGACCAAAAATTGCCTACATCGTTAGTAGCAGTAAATTAAGGATAATTTGTTATTGAACTCTTCTTGTGAATAAAGCTCAACAGAGAAACCCACGAAGTAAGAAAAGACAGGAAACGTTAGTTGTCTATGGGTTAGTAACCATAGTAATACCTATGGATTTTCAGTGCATTATATTTTGCAGCAAGTGTGTGAAGTTTTTCCTGGCTTTTTGATTATATGTGTTTTTGCTTCTTTTAGATACTAGCAGTAGGGTGTTTGTAAATGACAAAGAACACCCACAGCACTTTTGGGCTTTTTTCTGCCCATAAGTGAGCATGGGAACTGCCGCCACAGCAGCTCTTCTCTCGGCTGTGAGAAGGAATACCGCCAAAAGCCAGGGGACATCTGATGCAAAATTCAAACCAATGTAGTCTCTGGAGTCCTCTCTCTGTTCACAGCCATTCTTGCTCATATACTGGTGGGCACGGTGATACATACTGAGTGGTGTTTCTTTAAATATAAGCCATCAAAACCTTCCAGCTGAGATGGGTATAGGTCCAGCGTGTTGAAGATTTTTCTCCTCTCCAATCTACCCTTCGCTAGCCCTCTGTGAAATACCCTCAAGAGTACAAAGTGCAGGGAAACCTAAAATAATCTCAAGGTCTGGCCATTGCAACACTGAGATAAGCTCTTTCTACCGTTCTACACGTTAGTTTAGGGGATAGAATCATGGACATGCATGTTCAGTGAGGAATGGGAATGGAAGAGGAGTTTTAGCAAAAGAATTGGATTTTCCCTTTGCTGCTTAAGAAAACGTGAAAGGTTAATTTCGCATCTTGTTAGACATATGCATGTTCACTTTTAAGCCCATCAAAATATGGGTCTGGATCAAGGTGAAACTGAGCAATAAGCCAGACCTACGTGTGGAAGAGTAGAGAGTGTCCCAATCCCTGTACTATTTGAGGAGGAAGGTGCTATTTGATCTCAGTGACAATCTTACAAGTTAGTCTGTAATACATCTGTGGTAGGAGTTTTTTTCTCAGCTGTGGTATCTGCAAACACGTAAGTCACACTTACTGGAAGGAAAAATTTAATTGAAAACAATGACTATGAAAAGGGTTGTGGTGGATAAATACCTGAATGTGAGCTCCTAAGGGATGCTCTGGTTAAGAAGATTAATGTGGTTGTAGACGAAGGTAGTAGCAGTAGTAGCATGTTGATCCCATTATGCCAGACACATCATAAAGAGCCATAAGGGGTTTACAACCAATGCTTAAACTGAGCAGCAGGTAGGGCATACAAGCGCATTAGGTTCTGTGAGATGGAGTGGTTGGACATTGAAGCCAGACAGTTTAAGATTAGAAATTAGGTGCGTGTGTTTGACAGTGGAAACTATTCAACCGCTTGAACAGCATATTCAGAGTTGCAGTGAATTCTCTATCACTTTTGGCATTTCTACATCAAGTCCGGAAGCCTTTCTAACGGGTAGGTTTTGGTACCCTACCCTTTGAAGGATTAGTCTCTGAAAGTCAAGGGTTTTCTTTGTATCACTAATTTTTCTTTCTATTACTGAATCCATAGACCATATTCTTCCCTCAGACACATCTATGAAAACACATTGTTCTTACTTTTACTGCTGGTAACAGTCCAGTCCCTGAATTAGAAATCTCTCAAAGGTGAAAGGAAAGGAGAAGACTTATTGAATAATGTAATGATGTAATGTTAAAAGTAGAAATGGTTTGGGGATTTTGAAAATATTCTTGTACCTGGTGTAGGATGTGGGAAAATTGCAAAGCACGTTAGCTGTGGGAATGAAATGGCAGGTTGCACAGAGCAGCCCCAGGTCAAAACTGGTATGTGATGTAGTGGCCATGTCAGCAATACGTTATATATTGCAGGGTCTTATCATTCTCACTTAAAAGCCATAGAGGTAGTTATCATATGGCCTTCTTCTCATGAAGTTTAGCAAGGATTGTCTTTTTATTTACGTTTTTCTAAATATCTTTTTTTGTTCACTTTCATCAACTTATGCTTCAGTTACCCAATAGACAAAAAGCATTATCCCTGATGGTCTGTCAGCTACATCCTGCTACAGAACTCCCAGGGGCTGACACGCTGGAGGCGAGCCACCCCTGGCAGGCGTCCAGCCGCCCGGCCGGCCCGCTGCCGCCGCCGCAGCTCCTCTCTAGGCGGAGGAGTGCGGTCCCTTCACAGAGGCTCCAATGGAACGACCATTTGGATCACCAAACCAGTGCAATAAGGCACTAACTCAGATACAGGCAAGCGCTGGTTCATACCATATGAGTTTATGGAGAACTGTGTGTTGTCTTTCCCAGCAACTGGGTGACGTGGGAGCAGTTAATGAAGCCGTGTTGTTATTCGTACAAGGTGCTAAGTGTGCGCGGTGCTGTGCAGATGCTCATACCGAATGTTGTTCTTTTGCCCTGTTGTTTTAGAGCTAAACCCCACATTTTTCCTGTAAACCCAAAACAAAACAGAGGATGTGTTTTCTCCTATCTTCAGGCGTGGCAGATGTGAGTATCTAGCCTGGCACACTCTCTAGCATGATGAAAGTGGGAAGCGTGGATCAGGCCACCCTTTCTCACAGTGCGTTCGTTAATGGGGTGAAGGGAGCTGGGAAGATCAGCACCCCCTTGCTCTCCCGGGCCCCTGCTGCAGCCTAGCACCCTGCCCTGGGCTGCAGGCATGTGCCCAAAAACCGCAGTGCAGGTGTCTGACAGGCCCCTCTTGTCCTTCTAACTTGGTGTGCAATTTTCCGGCGTCAGTCAGGGAAAAAAATCAATGTAAGTGGGTCAGAATCCAGCTACCTGAGGCTTTGCTGTTTGTTCATTAGTGCAGTCACTGTATGTCATTTCTGCGTGCATTAGGATGACGGTACATGTGCGCAGTTGCTATTAGCATGGGTTTGATTTCAACTGGAAGTGTTGATGAGCTGTTTCATGTGCCTCTCAGGACTGTAGTTCTTGAAGGGGACATGGTGTGACCTGCTCACAGCGTATTGGCCTGCATTTATAAAGTGTGTGAGAACTTCTACCCAAGTCTCCCAAAACAGGTGGTCTTTTGATCTCTTTAAAGGTATAAATGAGCTTTATTAATCAGACTGCTAATAAGGCATGCATCCCCAGAGCAAATGCAATGGGACTGAGAAAAGTGTGCGAGGGCTGCCTCCTTCCACAAACTGACACTATAAATGCCTGTGTGATATTTATCCGCTCAGAGCTCTGTGCTAGTAGATTTGGGCAGCAGTCAGGCTAATAACATATACCTAAAAATCACTGGACTCGGAGCTAGCAGGGGTAATGAAGTATCTTGAAAACAGGGTGGTGTAGCATGCTGGCTGTAAACAAAAACAATGAGTCCTGCAGAGGCCATTACAAAAGCTCAGTATTTGCCAATTATTACTACATATGTAACACAGCTATCCCCTTCACTTCCCAAAGTGAGATGAATGTGGTGAACTCAGGTGCTGTTGTAGGCTATCAGACACGTTTTCATGCTGTCTGGATGTGCCTGCCGTGGGGGTGGGTGGGGAAGTCCTTGGGTTCAGGGCCCCATCCCACTTACAGAGAGTTTTATCTCACTCTTCGGAGGCCAAACACATCCCTCTGTTCTGTAACAGAGCACCATCCGCCCAGCAGTTATTGCTGAAATTTCAAAGATGGTCCTGGCTGACCTGTGAGGGATCTTACATAGCTTTGTTCCCCACCCCGGTGTTGTGTCTTGGTGTCCTCTGGCTGGTGCTGGTGCCAGAGGTGGTCCCGTGCCTTGGCGGGTGCATAAACGCGTGGGGAGAGCCCTGAGCTCTGTGGGAATAGTGCTGGCTATTTGCCACGTGCAAACGTGCTCAGCCTGCGATTTGTTCCTCTGTGAAACGAAAGTAAGCATGAATTTCACTTCTGTGCCTTTACGAGCCATTTTAAAGCTGAAGGGTGTTTTCTTTCCAATGTTTCCATGTATTAGATTAGGAAAGTTGTCAAAATTAAACACGCCACAGTGGGTAGATGCTTTGTTTGTAGCCAAATGGGTTTCCATAAAGTGATGAATTAATGAAATGAAGTAGTGAGGATCATCACATTGTATTGCCAGAACAATGGGAGATCCATAAAATGATCTGCTTGTAAATAATTTGTGATATCTGCTATGTGCAACGCTACTAAATGAGTCTTATTTTCTATAACAAACACTATTTTCTTTTAGAGAAGAAAAGTAGAGTTGGACTGTCAAAATATTAAATTACAGAAGACTTAAAAAATATAATTCTATTTCTTAGCATTTCTTTTACACTGTTTTATAGTATTTACAGAAAATACAAAGGTATTGTTTATTTTTTAAACAAAAATCTTGCCATATCTCTAGTGTTTTTGTATTTTATGACTGTTTTACAGTATGATGAATGCAGAATGGTTGTGCAAGCTTTAAAGTGTATAATCTTTCATGTAAATATTTTACAGGAAAAACCTTAGTGTGATATATCTTATTTTTGAGGTGTCCCATTGGTATCACAGAAAGGACATGTAAAAAATATAATTAAGCAACTCAGTGGTTTTAGATTTCCTAAAATACGGTACTGGAAGTAGTTTTGTTAATAAAGCAATGAAATTATATTTTAATTTCTAAGGTAAACCAGGGTTCTTTGAAATAACATTGTAGAGTTTCATTGGTACATTTTTCCATCAAAATGATGTTTTCTTGAAATTAATCCTTTTTTAAAAGTGTATTGATTTGAATGAAAATGTTGTGATGAAAAGAACTCCTAGGGAGGACAGGTGAATGTTGGAAAAAGGGTAGGGAAAACATAATCCCAGAATATCCTGTTGTTCAGAGAATTTGCTTAGTAATACAGTAGTGGCCATCAGTAGAATAAAGTTGTCCCTCTTCAGGTGAATACATCATCGTTTGACGATGAACCATTTTGGAGTTACGGTACTGATGCTGATGTCTCTATTAGAAAATAATAACAAATTTTAAAATCTCACAATCTGTGCTCTTTAGTTATCCTTACTGTTAAATTAATAATATCAATCAAAAGAAAAGAGCCTGTTTCTTGTCGTGTCCTACTCCTGCTGAATTCAGAGGGTGTGGAATAAATGCTTATTTGGGGGGTCTTAAAATATGACGAAATGACAGCATAAAAGATGGTTTTCTCTCCCATTGAAGTCTAAGGGAAATAGGTAAACCTGGCCAATACTGGAGTTTACTGCGAGCGGAGTCAGTGTGACTCCAGCAGTGCGCGTGTGTGTGAGCCTACCCACAGCTCATTAAAGGATCAGGGCCTGGCTTAGGAAACTAAATCCTTATCTTAGCAATGTTATGTGCAGTACTTTAAATCAGGAGAACTTTGTTTCTTGGCTGATAAAACAAAGCTTGGATCCAGCTACCTAGGGTTCGATTCTGCATTTCTTGCACATTAAGGAATTTGGCTTTACAGGGAATTTGAAGCTTTGAAAGAAATCCTGGATTAAGCTCCTGAATGATTAAAATTTAAGTGCTGTCAGATTTCTACATATAAAGTAAAAATAAAATAAAAATTAACATTTAAAAAAATAATACCCACAGTCTCCAGGACCTGAGGCGGACTTGGTGCATTGTAATGGAAATTTCAGTCCCATGTGCCACAGTAACTGCAGCGCAGCAACTTTTTTAAATAGCCATAATGACACTGTTGCTGATGGTGAAGAGAAAATATCACAAACCCTTTCTTTCCTTAACATGTCTAGTGAAGCTCATGAACATGTAGCCAAGTAATATCTTGTTAATTTTATATGTGTTTGAAGATTGTTGATGGCTAATTGAAAAGAAAGAAAAAAAGTGTTTGCTTTAGCATCTGAGTCTGGTGCATCCTGATGGCAGACTCAAATTTTGGCCAAACAAAAGAAATTACTAGTCCTGTGGAACGAATTCTCTCTTTTCAAAATCTTTGTGACCCAGGAAACAACTAGGAATGGAATTGACATGCCAGTTTCTAACAGATAAGAGTTTTTTGGTTCAAAGATAGACAATTTTATTCATGTAGTAAAATGGCTGTTTCTGGATCTTTAATTTTTACTTTTGGGTAGCATGTTGGTGTTTTAAATGTAAGAGGGTAATGTCTCCCTTACTCAAATCATCTGAGGATTCGGTCTCATTCTTTACATAGCCCCATGCATGATATTATTGTAAGACCTCGTTTTGTTTAATTATTCATTTATTTAGTTGCCTTTTTTTCCCCACCCACAAAAGCAATTTAATTTACTGGAGGATTTTTTTTTTTTAACTTGATACGTAAGAAAGTTTAAAAGTCAAGCAGTGAATGCTTTTTTGAATGGCTGAGATAACTTTGAGCAGTGGTCCCTAGTGTAGATATGTTTAAGAGAGAACATTTTTTTAAAATCAATTTTCATTTCTAATATGCTTAATAGTTCACATTCAAACCATCTAAAACAAGGTAAACATTTTAATTTGATGTCAATTACAATTTTATGTCAAAATTACCAAAAAACCCAACAAGATTTTTAAATGATACAAAAGGTATGAAGTAGTGACACAGGCATGATACCTTTTTGATTTAGCCTTTTTAATTTGGTAGTATAAAAATACCTATGTCAGTGCATGAAGTAAGTCCAAACCAGAACTCTGAGTAAGCAGTCAAATCATGTAAGGTTCACAGTAGAAAGCAAAACCTTTTGGAATAGTAATAAAAAACTTGCAGTATTTATGATGTTGAGAAGTCCTTTTTGTAGGTTACAGAACAAACGAAGTCTTAAGTTGCCTCTTCTGATTTTGATGGTGAAAAAAACAACCATTTCAGAAATATAGTGGTGTTAGAGCAATCAAAGAGACTGCTTTCTTACCATAATGTTAGCATCATCTCAGCATGTGGTGCCAGAAAGGTTCTCTTTCTGCAGCATACCACTAATCCCGCATTGTCTTTATTATCTTTATTTTGTGATGCTTGCCCATGCTGATCATTCACAAACTGCAAAGAATAAGGATGGAACGCTGAGGTCTTCAAATACTGATAAATTATATTAATATTAGGATACCCTATAAACTCTTTAGCATCCTATGAATTCCAGGTTGCAGTCACCCCACAATATATGTTTGCATATAGATGTATACGAATATGAAATAAATATTTTACACTCCTATCACTTAGGAAGCGGCAATGATTTATAGCTCTGCAGTAACAAGAACATTTCATCTCTGCAATACATGTTTATGGATATCTTTTTATAAAAGCTGATTTTACAAGTGCCCATCCCCCTTTTTGGATGTAAGAAAAATATGTGCCTGAAATATGTGTGTCTGTATTTCTTAGAGCCTGTAAAAATGAATTGCAGATATAAACCAGAATGGTTGATTGGCACAGGCCGTTACTGGGATGTAGGCTTGTGATTTGTGCTTTAAATTAATTTTAGACAAGTGAGGATAAAAACTCTGGCCACAGCGCGTCTTTGTTACTGCGAAAGCTCCTGAACATAGAGTATTTTTGTCTTCTGCAATATCTCACCTTATAGATCTAGCTGTGAAAAATGTCTGTTATGAAATGTAGCATATAACCTGTAAGTAATAGCAACTAAGTAGTTGGTAGTGAGTGGCTTCGTAGAAATTGAATATGAAAAGCGCTGTGAGTCCAATTGCGTCATCTTTACATTGAGTGCTTTCTCATGTGACTATTTCTGTTGAAGTCATTTCACATACCTCCCAAAATGACTCTTTCAAAATAATTACAAAATCATTTTCAACAGTGAATAAATGTGTAAAGGCTCACCAGTGATTTTAAGTGTTGAAAAAAAGGGCCCTTTGTGTTAGATAATTTCATTGCTCTATGTTCACAAGTGATTAACTCCCCAATGAGATCTGATTGCTTTTTGTATTCAGATCAAAAAAAGAAATGTGAAATGAGCAAAATATTGTATTTTGAGTGCTGACTATGGGGCAAGTTTAACACATGCTTTTTGGGACATCACAATGATTTGTTACTAGCCATATTTGCCGCACATGTGCAACATGGTAGCCTGCCAAAATGCACACAATAGTTACACGATGGGTCACTGAAAAAATAGATTTCAAACGGAGTATCTAAATATTTAATTCACATACAGATATGGGACCTCTTCTAAGACACTGTGGTCTATTAAGGAAATAATAATAATACACGTTTTATTAGAAACACACGCTGCCTCAGGACCCAGTTCCTTCTTCCCTTCATGTAAATGAGAGCAAGCCTCCGACCTTAAGATGCAGGTCTAGAAGCCAGTCCAGTTAAATGGTAGGTCGAAAGACACTGGAAGGAAAAGAAAAACTCTCTTCTCGGGTGGAAAGAAGGTGTGGACTTACCCTACAACGAGATGAGTGGACACGAATATAATGATCATCCTCTTGCCCTCTCCTCCCAGTGCTTCTCATTTGTTGCTGTGCAGGATGCAAACAGAGGGAATGTTTGAAAGAGCACCTGGGTCTGCCCTCCATGTGTGACCCCATTCAAATCCCATCGCTGCCCTTGTGCAGTGGAACAAGGCTGTTCCATGGCTTCAGGACTTTGCATGGCAACAGGGCAGGATTACGATCTAACTGTGGATATTCTCTAGCTGAGCAGTAAGTCACAGCTGCAAGTTCCTAGGAAATGCGCTGTAATAATAATATGGAAAACTATTGAGAAAGACATTGTGCCATAGTCGTTTGGTTAATAACTGTTTCACAAGTCATCTGCACAATTAACGGCATCAGAGGGTACAGCAGGTACCGCATTACTTTTGCTGTCACGTCACTCCTTCCTATATGGACAGCTCAAATGAAGTAACTGACCCCATCCTCCCCTCGGCTGGACCAAGTCCGGCTCTTTTTGAGAGAGATGGTTAGGGCATGGCACTGCTAATTCCCATGCAAATTGTAGGTTTTTTGAACTGTGGGATTGTTTGTGGCCAGCCTTTGGAAATACACAGGGAGGTGCTGGGCTGTCATGGGGACTCCATCGGTCCTCTGTGTCTGCATTGGCATTGCGGGAAATGCAGCTGAAGGGTCTAATGCACATGTGTACCTGGGCAGCTCAGCACGGTGTCACTGGTGCTTACTGGGTAGAGGGATTCGTTTGTTCCTTTGGCTATGTTCCAAGGTACAAGGTTGCCGTAACTTTTGCAGGGTTGGGCAGTGACCATTGCCAGCTGAGCAAGCATTGATTCTGGGTTACAAAGTCTTAGTTCTGCCATACTTAATACTTTATGTTTTAAATAAATAGGAGGAGCCCCTCAACTATAGGTACGGGGGTAGCTGGCTGCTGCCTCACTTTCCTGCTACCCTCTTGGTTTGCTGGCATGTGCTGTTAAACTAACACCAAAGCGTGGTCTAAATGGAGAGGTCCCCAAATGGTTTTGCTTGGGTACTGCCACTCACCATTGGCTCCCAGCTTTATGCCAGGGATGGCCCTGCTACTCCTCTCTGTGTTGCTACTGCGTGTTCTCCCCATCCAGAGCTACGACCTCAACCCTTCTGCTCCATTTTGTCTCCTCTGGGAGCGCCAGCTCCATCTCTCCAGTGGTGACCATGCAGCTCCTCTGGCATCGTGGCCCCTGAACTCCCACGTAGCCTGGGTTGAAACCTGGGCTGGGAGTTGAAACGCTGCGTGTCATCTCCACGTACAGCAACTGCTGCTAGAGATAATGGGTGTGAAAGCACTCAAAGCACAATGGACCCCATTATTATAGCTTGACGTGATACCTACATATGCAGTGGGTTTAAGAGCTGCATTTCTTTCTGGATTAGAATTTCTAAATTTTTTATTCTTTAAGACTATTTATAAAGATATTCTAACAGATTTTTTTTGGGTGAGGTTTTTTTTTTGAGGAAAAAAGGAAAAAACTTTATCTGAATTTATGGAACAGAACATAATATTCCTGACTATTGATTCTTAACTGAGTATGTCAAATATGAAATTAATTAGGATAAGATTGCATAAAACCCCTGAATGTCAGGTGTATATATTTGATTTACAGGATATCAGTAAAAAGCAGCAAAGAATGTCTGTATTTAAAGTCATAAATTTTTAAATACAAAGTCCAGTTTGAAGTTAAAAAAACTATTTAAAATGTGATTAGATGTGGAAAAAAAGGCTATTAGTTTTGTCATAATAACTGTGTCTTTGATATATATGTTAATAGCAAGACTGTTGACACTGGAGAGATTGAAATTAATACTTGTCTATTAGTCCAAGGCCAGAAGTTGTTGCCTCAAACCATAATAATTGATTCACTAGTGCATTTGTCTAATGGCCCTGCATTATTCTGTAGTGTGCCAGAATGGATGTTGCACTCACGGTCTACCTGTGTTTTGGTGTACTGTAATTCTGATAGTATTTACAGCAATGTAAAATAGGAACAACCGCTGAAGTCGGTTGGTGGCATGTGAATAAAATGGGTGAAGATCAGAATCAGCTCTCTGGGGCTCCATGGGAAGTAGGACAGAGATTTTCAGCCATAAGATAAGCTTTCCTTCATCCCTGAAATATCTCTTTGAATATTTTGAATATCTCTTTCTTTTTTCAGGATTACTGTTTTCAGGAGTGAAGAAGTAGAGTTAGCAGGGTGAATCTCCAGGAAATTCCAAGTGATTTATTAGGGAGCATTTTATTAGGACTACTTAATCACAGATACAATAATCTGTGGATACTAAAGGTGATTATATTTGACATGAATTTTTTTATTTGCTGCATTGATGTATTGAGTTCATTGATAACCAGACACTATTAGTAAGCATAAAAATTTTGGCTAGTGATGAGCATAAATCTATGTTTGAATGGACTTTCTGGATAATAATTAACTATATAGGGATTTCAAATATATGTGTAGTTCACTTCGGAGGGAAAGAAATGCATTTAGACTAATTCGGCTATTTCGATGTTGACAATGACTTTTACTATTTAGAAGATAAGATAAACAGTAAATTTAATTTGCATAATCAAGTTAATCTTTTTAGATTTTAATGTAGTGTATCACGAGTTCCTAGGCTTGTAAATGAGGTTTTACTAGTAAAACTCTTATTACTAGGACATATACCATTTCCTCCTAGCATCAGTACAGAGTGCAAATCTCCTAGGTTCCTTTGTCTCAGGGCCAGCAGAATTTTGCTGTTTTTTCTTCTCTTGAGGATTGCTTTAAAAATTGTAATAAAAAAATACAACTTCTGTGTAACGGTTGAAAGTCTATCACTTTGCAGAAAAATAGATTGTACTTCTAAGGACCTTCTGCCATAAGGACTCCTGTAAAGATGCCTGCCTTTAAAATGCAACTTTTTTGTTGGATGAACAGCCTAATGTTCCATGCATTGTACTAGTAGTAGCATTTTATGCAACATTGAAAGACTCAATTAATTTGCATAATTCCATGAGTATTACCATGACTTTAAGGTAGGTTAGCTTGCTCAGGAGTCTTGCCTGCCCAGTATATATGTTTGCCATTTTGACAAATTAATCATTTCTGAAAACAATTAATTATACTTATGACAAACTGAACCTTATACCCATGGGTCTTAAATTTTTATAGCAGAAATCTAATATTAATGTGTATAAGATCAGTGATTTAGTGAGTACCTTAACAGTCAACAATGCCTAAGGCTGAACAAAATTAATATTTTGTTTCCCATCTGGAGACTTCAGTAAAATTAATGAGGAAGGGTGCCTTTTGTAATACATAATAGAAATAAATTTACAATATTTAACCCGAGGATTCTACTGACATCAGCATTTAGATATTTGGTCTGTTTCCCAGTCTGGTGGATGAGCCATGCTGTCTGCTTTATTGCTGTAAATATCAATACGGTTAATCCTGGCCGTATAGGGGACTTACATTTTTGCTTTTACTGGCAAAGGTAGACAACCAGATTAATTTTCTTGTATGATGAAATTCCGAATCTTAGAACAAAACATTTGTTTCTGCTAAGGTGTTATTTGGATACATAAAATATTTGATCTTTCTACAAGTGAGAAATATATGACATCATCTACAACTTAAGTGCTAGAAACAAAATGAAACCTGGTGGTGGAAAATGAATGACGGGCCATCAACATGCAGAATGATATAGATAGAGAAAGTAGCTGTGGTCATATAAACTACAAGCTGAAGTTCTTGTGTCTGTACAATCTGGAAAATGACCCACTATAGTGCAAAGGAAATAGTCAAATTTGAAGCTTATAACTTGGACTGTTTAGAAGCATCTAAATGCAGCAGTAATGCTTGAGGGGTTGCAATTTTTTTTCTTTTTTTTTCGGCTAGTAAACTCTCCACCTGTCACCACTTTGACCTTGGTGCGCACATCGTCACCAAAATGAACCAGACCAGTAAAATCACTTTCATTTGCCCCTTCCTGTGCTGTTTATTTTGGGATTATTGTTATATTTTTTAATGACTTCAGGTTTTTCAAAAGCAGTTTTTACTAAAGGCAGTGGCAAATATCCAGTTGACTTCCCTGGTACAAGATCATACCCCTGTATTTGAACATCTGTTAAAGGTCTGAACTGAACGGTTTTCCTCCCCCTCAAATATTTCTTAGCTAAAATATCATCTGACAATTCCTGTGAATTTTTTGTAATACACTCCATCTGAAACACATTGCAAACCAGGTTTTAGTTGCTAAAAATACTTGTGTAATAAATAGTTGATCTGCAAAAATAAAAGGGAGGTAAGATGTTACGCGTGTGGTATGTATATACTACACTCTTTGATTAGGTTTTCTTTTTAGCAGGAATTGCAGATGAAACGTAAAAATAGCATAAAACTCAGCTACACAGGGCAACTCAATTTTTACTTAGATGGGAACAAACAACCAAATGTTGTGATGTGAGGTTTTCTGCAATTAATTTTAACACTTTAAATATCTCCTATGCCTAGTAAAAGAGAAGTTCTGTTAAAAGAAGAGATATTGCATGCCACCTACTGTACTTTATGGTAAACCCCAGTGTTTTTCAGTCTTAACAACTCAACAATGGTGGCATTAGTAATAAGACTTAATAAAAAGGATTATGTGCCTAAATAATCTTACTTAATTGTGTAATAGGTCTGATATAATGTGTGTATATAGCAATGCACTAATCTATGTGTGTGGGGGACTGAGAGTGAGACAGTATAATATGGTATACTTTATAGTTTAAAATTACAAGTTAGTCCAAACTATTATTCCAGTAATTAACAGGTTTTTTGGACCAAAAGAAAAGCATTGAGAAAATACCAGTCAGATAACTAAATCTAATGTTTTGTGATGGGGGAAAAAGTGGTTTTGAAGTCCCTATAAAAACAAAGCACTCAATGCATCACATTCTGTATAAATCTGCATTATTAATTCACTGTAAAATAGATCCAGTTGGAGTACTTGTTTTTTTGCATTAAATTAGGCCTTTGATGTTCTTTAATGCTTCGATTTAGCCTCTAATTTGTCAGAGCACAAATGCACCAGCAGCTGTTGAAAATATCACTTTTGCAGTAGTGTTGCTGGCCAATAAAATCCCAACAAGTCATCTTCCTATCTGGCTGCACAAAATAGCACTGAAAAAGTAGTCATCTCTTTGAAGTATCACTCCAATTATAGGTTTTAACCCCACAGGTCACAGTTTGATTATTTACACAATGCTAGTGTAATTCTGTCTCAATTCTAGGCTTTCTGTACTTCCAAAGCATTCGGCAGCTCCAGTGGAGGAAATTTCAGACGGCTGCTATGATGGCATTGACCTGTGTTTGATAGGGTTAGACAGCATTTGGCTGATCACTGTATGTTTTGTGCATTATTTAACTTTCTATAACATTATTTAATGGTGAAAGGAAGGATATCAGCTTTACATTTCATCTGTCTTTTGAAATCCATTTTAATACATTTCTTTCACGATACTGTATTTATCATATGTAATGTAAGCACATGGTCAGCTGGTAAACAGTGCGTTATCTGACCAAAAAAAAAAAAAAAAAAAGAAAGATTTGCTAACCTTACATTGTAAGTTTAGTCACGTGTCTCTTTATGCTGGGGTTAAATGCCAGTGTTGATGCTTGACAGTAAAAACGGGCAAATCCACCATGCTGGTTAAATTGTCTAATTTTATTACATTAGAGATTTCTTGGCAAATGCATCTGCCAGCAGGAAATATAAATGCTGCCTTTGCACTGAGGCAACTAGCTCTGTCGTTTTTGACTTTTTTTGATAACATTCTCCTCTGCATTTGCATCAAAAAGATTGTGGAAGAAAACAGGTTTTTAATTGTTTGCTGCACTGACAACCAACAATTAGAGTGTGAGTTGTTTGATGTTACTGGGAAATGTTAGAAAATCACCTGTCCAGTGGAAGCTGAGGATTTATTTCTAATTCTTGCTTTGCCATGAAACCTTCTACTGTAGTTTTGGAAGAAAGTTTATTACTTTGCTAAACTATGCCTTCTAGGTTAGCTCAATCTATTCCATATTGCAGTTTCCATTAACTGCAGTTGCGTCATTTGTTTTATTTTTCCTAAACACGCAAAGACCCAGTTTGCTTCCTCTCAGTCCAAAGGATCTGATGATATTAGTCTTAGCAGAAACTTTTCATTAATGCAGAACAAGCGTACTTGCCACTTGTGATTTTATTCTGAGCAAGTGTGATGACGCAAGTCCACCCTTCCAATTCTTTATTTGCCTTGCAGTATCCTTCTCCTTCTTTCTCCTGTTGTTGCTGCACTTGTTGCATCATGTCTTGAATCCAGCAGTGAACATTTTAGATTATAGTCCATGCTCTTGTGTGTTTGCACAGTGCTTACCACAAAAAGGACCCGATGCTGATCCTTCTATTAAACACGTAATAAATCATCTTTGTCAAAATAGTTCCTTTTCACCTAGTCTTTAGCGTTAGAATAACACTGTGGTTTGAAAGCCTCTGGATTTTCCAGAACTGCAAATAATTTAAGGAGTTAGAGAAAAGAAGATGGTAGGTTAAAAAACAAGTTGGCTTGTGATTTTTTTTTTTTCAGTTTTACTTGGTAACAACATAGAGCAGCCACATTACTTTAAAACTGATGTAGTAAAATGGCCCTGAATAATACATTGTAGCTCTGACCAGAAAATGTTTGCTTACTCACATAAAGTAATTTGCCTCTTAGCACAGCTGGGTTTCCTTTTCCAAGTGTTTTATTTTTTATGAAGTAAAGAGAAAACATTATTTTTATAAACCAGTGTTTTAATCTAATTGATGACAAGTCAATGGCCTAGAATAGCAATGGTTACTTCAAAACACCTCTCAATTTGCACATTTTAGGGCCTACTAAGCTAGAGAACTGAAGCATGAGGCAAATGAAAAAATATGAAGTTCATAATCTACGGAGACCTGCATGTGTACAACCATAAAAGCCACAACTGCCAGCTCAGGTGGAAAAATGTTGAAGTGAGAAATGTATTCAATAAATAGAAAACACAGCATGGAGCTGAAAAGTGTGCATGAGAAACTGGTTAGGAGATTCGAATAATGGAAAAGGAAACAGATGGAGCATGAGTGTACATTAAACAGTAGTGTTCATAGCTTGTGACATAAAGTATTCCTCTGGGAGTCTAATTCTTAACTATCTTGAAATTCATTCAATTTAAAATATCATGGTCTTGTTATCATCTCATTTTCTTGAAATTTTATTGAAAATATTATTGTGATGGACTGCATTTCATACTTGGAAATATATGCCAACAAAACAAAGTGGTGTATGAAAAGACTCTCAGATATCGGTCTGACAAAGTGCATCACCCTGCTCTCATTTCTCTCCTGGGTCCACTGCAGTGAAAAGTGACTTAGACCTCGGCGTGCATCCAGGGGTGCGTGTCCTGCCCGAAGCACGTCCTCCTGGGAGCGGGGCTCCCCTGGGGATGGCACTCGGTAGCATTTGTCACCTCCTGCGGTGAGCGGTGGCCCAGGGAGGGAGAGGGAGGGAGTGAGAGCAGCCCCTGCCCCAGGCAAGCACCGCTTTGCCTCCGTGCTCAGAGCTGGGTCGGGAAACGCTCAGGGAGCCACTGGCACGCTGCGGTGTGCCAGGAGGGATGAAAGGCTCTCTCCTGACTACTTTTGCTTTTTAAGAGTGACCTGAAGGCATTGCTAGACTGTCCTCCTGTTGCTTAAATCCTCTGGGAGCGAAGGATGGAGGGAGGCAGCTCCTAGCAAGGAGCCTCCTGTGACTTTGCCAGGCAAGAGTTGTTCTTTTCAGGTGCTTCAGCTTCCCCAGCTGACAGTGGGAATGGCGAAAAACTCCTGAAGGAACTGGGCTTAGGAAGTTACCCTGCTTGGGAGTGCGCTGTTGGGGAGCTGGGGACCGCCTGGGTATGGAAAGTACAATGGAGAAACGAACTCCATCAGCCCAAACAGAAGTGATGCACGCAGGTGGTGACTGCCCAGTCACAACCACTACATGGGAAGGGAAAAGAGCAAACTTGTAGAGCGAACTAGTGAGAGGGCTTGGGGACAAACTGAGTGTGAAACTTCATGGTTTCTAGAAAACAGGAACCTGTGCCATCACCATATGGTATCTCCCACCGCTGCAGCGTGAGGGATGTGGAGGAGGGACCATGACAGCCAGCCGGTGGCCAGGGAAGGCAGTGGGGCACAGCTACCCCTGCCCACCCCGCACCCTCACTCCTGACACAGCCAACAGAAATCCCCCTTGTTTGCTCTTACTTTTTATCCTTTCTCTGTGCAGCTTTTGTCATGAGTGGGAAGGACTCACAGTCATTGCAACACTTCAACTCCCGATCTCAATACCTTCTACATCTAAAAGCAGGCGCCGGTGTGGGATAGCAGTCTCTGCCCTTTCAAGTGGAAGGGGACCTCAGCTTTCCCTAAGCCACACAAAGGCTGTGGACCGCAACAGAGTGGTGTCTGTGGGTTATCGTGGGAAGGGCTCGCAATCCGTGGGGGCCGAGAGGTAATTTAAGCAGCCGCATTCCAGAATAGTGCTTGTGAAACATGCACCTCATCATTTTGTGTTTAAGAGGTGCCACAGATTGCACAGAAAGTTATTAAATTATTTTAGGGAGCTTAAAAATACTTTTGATTTGATTTTTTCCATCTCTCCCCCATCTGCAAGGCAGGTGTCCACCATTACAAGCCAACTGAGGGGAAGAAACGTTACTCTCCATAAAATGTTATGAATAGACTATGATTCTACAGACTAGAATTCTGTGGATAAAACAATACAAAGATGTAATAGCTCAGGTTCTTTCAGGGGTAGAAGCATTGCTACTGTCATTTCTTTGTATTAACATTGCGGCTAAGACCCCTAGCCATGCTCCAGGGCTTTGCTGTGCTAGGTGCTGGGTTTAACTGGTGTAAACAGACCCTGCAAAGTGTGGACTACGGTGTGTCCCTGCTGCAGAATTTCTAAACTCTCGTAGGCAGCTCCTACTGCAGGGAATAGTGCTGGACTTAAACATAGCTCTGGAAGGGGAGATAGATTTCAATGTTTATAAGTTGTAGAAGGAGATTGTTTTCTGACGAGCGTTGAAGGCTGCTCTGAATAGCTGTGGAACAAGTGCAGATGAAGTGGGATATGAAAAGTACAACTTGTTACTGAATTGCACAGGTGTGTGTCTCTGAGCCAGGTACGTGTGTACATCTCTTTCTTTCTATATATTGCTAGAGTTACGAAGTTCTCTGTTTTCTTTCAGCCAGTAATGGAGATATTTCTACATTTGAGTATTAAACATTTCTGAGCTGGATCAGGTATTAAATAATTGGTATCTTACCTACTGGCTATAAAGTATTTTATTATTCTGACAACTGTGTTCTTATGTGAACAGTGTATTAGTGTTTAATGAAAGGAAATTCTATTATTCTAACTTTTTTCGTTGGCCTCAAATGCTGTGCATGCGCTGGGAACAGGATTGGGCCCGTAATCTTCATTTGAAAATGTGTACGCCTGGGAAGCATGCAGGATGTCAGCTTTCTATGGCCTAATTAAAGTGTACTGTGGTGCAAGACTTGGCAAGGAACAAACATTTGCAGGAAGGTTGTACTTTGAGAATACTTCATGCTCTGCATGAAGATGCAAAAGTTGGCCTGCATCACTCTGATTTGCTGTGCTAAACAGTTGATTATTAAGATGCTAATAAAGGAGAATGAATTGTAGTCTGACCATCAGAGACAGTACTTTTAATTTCATAAATATAAGCAAGTTTAAATGCTGATGGATTTTGTTCCAGTGAAAGAAAAAAATCAGCTTGCAGGAGACGGATAAAAAACATTTTGTACCACTCTATTTACTTCTAAGTATCCAAATTCCCTCTGTATAATAAAAGATACTTTCTGCACATTTAAGCAAAGAATTAACTGATGAACGTGGGTATTAACACTGGAGCTGAAGGCAAGCCCTTCTAGTTACTTCAGTCCTGCTGTGAAAACAACCAAAGCCTTTTCTAAAATACAGACTGTCCATTGTGCTGCATTGAGAGCATGTGAGCAAATTTAATATGGTTCCTGCTTTTGTCTACAAGGCGGGAAGCTAATTATTATTGCTACATTTATTTGGCTTTTCATCCTCTGTGTTAGACTTCAGCTATATAAACAGTGATAGCAAATGCAGAGTGTTAAGGCTTCTTGCTCTTTAGGCAGAAGAAATACCCATTTGGTTAGTGCTTCTCTCCCCCCGGAGCCGAGATTTGTCTCGCTGTGGTGACTTTTCATGGTGTATGGCCCTGGCACCTGTGCTCCTCCTGCCCCAACGCAGAAGGACAGTGGGCAGCCCTTTGTCACTCGGGATGTGATGTTTTGGAAAGGTCATTCTTCTTCACGTTGGGCAGAGAAGGTTCAGCTTTTCTTTGCTGGCAGAGGATCATACATTATGGGATCTGCCTGAGCCCCTGCCTCACTCGGGGTCTGTTGCTTTTCTCTAATTCCATTATTGCAGGGGCATCTAAATTATGGCTTTTGCTATTCCTGTCATCTAAAATACCCCTGTGGATTACTCACAGACAAAAAATTAATTCATGGCTGTTTATAATGCTGTATCTCCTGCATATTTTGCTCTGCAGTGATGTTGGTCACTTATCTGTGGTTCTGTCTGGCTATTGCTAGCCTGAGTTTCATTTCATTGGTGACTCACTCCAGCTGCCTACTTTACAGAAGGATCAATCAATTAACAGGGTCCAAAGTGATCCCTTTTCCCATATGCACTTGTTTGGGGATGGAAAACAAAACTCAGCTGGTTTCAGCTGCCCAGATAATCAGGGACAAACTCAGACAGAGCAGAGGCACAGTCAGTCTTAAAGGTTTATGGACAAGGAGGCTGCTTTGCTTATGCTGTGCAGTGGTATGAGCTGTTGCATTGGTTAGACAGAGGTGGCTGATGTCCCCATGATCCAGGACAGTTGTTCATCGTCAGTGCAAGCAGGTTGCCATCCGCAGTGCCTGCCTGTGTGAGTGCGTCTCCAGAAACCCCCAGGCATTTAGCTCTGGGGAGCGTTTCTCTCTCCTTACTGTGGCACAGCATTTAGCTAGCATTCTTCCTCCTGTGTTGCCTCTCACTTCTATTGGTAATTAATCATTTAATTTAAACTCTTATTTTTCAGTCTCCTGCTGTCAGTGTCCAGACTCCTCATAGTGACATCTCCTGTGACACGAAACTATGTTAAGGCTTATATGCATAAAATACATGTTTCAGTGCTGCTCCAATACTGTTTTAACAATCAAAAGAACACTGTTATTAAACAGCAAACACTTAATCTTATTCATTTCTAAAAAAAAAAATCTAGTGAATTTCCTAACCCGCTTTGCCCTGTTTTCATTAAGCTCTAGAAATTAAAGCAGGTTTCATTCTCCATTGTAAAGGATGATTAAAATTTTTCCTCATTTTGAGAAAAGTAAAGCAGTGCATATGTGAAAATGATTAAAGAAGCAGTTATATATTTCAAATGTTTTTAAAATCATTGAGGAGAGAAAGAGATAATCTTGTGGTCACTTCTAGGTCTTGATCTTCTGTTCACTGGAGTCAAGAGTAACGTTACCACTGATTATAATAGTGCCACAGTGGGCAAATATATAGTTGGTTATCGAATAAGTGAATTTCAGACAGGGAAGTTTCAACTGACAGTGTTTCAGAAATGTCCCTTCTAATCAACACTCATGTTTTCCAGCTATCTTTTCACAGCTTATGCATGATGAGAAACACTTTTCTCTAAATGAGATTAGGAAACAGAGCAGCTTCGAATGGGTTCAAGTCTTACATATGAAAAAGAGCACCCCTTTACTATATGGACTATTTTTAGAATTGGAAACACTGGTGTGTTGTTTCTACGTATAAATGTAGGTTATGATGCCAGATTTATCTCCCCACTCATCTTCAGTTTGTCACACATACAGTGATCCTAAGAGATGCAAAAATCTTTTTTTTAAAAAGTTCACTGCATGATTGGTGTCTAAAGATTTGATTTTTGTCATCCTTACTGCTGTATGCTTCAGAGAATAAATCGTTCCTTATTCTGTAAAGGACCTAAACACATACTTATGTACATAATTGAATCAGGTCCACTCCAAAGACCCTTGGCTTTTGAAGCAGTGCTAGCGTTTTCCTTGGGACTGTGTGGAAGGCCAGGCGTTAGGTGATAGGAACAACACCCTGGGAAATTATTAATGACTTAAGTGGATCAAATGAGTAAATTCACATTTTCAAATAATCCTGAGTGCGCTTTCTCATTTTATCCAGAAGGTTATTAAAATATATTAAAAATGTTGTCTGTAGCTTTTCAAAAACCTGAAATACTTCAGATCAGTGTTTGTTAATACATTAATACCATGGAGCTCTTGCAATCCCATGCAGTAGATGGGCAGGATTTTCCTTCTGTGCTCTACAGAGTTGCCTGTACTGAACCTGCAAGCATTTAAACACTTGCTTTTAATGTAGATCTTTATTGGAACTGTTCATTCACATAAAGCATGTAAATAATGTCAGGTTCTTATCTACAAGCTCAGGGTCTTAGCTGTTAGTATTGCTCTATTTAGCAGAGTAACATTACCTTTAAGGATACTTGAGATATAATTTTACCAGAATTTATTGCATGGTTATATTAACTCCTAGATGAGATTTAGGTTGCGACCTCCCAGCGGGCTTTAGGCATGTTACCTGTAATCTTTCACATGCATACAGTTTATCATAGGCAGAACTCCTGCTTTCAGATCAGTCATATTTTAGGACTCACAATTGATATATCAGTCACAGCATAAAATGCTATCATTCCTGTAGACCAACTGTTTACCAGAGTATAACACAAACTCTCCTCCTGTGTCTCATTTCATCACACTGTTCCACATAGTGATGTTTCAATGTGAAATGAAGTTTTTTCATGCTGTGCTTCTGAGTAGAAAAAAGACAGAAGTACATGTATGATAAACGGCAAAGGTTCCAAGAGAAACCTTGCAAAACAATACAATTTGGAAGCATTACATTTGCTTAAATAATTTAGTACATAAATGGATCTGTTAAAAGTTTTATAACCAAATACTGTTTATGTGGCTTTGGGTAGAAAATCGGTTATATGTTTACTGAATCACTTAATCTTGTATCTTATTTAGAAATCAGGATATATAACTAACTTGAGAGTTGTCATTGTAAAGTACCTTTGGAATCAGTAGCATTAGAAAAGTATACGTTTCTTTTAAATAGCTTCATACACTTAAGTTTCCCATTAAAAAATAAGTATTTTAAATTTCTCTTAGGTTGAGTTCATTTTCTGCTGGTTTTATGGCAGATTAAACTGCACAGTTTAAGCAGATAAGCTATTTGATCTCATACACTAATAATGATATTTAGATTTGTTCTTCTCTCGGATACTAGAATGTGCACTGAGTTCGGTGGGATATTCTTGTTTGGCCTTTATTCATAATGTAGTTTTTAAAACTATCAGCAACGTTATTGTTGCTGTCATTAGGACTGATGCATTCTGAAAATCAGGACTGATGCTACTTGATCTCGGAAGACAAATCATTTGTCGGGACACTCAAAATTAGGCACCATTTGAAAATATAGGTATGTCTGTTGTTATTTCCACCTGGAATGCTGAAACAGTGGAGAGTTCAACGTTTGCCAAGAAACCAAAGCCAAACCTCTGTTAAGACTCTAATGAAAAATTATGTCCAGGGACCAAACGTGAGCTGTGAAGCTAATTCCACTTTCAAAGAATGTGTAAGTGCATTTTGTGTCTTCAGAAGTGCCCCCATGTCTAAAGTTTATAAGCATTAAGTGCAGGTATATAAATCCTTAAAAACAAGCACATGTCCAAGCATTTTCAAGGTGTAGAACAGATTGACAGAAAAAAACAGTTGATAGTGAATTTGTGCAGGGATTTTTTTTTTTTTAATCAGGCTTGCTTGTTCTATGAGACATTTTTTAGCCTGTTGAAACATTCATAATAATAAATGCTGATTCCACCATTCCCATTCCAGTGTGAGAAGTGTGCTGCCCTATCTCCTCTAACAGAACCCTCTTCCTAGAAATGGATCCTGCCCCCCTTCCCATTCACGCAGAATTTGGGATTTATGGGAATATGTACCTTGTAGGTATAGTCAACACCTGACCAACAGGCAAAACCATTTTCTTCAGCCATGCAAGCTCTATAGCTGCTAGTTCTTGTGTGAGGTGTCTTTTTTTTGTCTCTGAGCTTGCTATTTTATGGTGGGAAATCTTTTACTAGGAATGTATTTTAATGTTCTCATGTAACAACTAAGGAGTTCTAAATTCTTAACTGGGAATTTTTTATAGCTCGCAATTAAGCTTTTAAAATAAAAAGTAAAGGATGTTGCACTAAATGCTGGAGGAACTCAATGCTGTCATGAATTTTCTTAATTAAAAATCTTTTAATGTTTTCCTTGTTTTTTTTTAAAGCAGTAATTCATGGTAGCTAAGTAACAGCTGTGAAATACAATCTTTTGGTGACATCAAAGCTGTGAAATAGTGTAAAATACAAAAAATCCTTAGTTAAAAAATATCTACTTTTATTGGAGGTGGTTTGTAGCTTTTCCATGTAAATAGTCAGTTCAGGTTAGTCTTATGGAAAGATCATAGCTATTTTCAAAAAATATTTAACAATACATACTTACAAAAAGAAAAAAACAAAGTGCTGAAATTTCAGTAAGGAAGAGAAAGGTTTTTTCACTCTGAGGACCTTATTTCTTAGATAATTTTGGTTTAACTGCATGGAAAGAAAACCAGTAGAAAATATTTTGAAGTCTGCAAAAGCTTTATGTACAACCCCCCATTCTGATGATGTAAAGTCATAGGAAATTGTCTAATGTCTAGTTTCTTGTTATGAGGCATGTATGCAGAACTGTGAAAACAGTGACCTAAAATCACACTGTTTTGGAATGACATTTACTTTTAAATGTTTCTAGTGCGAAGACTGATTTATTAGATGACCACTTTCTCTGACACCAGGTAATAAACACTGATGTATTAATCATGTAATTTAGTATTTATGGTATTTGTTAAAGACAACTATGATTAGAATTGTTGACATTTTATTAACTATGCCTTAACAGTAAGTAATAATAATAAGTATATGAGAGCATTTGGTGTAGTGCATGATCTGCCACATATAGAAGATAAAATGAAAATGCTAAGCATGTCTATTTTCCTCACTAGAAAGCCTGAGAAGCATGAATAGCCACTTGTACTCAGAATTCAGTATTTCAAAAATTCTTCCTATGTAGGAACAAGATAACCATGCCAAAACAGGAGTGGAACGTAAATGGAATTAAAATATTACATTAGTAAACATGCTGTTCAGAGTCCAGGCAGGTAATATTAGCATCTTTAAACTTGAAGCTGATTTTTAAAAACTATGCATACAATGTGATATAACACATACACAATCCAATACATATACATTGATTTGCATTCCTGTCTTTTTCCTTACAGTTTTTACAGAACTATTGGACCCAGGGAAAAAACCACATAATTAGACTTTCAGATATTGCACTGTTTGCTGATATTTTAAAAATTCCAGATGTTTTTCCATCTGGATGAGGTTTGAAACCCAAAGATGCGCCACTAGTACATATGTGACTACAAATGAATAATATTTACTTGGCATGCTACTTTTAGTTATTCATCATCAACAACTTCCTACATGCCCATCATAAAATGAAAATAAGACTGGATTAGCACACAAATCTGTTTTCATTTCTTTCCTTCTGTCAAAGAAAATCATAGGCAGAAAACATACTGTGACAACGTCAACCAAAGCACAAAGATTTTGTTCCTTGAATCAGCTATATGCTTTGAGCCATCAGAAATTTGTGCATGAAAGGTATCCAAAAATTGTCGAGGTACATGGAATGATGTAGAATCTTGTAGTTGAAATACCAGGTCACTAATGTTAGTCGGCTAAGACTAGAGCCAAAGATGAAGTGACTGAAGAGCAGAGGAAGCACTAAGTTGAAAGAGCAGAAATTGTATCATTCTCCTCAATTTACTGGAGTGTGCCTTCTGATTGTTAGTTAGATTTACAGTCTTGTCTTCTTGGATCCTCATCTGTTTCTGTTTACTCTGATAACAGCAAACCCCAAGAATGCTATATTAATCTGCTCCTGGCATAAAGTTTCTCTCAACTGCCACTCCTGCCATGTGTATTTGTGATTTTTGTCACCGAGAGTGAAGGTTATTGCGGGCTGTGTGTTTGAAGCTTATATTTTAAAGACTTCATAGGAAAGTGCAGAATGCACCATCTGCTGAGGTCGGTCTGTCCTGCAGAGCACAAATTTCACTTACGCTTTCTGTCCCCCTTCATTCAACTCAGCTTGAATGAAGCTTTCCCTCCTCTCCGCTCTCCCTAGATTAAACTGATTTGGAATTAGACACTTGCATAGATCAGGTCTTACCTCTTCACATATTAATCAATTACAATTAGCCATTACATATAAACAGGTCCCTTTAGTTTTAACAGAGTGGAACTAGACTAGCTGTTTTCAGTGGAGTCTCTTTCCAAGAAACAGCAGTTTCTAAGGAAGTATAAATCAGTGAGATAATCCCACTGGAAGCTGTGGCTAGGATCTGGTGAAAACCACTGTTGGCACAGAATATCCATTGGAGCCTTTAACACTCAGTTGAGCTGGCCTGAATTTCTTGTGTACTGGTAAGGAGATAAAATGGGTTCAGTCATGACTGTCAGTGAGAGGGGAATTTTTTGCATGGACAGGGTAAGTGGTGTGCCTACACCAAAGGCTGCTTTGGGCAAGTCCTTCTGGTACTTGAGCGCTTCAGGGAAACTTTGATTCTGTTAAGGCTGATGGGAGCTTGCTACTGCCTTCAGCAGAATCCAGATTTATCCTTAGGCATTAAACGCTCCACAGCATTTTAGGCAGTTTAAAAGCAATAGGTATATTCTTCTGGTTCAGATACAAAGTAATTTACACTGAATTAAACCTCAGACTCAAAATATCCACTGAATATAAGTAGACAAAAAAAGGCTATGTATTTCATTGCAAGATTATATGTGTGCAGAAGAAAAATTATAGCCCAGACAGATAACAGAAGATCACCAGAAAGAAGTTCTTATCAACAAAATAAGGAACATTATAAATTATTCCCTTTAGCTTGAATTTCACTAGAAATATGTCACCAGTAACAGCAAAAATATAATACAGAGATTTCAGACCCTAACAACTTCATAAAACATCATATTAAATTAGAGAAGAGGACACAATAAAAACATTAAGCAATTAGTTCTAAAATTCTTTAAAGAGTCAACACCAGGCTTAAAATCCCCAGGTCTGTACAAGATCAAAGAAAATGGCAAGGGTCTTACTGAGAGTTGATCTCTTTCTGAAATGGTAGTGGTAGAATGAAACTTTGATGTTTTATATACTTAAAGACATAGATTAAAATATTTTAATGAAGGTAAAAAGGAACTCTGAAGTGGCCAGCCTTAATAAAAATGATACCACGTACAGTTCTGTGCTTGACTTGCTTACCAACGTGTGCTTATTTTAAATTGGAACTGCAGTATCCAAAGATCTGAAGTGAAAGAACACACAATTATGTTCTCTTCTTTTAATTTGGTCTTGTTGATCCTTTAGGCTGTTTTAAAATCACAATGGCATAGATTAAAAAAAAAAAAAATCTAAGGTCTTGACCTTTTATGGGTCTATGAAATAAATGTAGAGTTCATAGCTGGGAACACGATCATTTTGGTTGAGATAAATTGGAGCTGACAAGGGGACAGGCTCTGAGGGAACAAAAACCACTCTTCTGTGAAAACCAAGACCAATAAAAATATTTCTGTATTAAAAATTATATATTTTTATAAATATCAATATCGATTGTCTGTAGCCCTCAAACAATACAAGATTGAGCAAACCTGAGTAAATGGTCTAAAAATTGTAACGTAACTAGTTCATTATCTTTGCAATTTAGTGCAAATATAAGAATTCTTACACATAAATTTAGGTGCCTCATTTTAGAACCCTAGAACGGACGTACTGACATGCTGGCCAGTAACATTAGTTGTTCACATTGAGTAGTACATGGTCATTAAAAAATACAACCTGACTTTTCAAAGAAGAAAAACATTAAAAATGACTAAAAGGCAACTGGAATCACTAACGCAATACACAGTGTGAGAAAAAAAGAGCCACTTTTGCTTTTCAAAGAATCAAACTTCCTTCTCTTAAAGTCTTTCGTCCAACAAGTTGAACAGAACTGCTAATTACTAGTCAGGAGAGGTGATCTGGTGCAGCATTACCAGTGTAGCATGTGAGACCTGTGCTGGCAACTCATTCAGAGGGTTTCTTTTCCCCCCGAGGCTGAGGTCAAATTCATTGAATACGGGGCTTGCCTTCTCCAGGCCTGCAAGTTGCGCCTTTCTGGGTCCTCTTGGCTAGCCCCTACGTAGAGCTGGGCATGCTCCCCAAGGGTGCCCTCTCTGAGGAATGAATGCATAAATCTGTAAACTCTTCGGGGCAGTAACTCAAGGAGGTTTTACTTGTATAGTGGTTTCCATACCCAGCAGTAACAGCTACATCCTCATAAAATGCAGCACTTAAGATGGTCAAGGAAATAGTCGCAGCATGACAGAGGGAGATTACAACTTCATTTTCGGTCCCATCCAAAATTAACATGAAATGATATTGCCAAGCAAAACAGCCTCAGCACTTAATTTGGGGCATTAGTGATGCCATTATGAAATATGAGCTGCTGATTCTCATCCTGCCTTAGAAGCTTTTTATGCTTCCCAGATCAGATTGCTTGGTGAATTAATCAGATGGAAAAGGCTCAGTTCGCCTGCGCAAGAAACTGAAAGGATTGTCTGCTGGCTTATGAAGCTATGTGATTTGTTTCATGGTGTGGAGACACTGAAAGAGAATTTTTATTAAAAAAAGAGGTCTTGGAACACAGTCCTGCATGTGGTCAGCTCAGTGGGGTATCATTTGAAGCAGAATGTGAACAAGTAGAATTGAAATGGAGGGATCTTTGAAGACTAATGAAAAAGGGGCTTTGGTTGCCAATAAAGCAACTGTTCGGGATACTGAAGGGAGATTCCTCAGTCATTTAAAATCATTCTGCTCAAGAAATTGATTGTATTTCTTTTCTTAGGGAACAGGGGGAATAAAAGGTAGATGAACTCTTCAACAACCTGAAGTATGTTTCACAACTTCCTGGAGAATTTGCATGTGGTCATAATTTTCTCATAGCAACTGCTGTTCAGGAGCAATTTCTTCCTTCTTCTTTGCCTGTTTAGCAACCCTGGCTTCAATTCTGCTGTAGGCATTTCCAGTCTTCTCTGGTTTCCAGTGAAGGGATAGGGGTGTCATGGCTCAATGCTTAAAGTACTGAATGCTGCTCAGTGAATATGCCTTAAACCATGCAAACTACGAAAGATAAACCTTGCCCCCCACCCCGACTGGTCAGGACTTGGAATTTCACTCTTGGTTTACTGTGTCCTCTTTAGCATAAGCCCAACCTCAGAGCTCTAGAGTAGGAGAGAAGGCGCTGTAAAGTATTAAAACTAGAGGGTATACAACTTTTTCACTCAAAACCTGCGTAGTTTTAAGATTAAGGATCTCAGCAGCTTGAGGGACCTCCTAGTCCCTCACATGGGGACTTCCTGCTTCTTATTATTCCCTCTTCATATGTCTTTTGGGAGGGGGAGTTGAACTCCCGCACATCATAAGTATAAGTTATCTGGGTTGGGTACTCAAACTAAACTGTCACACTGGTTAATAGCCATATTTACTGAATAGAAAAATTGTCTTGTACGAATACACATACAAAATATTTAAAATTCTACAGAAGTGTTTTCTACATAGATATTAATTATATATGTATGTATAGATTTACGAATAAGTGATATCGTTTCGCTTAAACTCTGGACATTAGCTTGAAATAAATATGGTCATATAAAAATAAAATGATGTTATTTTGTATATAGGAAAGATATATCTTTCCTAATTTATCAGAATTTTTCATATTTATGATCATTTTCCCATATACTAGGTTGGTAAAAAAAGCTGAAATTACAATCTTCTGTGTTGAGCAATCAAGCCAAAAAATTTGCATAGATTACACAAGCTTCTGTAGATGTTTTGGAAGTGCTTTATTTTGATTTCTGCTTTCTTCAGTCTATATTTTTTCTAAAATTTTAAAATACAATATTGCTTGGACTTTGTTTCTTTTCTCCTCCTCCTCGCCTAATTTCCTAATTTGAAATATTGAAAAAAGAACATTTTCGGCATCTGTCCTAAAATGATTTGGGACTGAAGATTTATGCTTCTGTTCCACAAACAGTTTTGGTTAGAACAAACTAACATTTCTCTGGAAAACAAAACCAAACAGATCCCCCTCCAACCCCAGCAAGACTATTCTGAGAAGTCTCCAATTAGCCCGTTGGAGATCTTCACAGAAATGCCTCCAAAACACCACAACATCAATAGACCACTGAGAAGCTGGGGAATTGTACCCTAGTCTGCTCTTTCTTCACTTAGAACATACACAAAAAAATGGAAGGGCTCTGTCGTCAGTCTACGCTGATAATTATTTTAAATGCGTGAAGAAAGGGGAGAAGGGAAGCTTGGATGACAGGGTGCTACATCAGTCCTGCCCTGGCCACATCTTTCTTCTAGACATATTTGAGGGCTTTAGCTTTAGTTCTTTTCTGGATTACACTACGGCAATACGGTACCTATGCAAGTTAGCCTCCTCCGGAGATGTGTGGTCAGTAATTAACAATGCACAACAATGCACAGTAATTTAGGAGGCAAAGTTAAGAACATCTCATTCAATTAAAACTTGGCAAGGCAATGCAATTATCCATCCTGGAGTTTTGCCAGGATGCAGGAGCCTGCACCTTATCACCTGAAAAAAAGCGGGATGTGGGATGTATAATCAGTATAAACCTCTATAAACTGTTGGGTTTTAATTAATCTTTTTAAAGCTGTATTTGGAAAGTAGAGAAGCAACACAGCTCACAGGACTCTAATGGAAACCAATCCATTTTTTTTTCCTAACCTCACCAATAATTTCAGAGAATGTTGTCCTTAGATAAAATTAATTCAAGTCCACTGTCCAAAAGTTAATCCAAATCTGCTGTCTGCTTCTCTAATCCTACACCTATCGATTTAGGTGTAACAGCTAAATATGCCTTGATATGAAGCTATTTCCACGGAGAGTACAGTCCAGGGTTTGCTAGGGCATCATATTGCTTCTTTTTATACTGACCCTGGCTCAGACCAGCTGAAACAACTGGGACTAACACATCCTCTTTACTCTGCCCCCACATTTTTACTGTAGCCCAGAACATGGCAAAGGTTGAATAGCAAAGAGTGATGTTCCTAGCTCATTGCCATGGGGGGTACTTTTCCACTGGGAAGGCCTTTCTCTACTAGTTCAGTCTGTCTCAAGATTGACATCATACGTAGGTGTATGCTCCATCCCTCTTACCTCCCTGCTCATCTGTGCAAGTGAGCATGGTACTGACAGAGTTGCATGTTTGCTTCTCTGTTTGACCACACAAAATCCCATTGTGATGGGCAGGAATTCACCTGAGTAAAGACTCTAGTCTTTCTGGGATCCCTGAAAAAAACTGATCACCCAAATGATACCCTGAGTCTATATTTACAAATTATTTCTGTCTTTCCCCCTGCCTTTTCATTGCCAAGAAGAATTGTAACTTTTCTAACTGCTGCTGTTACTTGTGAATTACCTTTGAACTTTGTTTATTGTTGAGGGAGAAAGTACTTTATCTCTTTCCTAGATGCAGCTTCCCTAGGGATTGAAGTCCACTTCTATTCTACGTGAAGCAACAGTTGTGTTTCACGTATCTACTTTTTCCTTTCCAATGACTTTTGGGCACTCAAGGGTAAAATTTCAAAGCAGGGATCAGTCTGTGCATAACTCTTATGATTTCCTGATGAAATATATGTTCTGCTCTCTGGCTTACTACTTTGAAACACATGATAAAAAAAGAGAAAACCTTACGTGAAATAAATATTTACTAGCATGAAGGCAGCCTGGTGAAACATATTTACACAGGGAAGTGAAGTACGCATCTAATTCTTGTGACTGGTTTCTGCAGGTTGAAAGCTAGAATTCGTGGTACTTAGCTGTTGTCCAGACTGAAAACTCTTTGGCAAAGGAGTGCAAAATTAATTAGATATGAAATACAAATTTTAAGATAACAAATGGAAGTTCCAGTGTAAGACCAAAAGTGGTGTGCTTAGGTTGGTCTGCCTGATATCTCGCAAGAGTACGTGGTTGGAAAATGGGGTTAGAGAGTGAAGGGAGCAATGAAGGAAGCAGAGGCAGAAGAGGAGGCTGAAACATCTTCGAGAGCGATTTTAGTGTAAGTGTACCCATGAGAAAGCTAAACTCAGTAAGACAGTCAGAGAACTGCTGAGTTTACATAGGTCTAACAAAATTTTCTTTCCTCCATCTGAATGATGGGCTTTAATCCTTCCCTCTGTAGGATCCAAACTGGGTATTGAGCAGATTTTTGAGGCCAGGCTGGGATCTTTGCTATTTCTTAATGGCAGCAGTGAGTGCCAGAACCTGTCTAGAACATCCTGAAAAAAAGTGTTATTTCAAAGAAGACAATGCTATTACAGCCTTTTGCTAGTAGTCAAAAGAAAAGTGAGTGTCACTTCCAGAAGTTATTAACTTCCTTTTGTGTAGGTCTTCCACTGGTCAGTGGTTACTCTCAGGGTCTAGAAGGACCAACAATAAGTTGCTTACTTCTCATCTGTAAAGGATAAGACTTACAACCGCAGTAATTCTACGCAGAAGACCTTTATAGCCTTCTCTGTTTCAGTATAGACAAAAAAGGAGTATCTAGGTTATAGATGGCAGAATTATGTGGAAATCAATGGAATTGTACTAGCTATGGCCAATTGTATACTACAATCCTATACTTCTTACAGAACATACAGTGTCGTCAGAGTGTAAATGCTGGGTAGCAATAATGCTGTTAGTATTATGCAGGGGAATTACATCCCCAAATTCTCAGAAAGTGTAAGTGTATATAGCTATTGGAAAGTAGCTAGATTTGTATTGCTTTATACCAGCTAAATATATAGCCCTCTGTATAACAAGTATGGGTGAGGGATCTGCATTTTTTTAACTGACTCAAAACAAAAAAAGATCAGAATTTCCCTCTGAGAAACTACAAAGAAAAAAATATCTATGACCTTACAAAGGATGTTGGGTAGCTCGATCAATGAAAGAATAAGAAGAAATAGGTTATGACCTCGACAAAGGAAATGAGCCCTGGTGAAAGCTTTCACTAATGCTCACTAATACTCAGGGAGTACAAGAAACCTGGTGTCAAAACTGATGAAAGTTTTGATGCTATAGAAAGATACAGTGAACATTTTATGCCACAGAAGAAGTTGAGAACTGATTTTAGCAGGCAGAGCTGATGATTTCATATAGTTCTACTTTGTATTTATGTTCACATCTGTCTTTGAGGCAGATCTCAGCTTATCATATCACCCTAAATCCCTAGGGAAAATGCATCTTATTTATCTCAATATTTCTTGGACATCTTCCAGTCTGTGAAGATGTTTATTCATAGCCAAATAAGGTGCTGGAAAAAATAGGAGCTAAATAATGGAGAATTGTATGAAATAAGCATATTACACACATGGTTTCTACCAAAATTTTCTGAAATCCTGAAAAAATCCTGCACATAATTCATAACAGCTTTGGCTTGTAAACCGACACTTCCTCTGCAGATGACAGTTAATTTCATTAATCTTGGCAGTATTAAAGGGCAATATTTTAAAATAAATTAATGTTCTGGAACACTTTCTTCCATGAGCTCTGCATAAACAGACTTTCTTTCAGTAGGATTCCTCTTTTCACTCTTTAGTTTCAATAAACTATTTTAAAGAAGGGAGAGGGGGAGTAGCCCAACCTTAATTGTGCCATGGCTTCTCAAAGTTAAGAAATACCCCTGTCTTTCAAATGAAGAGCTATAGAAGAAGGCAAGTCGTTAAAAGCTTTTCTCTTGTTTTCCTCTGAACTAAGTAAATTGGGAGAGGAACAGTGCGATGTTGGAACAATTTTCTTAAAGATTTGAAATTTCACTTCTTTCCTTTCCCAAGATCTTATACACTTACATTCAAATACAGTGCTCAGACTGTGTGCTGCTTTACAGTTTGTAATAGTGCTTAAAATGTTTGTTTGACATCTTGATCACAAACACTGCCTTCCTATGCAGAAGGTAGCAACCGGTTAGCAAACCAGTGAGAAAGCAGTGCTGTCGCATTTTATGGTCAGTGGCATTAAAAAATCAGTGTTTCATTTGTTTTCTTCCTATGTGGCTTTTGTTAGATAAAATTATGATTCAACTAGAGCCCGTATAGTTAAGAGCCAAATAGTGGGGTTATCTCACAGGTGGTGTAGATGGTACTGAGGGTGAATGGACAAATAGGAGATAAGCCGAGTTTTAGGAATGGTAAATTCCTCACTTTTCACACTACCTATGGAGACCCAGGACAGGTCTAGCAATAGGTGATGTGAATTTCTTCCAAAAGCAAATTTTTCCATGTGGCTGGTGTTGAGAGCCCCCGACCACACTTCAGGCCTGTGAAATGACATGGAGGAGCTCGTCCATAAAGGGGAGGGGGCTGCACAGATTTGTTTCTCTCACCCTTCACCCAGCTGCAAAGTGGAACCACATTAGCTCTGCTGTCTCAGCCTTTGCCTCCTATAAAGGCTTGTGTGTCAGGATTTGTTGCACAGTGTGAAAACCAACCATTAAAACAGCATACTTGTTTGTCAGTGAGCTGATATTAATTAAACTTGCTCAATTTACAGTAATAAAATAAAATAAATTTTTCCAAGTGTCAGAGTTTTAAACACAGTCTAGCATCTGAAAAACATCTTGTTTGTTTTGGACTCGCACATCCCCACCATGGCGCTGGAATTTTGCTAACAGCTCCTGATACGTGAGCCAGAAGGGAGTGAAACTCTGCCCTCACTGCATTGCCTTTTTCTGGTGCTAACAAATGATTAAGGACATAAAGGTACGCGTGTCAGTAAGTCAAGCACACTTTAAACCCTCACCTGGGGCTGATGAACATGAAGATGCCATATTTCATAGTTTTCTTCCTGATCTGAACCATGGTTTCAGGCAAAGTTTGTATTTTATGTAACATTTAATATCTTGGTAGTTGCCAACTGCAATGGGGTGAAACATTGTATACCAACTGTCAGCCTCATGCGAACGTTTAAAAAACAGATGCTGAATCTTTGAAGTCATTGTTAAGTTTAATAGCTTCAGAAAATCATTACTCAAATCCATTCCCTAAGGTCGTTTTGTCAAGTTCCAGAGGACCTAAACTTAAAACAAAACAAAAACCCCTCCAAGAATTTATCTGGCAATTAAGAGGATTTTTGCTATTTTTTTTCTGTGGAATTAGGATCTGACGGTTCCTAGAAGCTGTATAGCTAAACAGTATCAGGGTATCCTGAATGCTCATCAGGTAGTCTCCAAACTGCCCACCATTCATACATACCGCATAAAAATGCCAACTGCCATGTTTTGCATTTTGTGCACATTCCCTCTGGACTACAGCAAAAGCACAATGTGGTAACGTGTAGCTAAAAACTATGCGGTGGCCTCGGTCTGCTAATACTGATGCCAATTGCTGACCTTGCTGAAGCTGCAAACCCAGCAGAAAAAAAAAAAAGTAGCCTGAAATGATTGATCAGTGGCTCCTAATGGCATTTTTGTCAATATCCAGCTGATTTTCCTGTTGCTCTTTCTTACATATTTATACTATTCACAGTCTGGCAAAAATTTACAAAAAAGTATCCAAGTGATGGTTTCACAGCAGGTGCTGGATCAAACAGGTCTTGTTCTTTGCCCTCTTGGGAGGCCTACATGGATCATAGGAATCCTGATACTGCCCTTCAGATGACCTGTGGTAAAACTGCGGAAGATATGCTCAGTTTCTTCCAATGAATAAACAAAGTGTACATGAAATATTTGTATAAGTATGAATAGGGGATTTATTTTTCTATATATACTGCTTGCCTATGTAGTTGATTGAAAATGGCATGAAGTAAATCTTGCCTAATAGATACTTATATAAGAATTCTATTTAAATGTCCAGCAGTGTAAATGTCAACATTTGCACTTTGATCGTACTATGAATATACTGGTTTCAACTGGATAGGGAGGGAAAAAAATTACAAGAAAATACGTGGGCTTTACGAGGAAAAATATATAATGGGCTTATAAAATGCAGTTTGAGAAAGTCTTAGTAAGCTTCAAAGACCAAGACCAAAAAGTACTCTGTAGACTTTGGATCTCATCCACTGCTCTTAGCTTCAAGTTGCAAGTTGGAAACTAAGAAAGACTTTTCGTAACATATTCATGTCATGTTTAGGCAATGCTCAATTATTTCTCATCAGAGCTGAGATTTATTGCAGCTGGATTATGATCTTTTGATTATGCAAACAATGAGATTGAGGTGGCTGTCCTTTCCAGTGTCTTTAAAGCCTTTGTCATGAATCACAAGAATCAGAAATCTGGAGGTGGAGTGAAGAAAAACACAGATAAATATTCAACGTGCAGCAGACTGGAAAGAGCAAACTGGAGCACACTCGTAAAGCTCATAGAAGAGAAGTTAACCATCTGAGCAGAATGCCTGAGCCTTGCAACAAATAGTGTTGGAAAATCATAAAATGGACCATCAATCCATTTTCATGATAAAAAAAATGTAAAAAAGAATTAGAAATAGTACTGCAGTGAGCCAGTATTATTAAAATGCTTAGTATGCTGTCATGCATGCACCTCTGCAGTATTTTTTATGTTTGCTCCAAGTCAAAGCGTAGCCATCCCAGTTTCAAGTAAAAGAGGTGCGAGGTATCATGTGAAACCCTGTTTTTTCCTCCCCCAAAGATGGCACCATTTATGGCACAGTTTGAGGGACCCACAGGTACTGTAAAAAAATGTCACCATATTACAAACAGCACAGGACTCTTCTTCCCTCAGAAACGTAACAAAATTAATCAGACGCCCTTAATTTATCCTGATTAAGCTGAGACACCTCAGCTAGGTGACTAAATCAGGCTCCTTTCCTCTGCAGTTAGACTTGCCCTTTGGAGCTGGTTATCTCCTTACATCAGCTATGAAGTGAGTAGCCGCAGGTGTGCTCCTAACTGAGGTGGGATGAGCCTGAGCCAAGGCCAGCGGAAATGTGCAGACTGGACTGATTTACAACTAATGGCAACTGAAGTGTTGCAGGCAAACACAAAAATCCTGGTGCTATTTCTCCTACCCCAAATGACATTTGCTATGCAGTGTTCCTGCGCGCCTGGAAAAGGGCAGATAGATGTCTGTTAGGCCCAAATTACCTTTATCTGATATGAAGACACATTTCAATTTGTTTATATTTTTCAAATGACGATTTAACTAAGCTTTACAAAAAGCCCTCCAAAAACTTTAGTGTCATCTTTTCCAAACAAAGGCATGGTAAAGCCAACCGTTCAGGCTGACACCGAAGTTAGCCTCGCAATCCCTTGTGTTACATGAGTAGTTCATACACAACAGATGATGCTGATCTGAAATCAGGCTTGGTGTGCTGGCTGTAGCTGTATTATTTCCACATGGAAAACTATAATAATTTTTTTCTGTTGTAGCCAGCAAATTTCTCTTTCCTTTGAGGCATAATATATTTTCTTCTCCCCTCCCCTCCTTCCTCAGGTTTTACTTCTGAAGCATATTTTTAATAAACAGGGGAAATAAGAAGGGAAAAGCCAGTCTTTCTCATTGTCCAGTTTCCCGTGCGTCTAAACCAGATACATACAGCTAAAAGCATCAAAAATAAATAACTAATTTTATTTAATGAATTATATTTTTTTGCCTAACAGCTGATTGTGATTGTGATCGGTGTTTTAATTATTCAGATTTATTAGTTTTATTGAGATTTGGCACTGGATTTTCTTGGCTGTTTGCCACAGAACACATCTGACTTAATGTCTACATTTGCACTTTTGAGAGCCCAGTGTTGCTGTTACAAGGTAAATTGAAACCTTTTAAGGATGCTCAAACTTAAATCAACTCCTAGTATTAAGCAGAGATTAGCAATGTAGCCCAATTGCCCCGATTTTTTTTTTTTAACGGAATAAGGCAATTCCCAAGATGAACACCTTCATTCCTTCAAAGTTTTCTCAACAGTAAACAACAACAACTTAAGAAACTATTCCCCTTCTCATCATGGAGAAAAATAGTATTTCTTTTGAACCTACCATTTTCTGATCATCTTGTCTGTAGAGAATGTCCATATCCATAGTGCTTGTTTTCTAGTATAAGCGCTCTTAAATTAGCTGTTCTTCCCCTGACGATCACTGTTTAAGTGGCGCTGCTCTCCCTGGGGTAGCTCTATTGATGAAGAGCCAGAATTTGATGGTGATACACACCAGGACAAAGCATTGTTCTGCAGAATCTGGCTGACAAATCTGGCCGATGCCAAGCCCAAAAGTAAAAGTAGCAGGATTGGGCTTCATAAAGAGTAATTCTTCTGAAACTCCCCTCTAAATTCTCTGATGCTTTACATATGGAGAAAAGTTAATAAATGGTAATAAAAGAAATGATATGACTTGCTTTAATTTCCTCGCGTAACTGAATAATGTTTCCTTTAGGCAGTAATTATTGTATTGCATTCACAAAGTTATTTTCAGAGCACTGGACGCAAATGTCAACAATGAAATAATAAAACCGAACACTGTGAACACCTTGCTAACCATCTGTAAACCAATTTTCAAAGAGAAAATCGCATCAGTAGAATATTTGACCCATACAGAATCTTGCAGATGTTTTGCTATAGCCTTTGGGATCTACCTCATTTCAAGGTCTATATAGTAGAAACAAATTGTGCATTTACACAGTGAAAGTCTAACTGAATTCCCATAAGAATCTTCAAAGGCTTTTATGTTTGACCAGGCGCTGTGTTCTGCTACTTTGGCAAAGAGGTATTAACAACAACTTGTTAATAGTAATGGAGCCATACCTTCTCCATATGGGTTCCAACACTTAGAGCTGTATCATCTGTCCATATTTAAAAGCTCCACCTTAAAAAGATGATAAATGAGACCAACTTGACCTGGCCTTAGACCAAGTCATGGATTAAACAATTTCTTTCAGCTTGATTGGTGCTTTATTGAGGAAACCTGCTAAGTAAAAGCTATTCAGTCACAGTGCTTAGGTATCAAAAGAGTGCATGGAATCTGAAAAACACTGCCAATGTGCCACCCAGACCCTGAGTTACCAAGAGTACAGAGACCGGCTGCACAGGATTCAAACAAACAATGGCAAACCTTTTCTGGATTCCCTGATTCGTGCAGTATGTGCATCTCTGATACATGCAACCTCTTAAAACATTGTGTTCTTTTTCTAGAGCAAAAATGTCAGAGTGTTTGTGTGTGTGTGTGTATTTATGTATATACATGCAGACAGGGGAATTTATCATGAATTTGTGTCCCTACCATACTTTAATGCTAAACATAAACAGCCTTAAAGGACGAGGAGTTGATAAGTGAAAGACATTACATGTAGTTTTTAAGGTGAAAAATCCAACATGCAATGGATATTAAGTTTCTATGTTTCATTTATTAATTACCATTCTGCAATTCTCTCTTTCAGGATGCTCTAAGTTAGTTGGGAGGTTTCCATTGTAGGCTTATGTTAACCTTCTTTTAGAAGGTTATACACCACTTAAGGTCAGTGCTGCAAATAGTATGTGCCTGCTCCTGACAGTGGGTTCAAAGGAAAGTTTAAAAACCCTAAACACCAGTCATGAATATTAATGTGCTAATGTAACCACAGAGAGGTTTAATTCAGTTTTTGGTTCTGTCTTGACACATGAGGGTTTATCACACATACAAAATGCCTTTTTCTTTGTAATTGCCACTAGGTTTTTGCCTTGACAGTAGCTTCTGCTGTCTAATGAGTTTATTCTTTCACATATTATTATTATACGTGTTCAGTGCAAACAATCTGTATTGCTATTTTAATAAAAAAAACAACAAAAGAAAGAGCAAAGTAGGGACTCGGGGAGCACACAGCATGTCTCTCTTTAGAGCTGGTCTAATCTGATGCTCAGTATTGCCATAGCAACAACACTGGAGGAGAGCGAGGGTCGGCTGGAGCCCCCTCCTCCTCCTGTTGATCACGACCAATGGGTTCCTAAAGCAGAACCAGCACTTCCAGGATGTGATTTCCATCACTTTTTTAGAAAAAAACAACAACCCAGGCCTTACTCCATTTTAATGTTATGAAGTGCTGTGTAAATGGAGTCAGCACAAAGTTGTTCATCAGAACAGAATCTTTTTTAAAAAAAAAGTTTGTTCATTGTTCAGATTTGTTCATTTTAGTGATTTATTAGAGAAACTAATTTTACTGATTTTTTTTAATGACTTCACTAGCAAAAAATGCGTTCTGTTAAACATAAAACTAAACCAAGGCAAAAAAACTTTTGGAAGATTGTGGGAAAGGTTTTGCTGTGAAAAGACTGTGATCACTGTCAATCTTGCAAAATGGAAATTACTTCAATGATTAAAAAGTATAATTTCTCTCGGAATTTGCATTTCCATTATAAGTCTGTTAATGAAGAGAATTGTAATTTATCCTAGCCTAGATTTCTGCTCTACCTTTGAAGTTCTGAACCAGGATTATTTTACAACTTGTCCTTACTATTTGTTGTTCTCAGTGACGTACCAGTATTAATATCAGATTTTTTTTAATCCATAAAAAATGTTGAGGTGAATATGAGATGCCTCATCAATATTATCAAGAAAAGAAAAAGTCGGTGCTGAATGGAAACCATTTCCAAAGATATAAAGGACAAGAAGATGATTGGGATGAATTTGCATTGATTTATAAAGGGGAAGTCATGTTTCACCAACCTGACAGGCTTCTACAATGAGATGACTGGGTTGGTGGATGAGGGGAGAGCAGTTGATACTGTTTATCTGGAATTTAGCAAGGCTTTTGCCACTGCCTTCCACATCATTCTCACAGAAAAACTGATGAAGTATGGGCTAGGTAAGTGGACAGTGAGGTGGACTGAAATCTAGCTCAACTGCAGCATGATGCCCAGCTGGAGGCCAGTGGTGTAGCCCACTGGTGAATACTAAGGCCGATAATGTTTAACATAATGATCTGGATGATGGGATAGAGTGCACCTTCAGCAAGTTTGCGGATGATACAAAACTTGTTGGAGTGGTTGATACACCAGGTGGCTGTGCTGCCGTTCACAAGGGCATCAGTAAACTGGAGAAATGGGCTGACAGGAATCTCATGGAGTTCAACAAAGGGAAATGCAAAGTCCTGCTCCTGGGCAGGAATAACTGTGGGCACCAGCTGGAAGGCAGCTTTGCAGAGAAGGCTGTAGAGGTCCTGGTGGACATCAAATTGAACGTCAGCCAGCAATGCATTAGGAAGGGTGTTGCCAGGTGTTGGAGGGAGGTGATTCTTCCTCTCTACTTAGTACTAGTGAGGCCACATCTGGGGTGATGTCTCCCGTTGTGGGCTCCCCAATTCAGAGGGTAGTATCATAGAATGATTTAGGTCGGAAAAGACCTTTAAGATCATCAAGTCCAACTGTAAACCTAACCCTGCTAAGTCCGCCACTAAACCATGTCCCTAAGTGCCTCATCCATATCTCTTTTAAAAACCTCCAGGGATCATAAAGTGAAAAGCTACCCAATCTTTAAAAAGATGTTATGGGTGTCAAGATGACTTGAATTGTTTCATTTTGGGCAATGCAAATAAGGTTAGTCAAAAAGGAAGGTGTCTGACTGATTCTCATTTGTGCAGTTGAAAATATCCTCCCACAACAGTTTTCATTCCAAGATCCACAAGATTTAGATGTCCACTTCATACCACTTAAATGTCATCACTTAAAGTAATCACTGCAAAGATTCCATCAAATGCCCTCAAACTGTGGAGCATCATTTAGCCCTGCTGTGCTATGAATATTACCTGGCAATGAAAAGATACAACTTGCGACCTAAAGATTGACCCATCTGCTATTTATTTAGCCTTGGAAAAAGTAATTCTATATCAGACAAACAAAACAAAAAAAGAACAGAATATAGGAATTTAAAACCATAGCACTGATAGGGTGATTTCAAGTTATAACTATGTGATGTAGTTTACTTAATGATCAGAGACTTAACTTCACGTTTGTAAACTAATACTGTGGTATAATGGAGAGCATAAGTATACTTAGCTTCTGTACCGTTTAGTGAATCCCACCTGTACCCTCGTAAGCTAACAATGTAAAAGACTGACCATGAACAACAGAAAAAAATCTGTGAGATATCAAATTTATGGTGATCACCTTCTGTCTGCATAATGGAAATTCTCTGAAGGTACTTGGCAAGTGAAGAAATTCATAGCTGTTAAATTACGTATGTATCAGCTGCAGTCTATCGTTGACAAGCCATGTTCTAGTCCATAAGTAATGGTGTCCAGAAATATCGCATGCGGATCTGTATTCTGTTAGGGAAGGTCAATCAAGGCAAACCCAGTTCCCAGATTCCTGGACAGGAAAAACTGAAGGAAGGTCCCTTTGCCTCTCTGTAATTAAGAATTTCTTTTGTGTTCGATGTCCCTGTCCAAACCACTTTTGGTTTAACAAACTTGATCTGCTGCTTCTTTCTATTTTGGAAAACACCTTAGAATCTCTTAAAAAATGAAGTATTACTTGTAAAGTTGTTGGAATATGCGTGTGTGTATGAGTAAGGATTTTCAAGGCTTTAATATCTTTCTTTCCTCTCTTGTTAATGGGACTCATACTCCTTGATATGAAGAAATCCCTAGGAAACCTAGCTTTTCATGATGTCTGGCAAACCTCCAAAATATTTCAGCTTCTTTACAACAAGAAATAAGTTTTCTGATGAAACCCATCTTTTTGGACGTAGAAAGGAGTTTCTGTGGCAAAAATCTGCTCTTCCCTCCAAGACAGGAAATACAGGAATATGCTGTTCCCTCCAAGATAGATTAGTTCCACAGTTATTACTTCCAGTTTTATTATTAATAAGGCATGATGTTGATCATCTTCTTGTCTCTTATTTAAACAAGATGGCCATACGGTTCTTTCTAGTACAGGGTTGTGCTCTTTTTAGTACGTAGAATCTGTTTCCTGAATTCTTATTTATTTAAATACCCAAGTACTGCATTCGATTTTAAGCTGTCATCTAATACCATTCCTTGGGAGAATTCTTGCAAGGGTTCTATCCCATTCTGTCACCTGAAAGACAGAAAAACAGAAAGAGCCAGGACTGAAAAAACATTCCACCAAATGACCACATATCTGGGAACACAAACATCTTTAAAAGAGGTCTGGAAATTTAATTAGTTCAATTCTTCTCTAGAATTATAAGGGATCCATTTTGCCTGTAAGGCACAACCCAGTGAAACATGAAGTTCAAAATGCAATGCCACAGCAGGAGCAAATGACAGTGCATCTGGATTTGGAGGAGTGCAGATGAAAGCTATCGTTTCTACCATTTGAGCAATGATGTGGGGCCCGTAGAGTTTTGGACTCTAATGATCCAGATGATAGGCTGGATTCTGTTTCAACACAGTCTGGAGATGCAGAGAAGAAGGTCTTAAACTGCAGATTCCCGGTGTTGGATATTACTGCAGAACTGTTACTTCCCTGGATTTGTGAACTGTGTGAGATGCCAGTGAAGAATACAGAGATATATTCTTCCTTGTCATCTATACTGATCTATATTAAATCAATCTTATTGTGCTCCCATTTTACCTCAGTGGTTATAATGTTGTAAGTAGTTATAAATTTTAGTAAGCAACTTCAAGTAGTGTAAGGTTTTATATTCAAATTTGATCTGCTAGCACGATTCTAATTATTTATTTTCCAATGTAGCAAAGGGCTCTTCCTCCCCTAGTAAATTCTGACATGCTACATCTAGCAATACTCTGAGCCTTAGGTGACGTGTATTTGGATAAACAACATGGGCTGGTTAGTCTTGCACTTGACACAGTGCACAGGGCAATTTTTCAGAGGATTAGAGTCTACTCTTGAGTTGCTATTTACACGGGATTACCATTCAGTTTTGACTCACAGGATCCTAAGCCTCTTTCTGAAGGTCAAATGCTATTTTTTTTGGATATATCAGTAAGATTTAATAGCAACTGTATCCAAAGGGGATTTTCTTGCAAAAACAGGCCTGAACTTACTTCTAAGTGTTTCTCACTGTCTGAAATTCAAATAATTTCTCAAGTTCTCTTAGGAAGCATACGGTTCCAGTGTGAGGTAATTGTTTTCCATCTGGACACTGTCTGCTGGTGGTATTTGCTGTAGTCATAAGTAAATAAATGAAAGAGTCAAATAAATGAACACATCTGTAAATAATTTATTTGCTGATTGATGGGTGGTAAATAAACTCTAGCTTCTTTCTTTGGCTAGATTCACAATCAAAATTCTAGAATGAGATATACACCAGCATGCTAAAAGTCTGAAGTTCAAAGGTAGGATATGAGAAAGCCTCTAGGGATACCCAGAAACTCCAAAGAAGTGGCAGACAAATTCCAGTTAATGCTTTCTCTGACCTCAGCAAGCCCCTAGCTGAAACACTTTAAAGCATGCTAAAGCCTTTCTTGAAATCCTGCTCTGGTTGTCTACCTGCCCTCTGTTTTGATCAGCTCTCTGTAGCCAGTCTTTCAAGGAGAAGAGTGATACGGAGACCCAGAAGAAGTTCACTTTTAAAAGTGATGATTCTGTCAAGGACAGACAGGAGTAAATAAAGCAGGGAAGGAAGAAAGCACGAAAAATGACTGTGGTTCTGGCTCTGTGGAGACTTGCCAGACTCAACTCATTGTTTTCACTTGTTCAAGGCAGTATTTTTCTTTCCCTTCTTTGTCCATGTGAGCTCTCAGTAAGGCAAAAATTATCACATGAACCTTCTTATTAGACTTATTAATATGCGCTTTCACACTAGGTTTAATGTTTCTGCTCCTGAATAAGTTCATCTATTTATTGCTAAGGTTCATTAGAAGAAAAAGGGGACTATCAGAACTGTATGAATGGGCAGCCTTGTATCCTCCAAATACTTCAAACCCATCTTTGGAGCACTTGCACTGAAGTGGGGAAAATGCCTTGGAAAAATGACTTTTCAGCTTGAGCATTTGTACACTTACTGAACTGAATTTCAAACAGGACTCATTCAGATGTCAGACTCTTGCAATTAAAAACTCTGCTTGGCTAGCTAGTTAGTTCGTTATTACACACTTTATGGTGTGAGCTGCAAATTAGCTACTCAAAGTCCGCAGTTCAAAGGATTTGCAGGCCTAGAATTATTCACTGAACAAGATTGTGAATAATTTCAAATAATGAATAAATTCAATATACTTTTTGTTCTGTCCGTGCATAGACTCTGAAGAGGGAGAGACTAAAAAGAGGAAATCAATCAGATAAATTATTCATTGAGAATTATTTGTTCAGCTCTAATGCTTATGTACTTAGACAATATTTTCATTGGAACAGACTCTGAAGAGCTCTTCAGCCTGCATATATCTCAACCACAATTCATCTGTAAAAGGTTTTGAGGTTCTTGTTAAATGCAGATGCCTAGACCTAGTTGTAGGCAGTAGGATTTATCTGATTTTTATCTCCAAGTTCTTGACTAAGTCGAGCTACTCCAAGAATTATGTAACAGGAATTGTTTTGTGGAAGAATTTCTTTGTCCTTGCTGTGTCTGCATTTGGAAATAGTCTTAAGTGATCACCCCAGCTCTGCTTGCTGCTTGTTTGTGTCTGATTTGGCTATTTCCACTCCAGTGTGGCAACCTAGATGTTTCCTTTCAGGAATTAAGCCTTTTCATCATGTAGTTAAGGAAGATAATCAGCAGTAAATCCACTCCTATGATGAAGAGCTACCTTTCTGTATTAATTGTCATTATTTTAAAGGAAACTAAGATCAAGGAATTCAGTGACACGTACCGCTCAGGTTGACATACTAAGCACTAAATACGGTTCCACCTAAAATATGTATTAGTTGTTAAAATAGCTTGTCATGATAGAAACAGATTCTACTATTTGTCTGCTACTCAGTCAATGTTGTATCTCTTAAAAACCAGAGGCTGAATCTGGAAGAGGATATATTTCTCCTGCTTAGGGTAACCACACCTCATTTTATGTGAATATCTTTGTTGCTCCACTGGGTCACTGAGACCAAGGAGCCTCTGTTCCATCTTATCTAAAATACAGTGAGAGAACAGAGAAAAAATCAGTGGATCTTGGGCACTGAAAAGGGAAGAACATTAGATACTGTAGAAAAGATATTTGCTCTCATAGTAATGAGTTTTTAACTAACATGAAGAAGTTTTGGTTTTCTTCCTCCTCTCAATAAGCATTCTGTTACAGTCTACTTTATTTCTGCAAACCAAAGAGATGTCTGTCCAAAGGAACAATTCATGTAGCTGTTAAAAAATAATGAAATAAAGCTGTGAAACTCTTTTCCTTCTTCTTGCAAAAAAAATTTCTCTCATACATTTTTACTGTCATTCTTGTTACATCCTTGCTGATTGGGAGCAGGGGGCTGAAGCTGGGAAGTTATGTTGGTCTTGGCTCTGCCACCGACTTACCATCGGCCATTGATCAAGTCATTTAAGTTCTTTTTATGCTATCATGAGATGTTATGCTAACATCTTTCACTTACGTTGATGTAGGAATTTGGGAGAAGGATTATCTTTTATTTTATAATGTACAGAGTTTAACACAGTAGGGGCATAATCTTGATTAGGGTCTCAATGTGGTACTATAATAGAGTTAATAAATAATACTTGACAGCAGTCTGAAGATGGAGGTATGGAAGGAAATGAGGCATAACTTTTGAATAACCCTTAATTCAAATATCATAGATGCAAAGGAAATCACAAGGTAAAGTCAAACTTTGTTTCACAGGGCAATTCCATAATCTGTGTGACAACAAATGCAGTAAAGCATGTCTCCATGGTTCTGCAGACCAAAATGTCTGAAGTAAAGATCTTTTCCGTAAAGTCAATAGGCCAGTTTAAGTATAAGGCTCTCTTATTGTCACTTTTGAGGGTCCTTTATTTGATGACTGTTTATATTGCTTAGATTACCTATTGGCTCCTTATGAATCTTCATTTCATGAAAGACATGCTGGCAATTCCGACGGATTGTCTGGATAATATATTATGAACTCAATTCTTCCCTTATTTGCCTGAGAATATTTAGAAAAAGAAATTTTTTTTAATGCTTCCTTTTTCTATTGTTTCTTTCTTCCTATTTGTGTAATTCAGTGTATCATGTTGGTTTCTTTTATTCAATTTAAAAATTTCCCTAGATTTGCAAAAGCTAAAACTGAAAAAAATAAAGGAAAAAACTTTTTAATTGTATGTTTTCCTTCAAACTGGAAAGTGGGTGAGTTTCCTATTAAATATACAATAAAATGTCATTTTTTTGCATAAAACCGCACACCTGATAGTACTCAGGTCATGCTAATATTAGTGTGAGGCTACTGTGGGAACCTGTTTCTGTTTAAATGCAGTTGGCAAAACTGCAGTCATGTCCATTCAACAAGCACGAGGTCATGTTAATAAGTAATACATTGCACTCAGGTATACAAGGATTTTGAATTAAATCAGATCTAAAGTTCTCCAACTGTCCTTCAGGCAGGCAGAAATACTTTCTCCTTCCTTGTTCTTGCCAGAATGTGTTCCCCCTTTTGCATTACTGCCATTTTGCAAATGATGGATTGGAAGTGTAGCCAGCTCCACATGTAGACTGATACATGGGAATCCTCTGGTTTAGTCTGCACGTATTGTGCATGACTGTTTCACTCTGTCTTTGCTTCACTGAGACAATTTCACAGCATGACATCTAGGAAAAAAAAAACCAAGCAAAAGATAACACAAGACACTTTAAACTAGAACAGGTCAATTAAAAACCTTATTAAGAAGCAGTTAAAGCTCTGTAGTTGTTGCATATAGTATTCAGCAGAGAGTTGGTGTGCTGGAATGGGTCTTTCTTCTCTTTCCCTAAGTATCAGTTACTGTAAGTGCCCAAGGAAAACCATAAGCAGCAGAGACAGCTTCAAAAATACTTGAACAATCTTGAGGAATTTTGCCAAGTGTTGCAAACGCCTGAATTTGCCAATTAGCTGTCTGTAACTCTGTTACCTGTCAGCAGATAGACTGAGTGAGAAGATTGATTTTAGCTTAGTACTGGTCTGCAGGGTGAGAGAACAGACCATTTGTAGGGGAACCATGCTGGAACATGAGGTGAGCTCTGAGCTGGTGGGTGAGTCAGTCCCCAGGCCATGCAGGGCCACCTGGGTACATCCCGTGGGACACTGCTTATGGACAATTCATATTAAAGTAAACAGACACCGAGGAACTCGAAACTGGATTGTCCTCCAAAGGCCTGACTCTGGTCCTGCTGCAGTACCTGGGAAACAAGTCACCGATTTTAACAAGAGCAGGATCAGGTGCTAAAACCAGACTTCACAGTCTCATGGTGAGGCTTACACCAAGGGCCAACAGCACAACACTTGCACAGAGATGGTCACCACCACATTTCCATGTGATTCACCTTGGAGAAGCAAGTGCATAAAATTTGCATTATTGCCAGCCTTGTAGCTACCCTTGACCAGGCTGTCTTGCTTAACAGACTGTTACTGCTTCTGTTGTCAAGGGGTGTCTGTGGCTGCAAAAGAGATTCCAGCATTTGTCTGTGAGAGAGTGACTGCAAATGACCCAGTTCCACATCATACACTTGGTCAGTATCAAACATGACTTTTGTTGGAACTGGGCCCTCAAATGCAAATTGTTTGTGTCTTTAGTTGTTGTTGTTGGTATCTGCGGTGGAATCAATGTTTTGCCTGAATCAGGCACATTGTTTGGTGACACAAAATTGAAATCTCTAGGGCCTTTCCAATTCTAATCACTCATTCAAAGTATTGTTAAGAAAGTTTAAAATATAGCTTACCATTGCTGCACTTAATTCTTTTGTTTTTAAATTGTATTCCAGCTGCTATGATAATACTGAAACTTTGAAAAATATTCCTTGTGTGTGGCCCTGGTGTATAGGTCCTGCAATAGTGCTTTCTTACTAGAATTAGATATTTGCTGTTAAAAGATTATGAAGGTGTTTGGGAGCTGAATGAAAAAGAAGGCTATTTATATTTTAATATTCTGGCAGCTTGGTCAGTGGAGGGAAAGCATAGTTGTCACCAACAGAAAGAAAAGATCCAGTATTGCACAGTGCAAATCATTCAGGAACAAAATTTAAGAAACACCCCCCCCCCCCAGCTTTAAATCAAATGCAAAAAAGGTCAAAGGTTGTTTGTCAGAGACTCAGAAAAAGACAACAAAAAATATTTTTAAATCTACCTTGGGAAATTAATACTGGGGTAATTTTCAGGCTAGGGCTGGAAACATAGCACTTTGTCATTTTAGAATAAACACCAAAAACAGATGCCACAATTTCATAAAATAAACATGCAGTGAAAGGGTAACACAGACATTAGCAGCAAACTGAGACAGTAGCCAATACAGTATGATGAGAAGGAATACTCAGTATGGTGTGATGTGCGATAGAAGCCATTAGCCATATGGTACAGTGTGAAGAGGGCCTCTGTGACTAAGTAACAGTTGTATGTTATGTGGTTTATAAAATAATTATGCAATGGCAAGCAACTCTTTTATAATTATTGGCTGTTTCAAAATATTTCTGCTAATCTGGAGGCATTTACTAAGTTGATGGATGCAGGCAGTCTGCTTCCTGTGTCTCCATGTTTGTAGATTGTGTGGTGCATCATCCTACTAAAGGCAGTGACCATTTTAAACTTGGCCACTGGAGACTCTATTTGTTTCTCTTCTTCTGAAAAGCCAGGGAATAGCCACATAAATATCTCATGGCTTGCTTGGACACCTGCCAAGGAAGGACCCAGTCGCTACCCTTCTGTCATTCATTCGTTTGCACCCAGTTCCTACCCTTCCTTTATTCATTGGCATCTCTAAAAATTGAAAGTGTATCACTGGAAAAACCTTGTCCTTTGCCACTGTGTATGGCATAAGCTGATGACAATTTCAGCAGATTCTGAGCTTTTAAGGTTTTTTATGCTGTTTCTTTCAGGCTTGTATTAGTCTGCAAAACTATCAGGGACTGAAGAACATCAAACAAATTTCCTTCGTTTAACCAACAAGAAGACGACACTAATTTCCTTTTCCTTTTCTATTGCTCCTCAAGCAAGCATATGGAAGACAAGTGCCTGTTAGACATTTGTAAAGTGCAGCACTTTTGCTTTGAAATGGGCATAAAGTAATAAAGAAATAAGGTTTTTGGGAATCTCTTCAACTGCAAAATCTGCTAGCAGGTGAGACTTGGCATCCAGAGTAGCTAGAGGCACCCAGCTCCTGGCTGTCCAGATCTACCAGGTGAAGGTGAGAGGTGACATAAATCCTCCATGTCCTGTGACCCTGCCATACATGGAGCAGCTGAATGGGAGTAAGGTGAGGACGTGGGACTGAACAGCACCATCTGGGACGTCAAACCTAATCCCCAGAAGTCAAACATAGGTGCACAGCTTGCAGAGGTCCACAAAACATCTCTGCCCTTTCTATCCCTTTTACACATGCTGCAGGCCACAAAACACTTCCCAGCTTCCCCCGGTAAACTTTAGATCTACTGTAAAAGACCAAAAGCCCCAACTGTAAAATATGACAGGAAGAGCACAGGAGAGATCAAGGGCATTGCCAGTATCATGGTCTTTGAACATCCTCTGTCTGTCACACCCACATGGGTCAGCTCTAGCTCAGGCCTGGAGACAGTACAGATCAAACGTGATTTTTATTATATGCATCTGGTGTATTGCTGTTAGTGGTCTAGAATAGTACATGTATAATTTCACTGTAGTAGGTAGGTCTGCCATCTAGGTTTTCAATTTTGGAGTGGTTACTCAATTGAAGTTTTCATAGTGCAGGTATCTGATATGAGCTATAACTATTGAACTAGCCTTATAATAAGGACACATGTAATTGGAAATCATCAAAACTAAATCTGCTATCTTTGAGGCTTTTGACAAGACTGCAGTGCGCTAAAATAAACTTCTGGTCCATATGCAAGCAATATAGGTGAAATGAAATTTTTTGCTGTGACTGAAAACATTTTGCAAGGCTGCAATCCAATGACATGCTTTTTACCACATTTTAAATACTGAAAAGGGATGTGTTGTTAGGTATAATGCAAGGATATACAATAGGAAATTACCGTACACAGAATAACACACGCACACACGTACATATGTATGTGTATATACATACTTTTTCTTACAAGAACAAAGTGATTGTTCATCGATGAAAGCAGCTGGCATGACTGCTGAACCAGTTATTTTATTTTATCTGGTATTACTAGTGAAGATACCACTTTCATTTTTGCCAGCATTTGTAGTGTAAATGAGGAGCAACCTATCGTAAAATGATGCTACTGAGATCAAAGGAAGCAGTCCTTACTACCAAGCTAAAATCATTCTGGGGAAATGTTTTTGATTATGGTTAATGATGTAATCAAGCCAGTAAACTGCCTAGAAGTTGGAGTTGCAGCAGGTATAGAGCCTGCCCATTACAAAGCACCTAATCGACAATGATACAGAGGGAAAAAAAGGTGTGATGTAGCAAACAAGATGCCAGTTAAATGTTTACTCTAATGGCACACAAAACTCGACAGATTTGATTAGAATACTTATGCCTATCTTCTTAAGAGGAAAATACTGAATGGCCGAGGGTTTAGCACAGAAAAAACCCAAAAAGCCAAAGGTGGAGAGGAAAGGACCAAAAAAGGTCATTTTTTAACATCTTTGATTTCATTCTTTAAAGACCAATTACTTTCCTGTCCCCTGTGGGAGAAAAACATTCTTCTTCTTAATAGCAGAATCATTCTAAGACTTCTCTGATTCATTTTATATTTAGCAGATTACAGTTTTGGAGTCATCAGTAGGAGAGAACCCAGCAAACTGACAGACCTGAAATCATGTCCTTTGATTGTAATTGACAGGGAAAGCGTTTAAGGTAAAGAAAAAAAATATTTTATTCATCTTTGATTACACTGTGATGTGATTTGGTGACATAATACAGCTGTGAACTGAGGCAAGAAAGGCAATAATTCCTACTTGAGGCTTTGACATGATGTAGCCCTTTAGTCTTCTTCAAACCAATGCCTCCAGCTACAATAGTCTCCTTGATGGAGTCTAGACAAATAGATATACAGACTGTTACAATTTAAAAGGCAAACAGCTTTAAAATAACATTTCTCTAGGCCATGTATTTTCATATTAAATGGCTAAGCTGATACATGTTTTTCTCTATCAAAATTAAATCTAGATAATCTATTAAAAATCACACATTGGATAAAAATGATTCACTTCAGAAGGGTCTTAAAAGTAATATGAAAAGAAACTATTTTTCACATCTACAAAGCAATTGAATCAGAAGCACCTACTAGAAGTGAAAGGTGTATTTAGCTAATTCACATGCAGAGGCTTTATTTTAAGTACTATGTATGTCTTGTGGATATCTTAACTTTTTTACTTTTTTCTTTGTATTTCATTCTCAAAATATCACTTTAATATTCCTAACAATTTATTGTGTTAGGATCTTCAAAAGTACTTAACAGCACCTGGTTTACAAAACCCTTGGGCATCTCTGAGAGTTCAAACTTTCTGTAAGGAATAATATGAAGAAAAAATGTAAGAAGAAAGTCAGTACCATAAAAATCGTATCACCAAATTTTAGCTACCATAGGTGTGTAATTTCAGATAGCCTCTCTGTGTGCTTCTGGAGGGTGAGTCTGACTTACATCAGTCACCTAACTTGGATTGATGTGGACAGTAACCTACCTTGGTCGGCTTAGACTGGGTATCCAAAGTGAAGTATGAGAAGTCCCATGCACCCAGTTATGCTGAAGTTTTCCACAATGCAATTCCAGGTGGTTTAAAATGTCTTGCTCTTTACTGAAATGTTTCCTTACAACTACAATTTGTGGGGAATAATTAAGAGATCATCCATTTCATCATTACAAAATGTGTTGCTCAATTCCAAAAGGAAAGTGCACTTTCATGATCATGATCAATTCTTGCTAATGATTGGGTTCCCGCTAGCACATTGTGTTTTTAGACATCAGCAGTTAACCTAAGGCAATAAAAAAAATGTTAGAAAATTCTGACACATCTTCAGGATGTGTGTTACAGACATTTGAAAAAAAAGTGATTTGGTTGTCTTCACAAATACTGTCTGATGAAACTGCAAATTCAGTAGCTCCCACAGAATCCAAAATTTTTTATTGATGCCACTTCACAATTGTTTTTTAAAAACTGTATTTCTAAAATACTTTGCAAATGCCTTTCTGTTGCCTAATTTGAGCTACCATGTGTGGTTATGAAAATAAGGTAGCATAAAGAATATATTCAACAGAATAGTGTTATTTCACAAGAAGAAGAAAAAAGTTCATCATCAAACAAAGTTAATCATTATGTTAATTTATTTTGAATGTGTAAAGGACTGTTCTGTACCACTGTTCTTTTCCTTTTTGAGGATACTATATGCAGAAAAAGACAGCGATGGCAGTTGCATAGACTGAGGTTCCCATTGCATGGAAGAGCTTCATTACACAGCAGCACCAGCTGAGCTGTCTTCCCTAATCTCTTCCTTTTATAATTGTCACTATGTCTAAACCACAGTGACCAGTTCTATGAATAAAATAATTCAGATTCCCTGCCCTATCTACAGAGATTGACAAAAATTAAGTTAGTTCAAATAGTGACAATGAAACTAAACAAGCACCACTAATTTAGACTTAGTCCATCAAAAAGCAACTGGATACTGTTAGGAGTTGTACCTAGATATTAATGGTTCCATGTCTGATGACCCAGTTATACAAAACACTGACATCTTTCCAGCTGTATTCTTTTATGACATGGGGTGTTCAGAACTTCAGGTATATGATGTCGTTAAGGCACCTAAAAAATAAAAAAGAAAAAAGCAACAAACCCAATCAGAAAGCTTCAGGTGAGCTGAAAACAGTCATCATAACTACAAACATGTAATGATCCACCCAATTTAATCACAGTATTTAAGAATTATTAAAAGCAGGGTAATATCTGCATTGTGGAATTAACCCTTCAATGATCCCAGGTCTAGAAAAGGCTAAATAGTAGAGGCTTGAATCTCTACTTAGCTCTTCTACACCCCAAGTTAGAGTTACCCATGCACTAGGATGATTGTCTGTGGGGGTACACTGCTTTAGTTTGTCCTAGTCTTGAATAATTCCCAGTGCACCATAGGAATGGTATTCACGGCCTGCAAAACATTAGGAGGACTATTCTTCATCTACCTAGTTGTACAAATCAAGTAAGAGGATTTTTTTTTTTCCTGTTTGGTCATTGATATTACAGTTTCAAAATTCTGAACAAAATCCCTGTGACAGTGGACTTCAGGCTGAACACAAATATTAGAATGATAAAAAAATTTAATATCTAATAATAACATTTAAAGACCACTACAGGTTTTATATTCACACAGAGCTGCATGCTAATATTTTTTGCAATGCTACACTCCACCTATTGCTATGAATAAACTTTGAGACTCCAGTTAGCACTCATGAAGGAAATTCCACTCAAAATGAGGTATCTTACTTTACTAATACTGTTGCAACATTCGGCAATTATATATAAAAGTAAGAAATACTGATTAAACTACATTAGCATATTTATTATCTGTTGCATTTTTCACAGTCCATTTTCTGTTTTCTTTGCAGTACCAAGTAAAGAAAAAAAAAATCCCTAAAAATATATTTCAGATGAAATTTATAAAGTTATAGTTAAAGAAACATTATCCCTAAAATTACCATTTGAATGATAAGCAATTTTGGGAGTAATTATAGTGCACACTCTACATTCAATGCATTCTGATATATGGATAATTACTCCTGGTAATATGCGTTAGTTAGATTTTATAACAACAATAACAATTTATTGCAAAATTAATTCCTTGGCACAATTTAACATTTATTGATGTGAAGTCAAAGTGAATTGATTTTATTGCAGACCACTTGTGATACGCTTTCCCTATGCTCCTGTCCTAATTGGTTATTATAGGTCATTTTGGTATTTAGTTTTAAAAATAAATTAATTTGGTGCCAAGGTGCATTTAGTAAAATGGCAAGATATTTACAGCTCATGTGGTTTTATTTAAATAAAAAATGGTAAGGTAATGCAATCATCTTTGGTTATAAAGTGATGGATGAATTGAAAACATTTCTGAATCAGGTCAATGGTAGTGATGATTAGTGCATTGTTAATCAAGTTGCTGAGATTGCTATCAAAAGCTTTATCTCTTTCACTCAGACTGGTGAGAGGATCATGAATATTAAAGAGATTCAAATAGATCTGCACTCATGTAATATGGAGCACTACAAATGAAAAGGCTAAATGAACCCAGACTGTGACTTTATGCACTGATATATCTCTTAACTAAAGAGGAATGTCTAATCCATTTCTATACTTGTATTAGGCTACATAGATTGCAAGCATACAAAGACAAAGTATTTCATGTACCATATTCATTTTATGGGCTAAGTACTTATTTACTGCCCTATCAATGTGAAGAAAAAATAGCTGTGGAGAAGGTTTTTTCAGGATAGAAACAATAGCTACTATAGGCCAGATTTTAATTTCTACACCACCAGTAAAAATCCAAAGTCGTGTACTTGAAATCAGCAGCCTCATTTCAATTACATTCCTCTTATTTTATGCTGACTTACCTGAAATCAGGATTTAGTCCAGTGTATAGTTTAATTATATGCCTGGAATGCACACTCACTTTAAATCTTAGAGGAGATAAAACGAATAATGTAATCACAAATGGATGGTGCAAATATGTGGACAGTGCAGGTACGTGCTTAGCTGTGTGCTCCTGAGAAACTCCATGGATGTTCAGCTGGATTAATTAGGGAGACAAGGCTAACCAGGTTCAATTTTGCAGGTTCAAGACCTTCACTAAAACCAGTTCTTCACAATCAGATACAAAGAACAAAAATCCCAGATGAACAAAACAGAATGAACCAAAATCTAACTTCATGCTTATGTCTATTTAACAGTTAATATGTTAGAAAGGAGTCAAAAGGGATCAGATGTCAGCAGCTGTCTTGCCAGGGCAAGATACTTATTCTAGACTGAGTTCTTTTAAAGCTGGTTTAAATAAGTGTAGAGACTACTTAATTTTGTATGTGTGTAGCGCCTGTAGAGATACCTTTGCATTACAGCAGTCTGTAGTGTAAACACACCTCAGCTTGTCTCAGGTGTGCTGCTTTTCCATGAGCAATGGAGTAGGACTTCAAACCTACTCATGACTGCTAACTATGAGAGGTAAATTCTTACAAAATTACCACTTTACAGAAAAGACGTGGAACTAAGGCTCAGTGAGGTAACAGCAGTACAGTCTTAAGTCATCTGGGTAGTTTTCTCTACTGTTTTGTCAATACACTGTGGCCATTGGTTATAACACTGTTTCTAGTTGTATAGCGTTTAAGTCGTATAGCGTTTAAGTGGTTTACGTAGAATTTACTAAACTTTTACTAATGCCAGCAGCAGAAATACTGACACTTTAAAAGTTCTTGCAGATAATTCTTGTTTTGCACATGCACCATGAAGACTAAGCTGTTTTGGAGTAGATCATAGAATTATAGAACCTTAGAGTGGTTTGGGTTGGAAGGGACCTTAAAGATCACTTAGTTCCAACCCCCCTGCCATGGGCAGGGACATCTTCCACTACACCAGGTTGCTCAAAGTCCCATCCAACCTGGCCTTGAACGCTTCCAGGCTTGGGGCATCCACAACTTCTCTGAGCAGCCTGTTCCAGTGCCTCACCACCCTCATGGTGAAGAATTTCTTCCTAATATCTAATCTAAATTTACCCTCTTAAAGCCCTTACCCCTTGTCCTGTCACTACATGCCCTTTTAAAAAGTCCCTCTCCAGCTTTCTTGTAGGCCCCTTCAGGTACTGGAAGGCTGCTATAAGGTCTCCCCAGAGCCTTCTCTTCTCCAGGCTGAACAACCCCCGCTCTCTCAGCCTGTCCTCATAGGAGAGGTGCTCCAGCCCTCTGATCATCTTCGCAGCCGTCCTCTGGACTCGCTCCAATAGGTCCATGTCCTTCTTATGTTGGGGGCCCCAGAGCTGGATGCAGTGCTCCATGAATATATAGATGATATATATATATGAATATATATAGACAGATTATATAGTGAGTGTGTGACTATACTCAAAATCGTATAGTACTAGACTAGCGGGGCCTAATAAACAGCATAATAAAACCATTACTTATCCTTTGTATTTCACATGCAAGCATAGTTTCCTCTGCATAGGGCATAAGAAATAAAATATATGGCACAGGAAATATCAGATCACAGCTTCTGAATCTGAAAATTTACCTTTTATCTGAGAGAAACAAAGAATGAAAGACTTCACTAGCCAAAGCCAGTCCTGCTAATTTATGTAGACCACCCTGAGCACAGTGCAAGATGGAGACCACCAAAGTCACTTGTTGCGGTTAAACTAGTGAGACACAGTCTCCGTGCCTCACTCCTGTTTAGTCTCTTCCCAGCACAGAAGCATGCCATTAATGATCTCCCTGACTGCTGAAGCAGTTTTGCCACACTCCAACATTGTGCTGTGTGAACACATTCCAGACTCTAAAAGTAAACACACTAAAAAGTCCCATAGCTCTCTCATCACCTCTTCAACATCAGGATTTTTCTGTCTTTTATGGTGACGGAAGACCATGTTGAGGGGTGGATTTTGGTCTGAAAACACTGGGATTCCCAGAAGAGTTCATCTCTTTGAGGAAGGAGACATGCCACTGTGGGTGAGTGGTCGTGACAGCTTCACCCTCTGTAGTCCTAACTCCAGTTTTATCTTTGACTCTAGAGAGCTCAGTGGACTGGAGATCTCTTGGGAGGTCATCCATGGTAGCTTAGGCTAATCTGATGGATGGCTTTGAAGATGAGGAGTAAGACCCTTAATATAACCAGATATTCAATGAAGAGGCAGGCAGACATCATGGTAGCTTGTCTTACTAAGTGAACTTCTGCATTTAAGTAGCTGGAACTCTTCAGGTAACCTCTTTATTGGCAAAGCTGGTGTAACACCAGAGCCTTCAATGAATTTGCCCTTATGTTTACCAGGGCTGGATGTAGTCCAAAGCACATCAATTTTCTTTCCAGACATTTGAATTCTAAATCTGCTGATGTGCTTACTGCATCCAATGGGGCCTTGCTCATCTGCATCGCCTCTCTGTCACCTAGCAGACTCTGCTGTAATTATGGCAAAGTTGTGTCACCATCCACCTGAACTTTGAAAAAACCTGAGACATTTAAAAATGAATCAATTAAAAGATGAAAATAAAATGCAGCAAGTTTTCTACACATAATATGCATTTCCGAGAGTGATACAAACGCATTACACAATAAAAAGCAGACACAAATGCAGGCTGTAGCACTTTAAACCCCTGGGCTCAAACGTTTTCCATCCTTACTGCTGGCTGTCAACTGACTAAAGTCAGTCAGTCGCTTTATCTTGTGTCATCTTTGTTTATGGAAAATCCGACAACAACAGTCCATATAATTGGATGTGAGGAACTAGCACTTAGCACTACTATATATATAATAAAATATGATTGCTTTTTTTTTTACCTGATTTATCATGTTGCCTCACTTAGGCACTTATTCAGCAATTTAAATCAAGATGAACTCTGCTAAAGTTGGCAGAATTAAAGCAGTGTAAAACTGATGTGCACGAATGGGAGGAATTATGACCCTAGTCTAGAACATGCTAAATTAACATTTATGTGCCTGAAGAACACTTCTGGCTCCTAAGTGCTAAGGTATTTGAAGTCTTACTGCAAATCCGCAGAGCAAGAGATGGCTTACATTTAATCAAAGAGTAGAAATAGTTGTTGAAAACAGAAGCAGCAGTATGCAAGGGGAAAGGTGAAAGAGGAAGCCTGTATGATAGTTCCTCAAGGCAGCCATGACCATCTTGGGTGTTTCTGGTTAGAGTTCTGTTTTAGTGTGTCATTATTTTAAATCAGCATATTTCATATATTTGACTAGGAAAAAGCTGAAAAAACCCTCTGTGTCCTGCAGAGGGATCCTTAAAAGATGAAGAACAAAACACTCACAAATCTAACTTGAGAAGAAGGATTATTAGTGGATGCGGGAAGTTGATATTGTCAGTCAAATTACACCCCTATGACATTCCAGGATGGTTTTGAAATTACTACATTCATAGAAAAATGAAAGAGTAGCTAGAAAATGTTGATAGTGCTGGATCAGCTCCATATCTATTCAGAAACACATGCAACTGTTTGCAGTTTGTAAAAAAATACAAGTTCTTTAATTATACTTTGTCTATACACCATTAATCTAAAGATGTCTGCAGGAAAAGTGTTTCCTTTGCCAATGATATTCCCTCCTTCTACCCAAAAGATAAAGGCCTTTTAAAAAAAAAAAAAAAAGTCTAAGTCTACCAGCAAGGTCATAGAATTAAAAACAACTTATTCTACCGCTCTCAAAGCAATGCCGACGTTGTTCAACAAAGCATTTCACAAGATGTTGCATAATTATCATTATATCTTATAAACTATTATTAAACAACTTTGGACTAAAGGTATAAACTGGCATAAAATAACAAAACTGCATGGAAGGAATGGAACTTAACTGATTGATACTGAGAGCTGGAATTATATATTTACTTTCTCAAACTACATATTGCTTGACTAAATCAGACTCATTCAGCTTCTCAAGGACCAAGTTCTAGTCACAGAGAAGGAGAGTCTGACTTTTTTATTTTTTCACAAAGAAACAAATGTCATAAAGAAAGAAACAAACAACATAACTAAGGAAATTAGTTATGCCTTCTAAAGAGGTTTCACTACAAATATACTGCTCTTGAATTTCAGAGGGAGCACTTTCAGAGGAATCGGCCTCATGAAGGTGAAAGATGAGAGGTGCTAAATGGCACTACCAAACTTCAGGAGTTCACAATTTTTTATGACATATTACTATTCAAAAGACAAAAAACACATGTGAAAACCCTCAAATTCAGTGGCATACACTAGTGGATCTTACTGAAAAGAGGTGTATGTCCAACAGTGCAGCAAGACAAATGATTTTTAATAGCTCCTTTGGATGAAAATGTCAAAAGATTATTATAGATAATGTAGTTCTCAAGCATTGCTTAAAAATAGGCATTTGATAAGTTCAGGGCTTTATATAACCTATGATTTGGCCAAGTCATTGTTCTCTGAGAAAATGAGTGACAGTTTTATTCTAGTTCAATATAACTGCTTTTCTAGTTGCATCAAAAGGAAGGAATTTATTTAATTTGAAAGGAATTTTCAAAGAATAATCTTAAGTATGATATAATGTCAAAGGAAGTATGGTATTTTATTGTATTCAAAGGTTAGCAAGACCATAAAAGTAGTTTTTATCTGGTGTTCAGGCCCACAGTTTGTGAGTCAGCTTCAAGGCTGACAGAGTGGTGGGTCACAGACATCTTAATCATTAATACATTCCCCCCCCCCCATTCGATCATTTAGCAATAAAGCAGCCTTTGCTTAAATTCCATTACATTACTCGACTTGCTTTGACCACCACGATTTTATTACTATTTTCTCTTTTTGAACATTGTTCATTATTTGTTCATCATTATCTGTACTTATAAACTTCACATTGTGCTCTTCTTCTACTTATCCATGTACAAATTTTTTTTTCCCCAATACTTCTAGTATGCTCTTCAGAGGAGTTAGTGTAAGTACATCTTTAATGGAAATCTTAGTGATGTGGTAGTCTCGAAACAACTACTTGTGCCCTTGACTTTGATCTCACTTCTACCTGTGCGATCTTGCACAGGAAAAGCAGTCATACTATTTTCCCTCTTGAATTCTAAGCTGCTATGACATGCGGGGCCCAAAAGCCGAATAATGGCTCTTTTTGACAACTGCTTCACTGATTAAACTCTCAGCACCGTGTTTCCATTAACTCCGCTGTGGCTGGCATTTCTAGTGACGCTGTGGCTGGGCGCTGAGGGCTGTAATGGCCTGTAATTGTGGTCCTGTGCCGCCTCTCCAGGGCCTCCCCCTGCCTGGCCCACAGCTCAGGACACTATTTCGGTCCCCCCAGGGCTGTCCGTCCAGGCCCCCGCGACACAACAGCAGGGCTGGCCTCCAGCTCCCCACGGCCAGTCCCCAGCAGTGCCTGATACCAGGGGCTGGGGCTGTCCCTTGTGCACCCTGGCCTGGCCTGCCCTGCTCCCTGGCTGGGCCTGTGGGACGGACCCTGGCTGCAAGGCCTGGCCCTGGCTGCTGGGCTCTGCCCTCCCTCCCTGGGAGAGCCCCGGCTGCTCCCAGCCCCTGGGGACCCCCGGACCTGCAGCACCCTGAGTGATTTGGGTTTCAGGTCTTAAAGGAAGGCAGGATTTAGTCCCCAAGCTGCCCTTCACTCTTTCTAAGGTTTGAGATGTGGTAGGAATGCACGAAGGGCCTACCAGTGTATGTAACTGAACAGCAGAAAATGCCACTGGTAGGAGGCGGATTTGCAGTAAAATGCACCAACATTGAAGGAAATAACATAACTGCCTGCCATTTCCAAGTCTCAGATGCAGAGTTAGGGCTGTGTCAGTAGACATGTCTGCTCCAGCACTTTCAGGGCAGTGCTTGGAGAAGGCCTTCCAAGACCTGTCTGCCTGTCGCAGCTTTGTGAAGGAGGTCAGGAGCTTTTAAGGAGCTTTCTCTTCCTGGACTCTAAAACTACTTTTTCCTTTATGTTTTTTATATATGTATGTTTTATATGTGCGTGTCCATTGCCTACACTGTTCTGTTCGCTTCAGAAGAACAATAAAATACAAAAGTACACAACAGCAGATAGATGAAAATGGTATCTACTGCCGAAGGATTCTTTCTGTCCCTTTGTGGATCTCCGAACAGGACTGCTAACGCTGACAGGGCATCTTGTGAAGCAGCAAACAGCAGCATTCCCCCCTGACTCCCAGCTATGCTGCAGCCCTGCTATGGAGCAGACAATAGAGAATTTTCATTCCTGAAGACAGACAAATAATTTTTATAGAGCATTTTGTTCCTTGCCAATCTTGTTTTGCACAGGGAAACCAGACAGCCTGTAGATGAGCAAGAACTGGAAGGCAGCAGCCAGAAAACAGCAGCGTGACATAAGGGAAAGCATAATCTCCCAGTATGGACAATGCAGGTGTAATGGCACTGCTGACAAATGAAAAAATACCACAATAGCTATCCCCAGCACTACAACAGATTATAATAAATGAGCAAAGAAGAAGAAAATTTGAGTCTGTATTGAAATTCTGTGGAACACCACACTGGAATTATTCCTCCAGGATCCAATTCTGCATGTGAAAGCAGTCAGGCCCCAAAGAAAGAGTGTTCTTATTTGCAAGCAAGGACTATGACATTTCCTTGATCATGAAAATCCATTGCTGTTGGTTTTTGTTTTGTCTTTTTTCTTTTTTGTCAAAGCATGATTAGCCCATATATTTTAGGCAAAAACAGGGTTAAGCCTTTGAGCAATTATTTTCTTTAGCAGATGATGTTGTCTCATCAATAGATATTTATTGAGCATCAACAAAGTGAATAGTAGACAAAAGCTGGACTTCTGAGTTTAAAAGCATATGTAGAACTGAGAGCTTTTTTTTTTCCCCACAGCACTGGCGATACTTTAAAAAGTCTGTTTAATCCATTCTGTCAGCAGTCTCATGACTTGATGCCTCTGCTTTAGGCTTGTGTTGATTCTTTGGCCAAGACTTAAAGCTTCATGGTTTTTGATACAGCACTGAAACAGAAGCTTTGATGCTTCTGAATGCTGACTGTATGAAGTAAATAATGTGAGGAGAGTTTAAACTTCTTCATTTTTTATTAAGCCTTCCAATCACATATAAAACTGAAAGCAAAGAAAAGCCACATGAAAAGGAAATAAAATCCTATAAACTGAGAATATACTTAATGTTTCTAATCCTCATATCACACATCCAGAGTCTGTTTCCACTCCATGGGAATAGTTATCCTGACGTTCATACCTCGCTATTTCTAAAAAAGAAAATAATTCTATGGCAATCAGTCTGCTGATCTGGGGATACACATTGACCTTTTATTGCAAAGAGGTAGACATTGCAAAAGCTGAATACTTAGTTTATGGAGAGGGAAGGAAAAACACTGTGCTCATACTTCATGGATAAGCCAAGGGATCCAAATTCAGCTTGGAAGGACCTGATATTTTAAGAAGGCTGAGTGTTCCTCTGCATCACAAAAGGTGTATTTTTGCCTTACTGCATGTAGTTTACATGTGGAACTCGCTGTCAAGTGAACTGAAGATGAGATTCAAAGTGGGATGGAGTATTTGGAGAGGAACAAGACTATCATGACATACAATGACAAAAATGTTTAACAAAAACCACATGAGAAATCATATGCTTCACAAGTTGTTATGTTCTGGCTTCTGGGGTCTCATAGGAGCAGCCTGCATGTCTTCAGACTGTATTCTCTCTTTGGTGTAGTACTGGTAACTTCACAATCACTTTACTCAGAAGGACTTCGATGCACCGAATTACCCTTCTGCCAATAAACACCTGGCAGAAACTCCACAAAGGATGTCTAATGGCTGTATTATCAGGCTTTGGCCTTGGTCCTTCTAAACGAAGGACGTCATCAAGAAACAGCAAAAACTATCATCAAAACAAATCTTGGATAGCTTCTCTGGCAAGTACAAAACTAAAAGATTAGCCCTAACTTTTCCTGATAGGGAGAAAAAATAGAAAAAATTAGAGACTGGCTGCCTTTGTAAAAAAAGGCTCAGAGAGAACATTGAGGGAGGAAAAGTAGGACATATTAAAAAAAAAAGTGGGCACATAGTAGCCCAAGAGTCATCGTATCTCTAAGGGTTTGAGATGATGATGGTGATGACTTTAGTGCCTTCCCAAGTGAAGGGAATAGAAATGATATTTTAAATACTTATTTGATTTCTCTGCTTTCTTTGTTTAATTACCTCCTCAATTTTTTTTTTCATGAAGGTGAAGGGGTTATTAGGAGGAGTTGAGTGCAGCAAATAATTTCCTCATACATCACTCTAGCTCTGCTTTGGGGTGCATAGGAGAAATTGATGGTTTTCTTGTGATGGATCATTTCTTTTCCTCTAGGTCTCTCAGAAAGCTGGAATTTTGTTTAACTAACATTCTCTGCAGCTGGTGGTTCTGCTCTGACACATCTTTCTATTTCCACAGGCCTTTTCCAACAGTCCAAGGGGTTAATAGAAATCTATTAAATGCCTTTAAAATACATTTCACGTGTTGTTGTGGCTGTTTCCTGGTGTGAATCTCCTATTATTTTACTGACCCTTTTAGACATCAGCTGCTCCCCTTGTACTGAGCATTTATAATCCCTCTGATTTGCCTGTGTCACTGACACAGCAGTTAGACTACTGAACCTTGGGGTTTGTGTCTTCTTTCATACATGGCTTAAAAGTTCCAGGAAACATTAAATATTGCTGCTGGACCAAAATGGGTCTGATCTTGCTTTTCCTGGTGGCCAAGACCAGACTCAAGAAGGAAGAAGAGAGTGTGGGTTTGCAGATCTGGCATCCAGAGCTGGTTGCTCAACAGAGGTGATTCACTAAAAATGTTTTTCTTATTTTATTTTGATTCCAGTTATTTTCTTTAGTTTATTTGCTTGAGGCTGTGTTCCGTTCTCTACACAACTACTCTTTCATGCCCTCTAATGGCATTCAGCTGAACTTCACAATGAATGTCAAGTAACTTTATTAAACAAAAATTACTTTTTCATTATAAATTAGACATATGATCTGTATTGTTTGTCATTCACATGGAAGATAACATACACACCGGTGTACTGTATTTTCTACTTGATACAGATCTTAAAACATATTCTGAGAATCTTTTTCTGGCTAACATTTCATGGCTCAGATACAGCCCGGCTTTTGCCAGTTCTCCTTTCTGCATGGGCTGCATATCACAGAAAGCACAAGGATTGTTTCACTTTGATGGATGCTTAGGAGACAAAGTCATAGACCTGTAGGGTGAAAGGATACTTAGGGTGTACGGAAGGGACAGGATGCAACCTATTAAGAGTAAGAAAAACAATATTTCTCATTACATGTGGAAGGTTCAAAGAGGTTTTCCACTGCTTCCTGGATGTCTCCCAGTTTCTGAATTGAAGATATTAGATGTAATTTAACTCAAAGCTCACCACAAAATACACAGTTTCCGTACCTTCAGTGTACTTGGAAAAATTAGGTTTGAAAGCTTTTAAGTTCTTTGTACTCAAGTCTCAGTTTATATACCAGGTCAGGGAGAAACCTTTAAGAACAGAATTTATAGTGGGTTTGTTTGTTTGTTTGTTTTAAATCAGGAAATTACAGTAAAGCAGTGACATTGAGAGGAAAGATAAATCAAAGGGGCAGACTGCTAAGTGACCACATGGCCAAGGAAGTAGTAAAGGGTCCCATCTCTGTCAGAGTGCATCCCACCATGGAAAACCAGGTGACATGATGATCACATCTTAGTGCACAAAAGGTTTAACAAGCTATCTGAGTACCTTTGTTTACTGTATTTCCTTTGCTTTATTATTTTTTCTTTAGGTAATTAACACTGCAACTTGGGGCTTCTGTGTTATCATGGGAGAGAGAAAAGAAATACTTATTTCCACAGATTTTTCAATAAAGCCCTTGTTGTGTATTAATTGTTCTGCAAAGCTCCAGAAAAGCTTCTACTCACTTCTTTGATGGTAAGATACAGCACAGAGATCCACAAATACCGTACACATAGGCTGTAAGACTCTACTCACTAAAAATGTAGTGTTTCATTTATGCACTGGTCCAGGCATCTCAGTTATGCTCAGGAAGCCATGAAGTTTAGTTCCTTCAATGTAGTTAAGTACTGTTTTCCTTATGGAGTTAGTGCTGCATAAACAAACAGCTTGCAAGCAGGGGCAAAAATACTTAGACCATGTATGTTAATTCATACGCCTTTAGATAGCACTGATAAACTTTGCAAACACAAAAGGGCAATCTTACAAATAGGACATCCTGTAAAACAATCGTGTTGACTCTTTCTGTGCCCCCAGGAGTTTTCATTCCTAGACACCTTGTTTTAAGTTGATACCACTATGCCCCTGTGAAATGAATGCTGTGGCTCATTATCTAGTTCCCAAAACGTCTTTAATATGCAGAAAAAAGCCATGTGTTACAAATATATGGGTAATGTAAATAAGTTTGATCATGGTATTTTTTATCCTATTACCACCTCCATTTGCAGAACATCCAGATCTGGAGGACAAACTCAGCACATATTTTGTCATTGACCTTAGTGTGGAAAAGATCTCACCCAGAGCATTTCACTCTCTTTTAAGCTATCTAAAGGATTCTGTCTGTGAGCTTGAGCTTCTGAGGCTACTATTAAGACTGTGCTTTTCTGCTCCTCATGTTGTCTGTGGCTTTTGCAGGTGGAGTTAATGCACTTTCTTTCCTGTATTTGGACAAGTTTTTCTTTGCTTGTACTTTGCTCAAGAAAAAGGATGGTTATTTTTCTACCAGGGCAAAGGTCAAGATTGTCTGTCTTCTCCAATATTCCCAGAAGACTGGTGCTTTCATAAGGTTCCTGATCCTGATTATTCAAAGCATTTTTCTGGTCTTAGTGTACTATTTTTAACAAGTCTTCTAAAGAGTGTATTCTGCTGAGTAAGCAAATTGCCTATAGTGTAACTTTTCCTCTATAGATATCACACTGCTTTATCTGATGCTTCTAACTTCCGCTGTCATGTTGCTTTCAAGTTCTGTCTGTCTGAACCCATTAAATGAACAATGTTTTGCATTGGAGGATGCACAGGAATAACACAGTAGTCCTCTTGTCCTGGCAGCCCCAGAATATGTGGGGTTTTGTAGTGAAGAAGAGAAATGTGTGTTCCTGGATCTGTCATGTGGTGGGAGGGTATGAAAGATGTCAATTCAACGAACTTCTCTGGTTGCCAGGGTATGTCAGATGGCCCAGTGACAATCATGCCATCTTCCTGACTAACAGAGCATCTTGGTCCATCTTGACTGTTTAGTCAAAGTGCTGTCTTTGTATAAGTCTGAACAGGTTGAACAGGAAACCTAAATATCTATGTATTTCACATACAACCCCAGCTTTTCTACATGCCTATCTGGTGCTACTGTCTTTCCAAAAACATAAGGACTCTCTTGATTTCCAGGACAAGTCAGGATCAAGGAGAAGATAACATGTCAAATGCGGCTTTCCAAATTTAGCTGAAGACCCTCCTGCTCATTTCCACTGTTTGCTTTGGTGCTTGTGTCCATGTGACCAGGGTCACCTCCCAGTAGTTATCCCCTCCCAGTCATGCCTGAGCCATTGCTCGCTGATGTTCATTTAAAAAATCAAGAAAAAGAAGCAGTAGTTGAAAACGCCAACCTTATTTGGTGCCTCGAGGGAGCACTTACAACCTTGTGGTAATTTAGATGATGGTAGCAGAGAAGATGTCGTATATAGCCAATTTTAAGTATGTTTGTGAGAGCAGGAGGCACATTCTCTCTCTCATTAACTTTTCTTTGACTTTATAAATGAAGACTTGATAAAAAAAAAATATTTTGACATGCAGTAGGTGCTTCAATTAAAGTCTGACAGAATCAATTGCTATTCTGTGCTAGAGTAATGAAAACAGAATTTTTATTTTAAATTCCTGATAAGGATGTGAAGGCACTGTTCTGAGTTTTTTTCCTAAAAGCCTTATTTTAGAAAACAATTAATAAAATCAAAGTCTATCTTTTCCTTCAAATCCACTGAGGTTAAACTAGATTAGCATTCACTTAGTTCTCATTGTATACCAGAAAGCTGAACACATTCTCTCTCAAACAGCAGGGGAAAAGTGAAGAAAACACAATTTAATTACAGTGTTAGTGTTAAACCCAAACTAGTTAGGAATGAATAAATGTTTCTGTTGAAATTCTCTGGGTTCAGAGATTTATAACTTGGTGATAAGATTCTCCTAGGGCAGAATCCTACTGCACAAACATAGCTTGGAAACAAAAGATAGATATTTTTCAGAAACTGAGATGTAATAATTGCTAAAAAAGCAAACAAGAATCATATTAATTTTATTGCAGTTTCATGATTTCAGATCCATTTTATTATCAGAGCAGGAATTTTAATTTCTCTCCAGGCTTTCTGTGGCACTCAGCATTGACTCAGCTGCTGTAAATTGCATTGCTCCACTGAAGTCAGTAGACCAATAGTGTTTAAGCTGTAAATTTAATACAGATTTACAGAGGTATCCCACTCCCAGAACCTCAACTGGCTTCTGAAAATCCCAGATGTTGTAATGAAGGGCCAGACCTACTGATGATGTGGCCTTCGCATTTTGTCAAACAAGAAGTCATTCTTGAGGAATATGCAATGTGGAATTTTTCAAAAAGAATCTTTAGTTCTTTCCTGATTTGTTTTTTTTTTTTTTTTTCCCTGGGACAGGGAGGACAACCTTGCCTAGGATATCCTTGTTGCTGAGGAGACCTATTTAGTATGTGAAGGGCTTGACTACCCTCCAACACAGGAGAGAATTGAACACATTTATTACACTACTTCAGGAAAAGCTCTAGCCAGCCAAGCAATGTTTTTTGGGGTAATATCTTTCTTACTTCAGAAGTCAGATCCTGAAATAGCATTTAGACAGACAAGCACCTAAACTGCATAGGCTCTGAAATAGACAGGTCACTAATAAGATTTATGTATCCAAATAAGTTTAACATCAGATGCATATGTGTGCTATTTTTAAATGGTGGGTCTGTCCATTTCTCAAAACTTGCAAATATTGGCATAGTTTCCAAACCTTCGGTTTTGAATTATGTAAGTACCAAAACACCAGTATAAACCAACTGTGGCAGGATCCTTTGTTTGAGGCATTATGATTTTCCTATATGGGAAAGACATTTTTGAGCAGTCACAATGCACTGTTACTCTGTACCACTTTTGCATTACCTAAATAAATAAATAAACAAACAAACAAATAAATAAATAACCTGGAATAAATGAAATAAGTTTTGGTTCCCTCAACTCACCTAGTTGACCTGTAGTGCAGAGAAATATAGATTAGATGATTAGACTTTTATTATTTTAAGAGTTACTAACATTTTAAATAGTAACATCAGCATGGGTCATCAGGAGCTGATCAGGAGCTAATTTTGGCTTTGGCAACTGCAGAGACAGAGCCAAAAGAAACAAGCCAAAGATTGTTCCCTTCAGTATCACAGTCCCTTCTTTATCTAGCGGGTCAGAAGGAGAAAGGGTAACGCATTACACCAATAAATTACTTCTACAGTCTCCTCCTTATCCAGGTCATTTTTGTGCAAATCTCTGCAAACTTTAAAAGGGCAGGGTAGGAGAGCGGTGACCTAAACTAGGTTCCCTCCTTCTGAGCTCCTGGAGGAGACTGGAAACCCTCCAAATAACTTCTACGAGATTTGGTTTCTTCCTTGGAGGGTTGAGTCAGAGGGATGACACCCATTCCACTGTGAGATCGACTAGACTTGTCTTTCCCTAACAAGTCTATTTAGGCTTGTCAGAAGTTGATGAGCTAATTATGGCTCATTAGATGTAGAGGAGTCTATATTTAAGCTCATTTGGGGTTGGGATGGGAAAGCTAATAACATAGTTGGAAGTAGAGGGAAACTACTAAGGCTGCAGAGAATCTCTTCCTAGATTCTGTGAGATTTCCAGGTGCTCCCTGGAGGAGAGTGGAATGCAAAATAAGGTGAACTTTCAGCAGAAAATGGAAAAAATGGTGTCACTTCCTCAATTACCCCCTTTCCAGAATTTATATGAGAAATATTCTAGTAAAGAAGTAGATAAAGACCATAGAACTAAGGCCATCCTGAGAAAATACAATGCCAATTATGTTTAGATACACTTCAGGCTGGGGGAAAATGAGCAGGACCTCTCAGAAACACTGTGGTTATTAGAACTCCTCAGGACTACAAAAAAATCCTCCCATTCAAAATACCAATATTTTGGGTCAGAAAAGCTTGAAGCAAATTAGAGGCTTGTATTACTGTATAACTTCACAAACATTTCATCTTATCAGTACCTACAACGAAAACAGTATTTTCATGTTTTACTTATAAAAGGTGTGCTGAGTTTGGCCTTTTATGGTCTTTCATCTTCCACAGGAAAAAAACTCTCTGCTTTCTAATTTCCATACCAGGCAAGGTGTGTATTGAGACAACCACAACTATTTGATCGTGCATTATTCTCAGAGTGTTCAGCATGTCTGCATTGCAAGTTCTCAACCCTTTCTGAGAACCAGGGTCATTGAGGTTTTAACAAAGACATCCTTCCTCCAAAATGCTCGCTAAACATTAGCATTTAATAAGTATTATCAAAGACAAAATGAAACCAAACAAAGAATAAAAAGTGCTCTGACAAAGCACTAGTAAATCACACTGTTTCTAAGTTGGTTGTAGTGGTTGAAACACAGGTCAATGCACTCAGGTAGTCAGGATGATTTAATTTAAGAAGGGCTGTGATCATCTTCATGCTTTCAGAGTCCTTGTGCACCTAACCCATGGTACCCGCTGCACCACGCCTCCAGGCTGCTCTGCACGATGACTGGAAATGGCATGCAGTTCTGTTTTCCCTCATTTTACAGAATGAATTTCTATGATGCTACATTGACTGTACAAATGACAAAATCTGGAAAATTGAAAACAAGAATCTGGCCTTAACTTACACCATATTCTTTTGTGTCCTTCTAGGGGTGTCTGAGTGTTAACCTCTGAGTAATTTTCATTTCAAGATGAATCATTTCAACAGATATATTTTATCAATTGATTCTTGAGTGAGATAGCACATCTTATAAGTACAACATATGTATAGACATTTGTGCTTCTGCTTTCCCTTGAGTACTGCACATTTAGGGGCTTCTTCTTTTTTTAGCATCTCTGATTGTTTTGATGATAACTGCTGTACTACTGTATTTGATGTTGATGTCCTCAAACAGATTCATTTAAACTGGTAGAAGTCTATAAGCATAAAAAGCAATATTACTTCATGAGTAATAATGCCACTGTGTCAGGGTTATTGCATCCTTTCTGGTGGAATTGTTTTTCTTAACGCACAAGTTAAGAGAGTGCACTGTAGGTGATTGCTGTTGCTTGCAACTTTAACCCTTTACAAAAATGTATTAATTTAAAGCTGTATAAGCCAGATTCAAAGGTTTGTAGAGAATTGTATTTCATGGTTTTTCTCTGTTTTTTTATTTGTGTTTCTATTACATACTTATTCACAGTTTCTCAAAAACAAGTGAGGAAGGTATAAATTTGAATTAACTCACAAATCCACCATTGCACGACAGTTTCATAGGAATTTTAATAAATGTCTCAAGTGATTAACTTAGTTTCCTCTGCCAGTTTGCACGAAACAAAAAAAGAAATCAAATCATATCCCTACAACTATGAAAATATGCGATTTTTTGTACTAAGCATGCTTGGTGTACATAACAAATGAAGTATCCACACATTCAGTCTTATTTCCAATTACTTTCTTATAAATTTGTACATTGTCAATAACATTGCAAATAGTTACCCTAAATTTATAGAATAAACTAAAATAAAAATGCATACCAAAACATGGGTGCTTTTCCAGAATTAATGATTTTTAGTGCTAAAACATTCAGCAATGTATTTCATTTAATCATGTATTTCTCACTCTTCCTACAAGTATGATTAAATCGATATGTAGGTAAATTAAGAGTGAAATTGGTAGCTTTCTATTCTATTTCTGAATTTCTATTTCTGAATTTTGAAAGAAAGGTTTTCTTAATGTATTATGTTGTGGTGGATATACTGTAATCTGGTAATGTATAAATTATATAATAAGGAGCTCAGTATTTTGAAGGTGTCTTATGATATGAAAAATGGCTATCTTTTGAAATTATGGGATGTATTATCACAATGCCAGACTCTAATCTGCTACCAATTTGTGTCAGTTTTCTGCATTTGAAAAGGACTCAAATCCTCTCTAAAAGTAGGAATCAGCTGAAGGTTTGTCTTGGCTTCATGAGCCCACTGCAATTAGGCAGCATGTGAATGTGTGCCATATGCATTTACTGCTCTTCTAAGCATGTGTTACTTTGATGTGTTAGGTTAGAAATCTAACTCTTTTTCTTGGGCAGCCTTCCTCCTGGGTCTTTATACTGCTTAGCAGTTGAGTCCAGACTTTGAAACACAGCCTAATTTAGAGGCGGATGCTGCAGCTGCTGCTGTCATTTCAGCTGATTTTTTTTCTGCTTTGATGTCAGCTTAGAGTCTCGGTCGCTGCATCGGTCCCGCAGCCGCCGCAATTCGCCTAACGGACACCACATCATTTTAAGCGTGTCTCTTCGCCTTTAAATCTAATTTGGGGAGCTCAGCTCATTCACAATGCACTGTTGGTTTAGTGAAATGTTGAGTTCTCACAGAATATATCCTTCCTGATCTGGAGGAGACACTGAAATCGCTTTGAGTTTTATGTTTAATGCCTGATTAAATGCCGATGATACAAGAAGATGGATGTTTTTTCTTTTTTTTTGACAGAAGGAGGATGGGATGCCTTGCCAGTCCTGCCCCATCCTTTGCATTAGCAGCTGTAGACTACAAAATGAGCTTTTTCCTCTGAAAGCTGCCCTGTTCCCTTTTAAGACATTTTAATCGTATTTTTCCTGCTGTCCATTTCTGCAATGATGATACATGCAAAGACATTCCACCTCAATTCCTCTTGTACTTGGGCCATCCTTTGCTTTTCTTTCTGCTCTCTCTTTCTGAGGCTGACGTGAACTCAAGGATTGCAGGAGCCTTGATCCTTTCTGACGCCTTTGCAGAACAATTTGTCTCAGTGAGTTTCCCTTGCTCAGGCCAAACCCTGCCTTCAGATGTGCATGCATTTTCCCATTGATTTCAGTGAGACTCACAGCCTTCTGAGGCCCCTATTTGGCTTTTAATCTTCTTTAGCTTAAAGAATATAGACAGATAGAAGTTGTCTGACCCTTTTTAATAACTGAGGGTCTTGTGTCCTCTACTGTTTTGGCTACTTTTTCTGTAGTACAATGGTTTTCCATATCATGCCACAAAAAGAGAAAAAAACCCCATTGAGATATACTCCTTTAGACATTAATTCTATGCATTTATTTCCTGGTTTTGCTCCCATTGCAGATACTTTTGCAGTACTTTTCTCCATACTAATTACATTTTCTTGAAGGTGCAATGATGTGGAGTATATTAGTCATTCCATTACTTACCTTATTATTACTGTATTTTGTGAAAATAACATTTTGGGTAGACTGTTTTTTGCAAGTAATACTGTTTTTTTACTCTTGCAGTAATGGGCAGGGGTATTTTTCCAGGTCAGGTACTATTAGCAAATATGAGAGACACAATGGGATAGAATGAAAAAATTTTGAAGGAGCAGGAGTTTCAAAATTTAGTAAAGTATTGAATATTTGAATTCAGAAATTTCAAGCATTCTTAATAAGAATACCAAGTGATACCAAGCAAAGGCAATAAATTCCCAATGATTTTCAATAAAGTACAATTTTTACAGCAATGAATTCACTCTTATCAGTATTTGTATTGATACTGCTGGAGATTATTTAAAAATATTAGAAAAAACAGAAAAAAAATTCTCCTTGTCTGACATCACATAATTACAGCTATGAAAGACTTTATGCATACAAATAGTCTTATTAAACTCTGGGAACTACACCTTTGTTTAAGAGTTTTTCAGGCAGCATCCTTAGGTTGCTGACTCTCTCTTTCTTTAATGTGGGCTTGACAGTAGAGCAGGGGATTGGGAATGTTTTCTTTGTAGTGACAGAAGCTCCTTGCTGCTCAGTCTGTTAAAGAGAATCATGTGGAAGTCAAGAAATCCTCAATCACAACTTTAGAAAACATGTTTCAAAAGTTGAGAAATGAAACAAAAAGTCTTCACTGCAGGTCAAAAGCCATTTTGATCTGATTTAATTTTAAAAAGAAATTTATCCTTTTTAACTTCACAATCAGAACACTATTCACACCAATGTCTGAGAAAAGAAAGACTGTCTGTGATGCTTCTGGAAGAGCAGCTATACTATTAATTCCAATAAACTCTACCACAATGATGAGAAACTGAGCAGCTGATATGTACTGTAGCTATAAATGGGTTATTGGAGGTCTGGACGAATTGTGAGTGTGATGGTTGGTAAAACTTTCACCCTATTGCATAGTCTGTTGTAACAAGACAGATGAGGAATAAAAACATATGCAGAGATTGCTCAAGTTTCTTTTGTTACACTTTGCTTCTAAACAGCTGGTTGTTTCTGAGATATTCTGTTTTCATAAAAGACACCACGAAGAGGGAGGAAGGCTCCACCACGGGATGAGCACTGTAAATTTGGAGGTGTGTCAAATGGCGCTCTCCTCAACAGCCTGACTTGAGGAGTGGGTAAAGTTACATCACACTGTGGCAATACCCAAATGACTATTGTTTGAGCCAGAAAATAGTGAATAAGCATTCCTGTGCTGCTGCTGCTGAAGCCTTGGCTCTGAGCAGACCCACAAAACATGCTAGGAAACAGTGGACTTTTTTGCAGTGTCAGGTGCTCAGGAACGTGTGATATGCAGAGATGGTGTGCCATCGAGTAACAAAAAGGCAGAGGGACTGCCCAGAGCAGAAAACCATCATTGCAATACTGGTGTTAGCTCCAGAAAAACTAAACAATAAACAACCATTGATGCATGACAAGTAAAATTTTTTAGAAAAATAACAATAGGATTGTGTTTCTTCAGAAGCTGCTGTTTCATTGACAATGAAATGCCTTACAATAAGTCTGTTTTCAACATTTTTAGAGTGTAATTACTTCCGGTTTAAAAATATGCATGATGATTAAGTATACAAATAATGAGTAGGAGTCAAGAGAAATTATATTGCTGGGAACAAATCCAAATGTTTGTGTTCTGAAATCCTATATGAAATGAAACATCTATGTTCTGTTTTGCTGCAATCTCAAGGAAAATTGCCTGTATTTCATGAAACTGGAACATAAAAACCATCAGGAATTGGTCTCGGCAAGGTGTGGAATAATTTGCATTCTTGATGATGTCCCAGGAGTCACTCAGAGCCTTGAGAGATCAGCCCTAACGAGCGAGAATATGACCTTACCATATCAGGGCTTCACAACAGTCAAAATCTAGCTTGACCTTCAACAGTAAAGCATGTCCCTCAGGCTAAATCCTAACAAGTCTTCTCTTCAAACCAAGGCAAAAGGCCAAAAATGCTTATCCAGGGAGCAGCGATAGAGTGGGAAAATGAGACGATCTTTTTTGGTTGGCAAACATCATGGTTTGACCTCTGTGTTCTCGCTGTGCCAAGCCACCTAATCTCCAGGAGGCAGTCCTTTTTAATCTGCCAAGTGGCAAGCTGGCTCAGTACCTGTCAAGACCAGTATGCACTGCCAGGCATTTGGATTAAGGTTTAGATGTGCGAGATGACATACCTCTTTCCTAAAGCAGGACTGATTTTAGTGAGTCACAACCAATGGTCTGACACTCCAAGACCCTTGGGACCCACCCTGCGTCGTACCCACTCACTGAACACACGTGCAGATGGTTTTCAATTTCCCAGTTCGTGGGTGTATTGAAGGATGCAGGGAAAGTATGGTCTATACAATAAACAGCAATGAAAGGAAATATAACTAACACTGCATCAGCCAATATTAAGCAAAAACTTTAAAAAATACTAGAGCAATTTGTTGTAACAGTAGAAACTTACAACTTAGTGTGTTACATTCTGCTTAGTAGATGCTTGTTTTTGTTAGATTTTTAATTTTTTTTAGACAAAGTCAGATTTTGAAGAACTGTTTGATAATATAAAAACTCATTAACAAGTGATTTTAGGAAGGTTGCACTAAGAAGGAAAGTTTTTTGTTCAGTCAGAAATTCTTCAATCATAAATTCTTAAAAACAAATAAATTCTTTGTAATTAATTAAAAGCAATCTCTGCTAGCCACTGAGGGCAGAAAAGTTACCTGGAACTTATTGCAGATAGACATTGCTTCTTTCTGAAGAATCTTTATTTTCCTCCTTTTTTTCTTATATTCAGGTAGTTATTTAAATTTTCTGTTTCACTAGAAAAAGTGGACTTTTCCATGGATTCACCAAAAAATACATGAAAAAACCTATTAGCCTTCCTGTGGAGGAAGAAAATAAAAAGCAGCATTCTTTATTGTTACCTTAAATAATTAATTAGTTTGCAAAAAAATCCTAAATTTATTAAAATATGTATATATTTTGTAGAAAATTAAAGTATATAATCTTTTTTTTCTCAGTATTATTCTCCCTTGAGACCTGCCATTAACCTGTTGTGTAAGAATAAGAGCACATCTCTTTGTGAAGAATAAAAGTTTTGCTTTGTCTTTACACTGGTCGGAATGAGCCATCCAGTCTCTATTTCTCATTTGCCTTCATTTACTTTTTACTAAGGTCGCTTTCAGTGTGGTTAATAAGCAGCAAGATCATCAGTCTCTTCAAAGTGCTTTCGCATTCCATATTTTGTTTTTTTTCTGCGGTGAGCAAACAGAGAGATGATCTGGTAGAAATCAGTAACATTATGACTCATCTTTTATGTGACCTCCTTAAGAGGCCTTTGGGTAGCACATGGGCTTTCCATACAATTACATGTAACAGTTGGCTAGCAAAATATCCTTTCCCGCACCGTTCCTCTGCAGTGCTGAAAAGTCATTAAAGGCCTTGCATAAAGAATCTTTCAAACCCAGAGAAGTAAAATTTCTCCTGATCAATGCTTCCTTTTTCATTTGGCTTAAAGATGGGTTATTTTGCATCTAGACTGATGCCTTCATGAGGAATAGCTGCAGTGACTTCAGATATGATCTTGATGTGAAGCATTTGCTTCCTTCTGTCAACCAAAAATAAGTGAGAACCACAAAATTAAGGCCAGACAACTGAAAGGTATGGGACTTCTTCCTCCTTGATGTCACACCTCACGTCTGCTTTCACTGACACCAAAACTACACAGCCACTGTGTTTTGCTGGTGGCAATTTGCAATCCCTTAAGGTAATACTGATCAAGACTTTGCACATTTAGGGTTATTAAAAGAAGAAACAAGCTCATGGAAAAGAACCCTGAGTATCCTGATCCTGGTAGGCAGAACTGTCAACATACCCCCTGAAAAGTGCAATTTTTTCTTTAAAATGACGCTCCTTGATTGACTTTTGTCAATGAGCATAGACTTCTTTGCTTCTTGATAAGTATAAATACTCCCTTGCTCCCTCACAAGGAGGACAAAATATTTTTCCCCTCAGACTCACAAGATGCTGGATTTTCTTGAAAGTACCGACAACATTTCCTTGTCGTTCTGACAAGATGCTATGTCCAACACTGCTTGTGTATTCCCTTCTGTTCCCACCTCTTCCCTGAAGCACTAGTGGTGGTCTTGCTGCATGTTTCACAGATGTTTCTTCCACTCAACTCCTTGGTTGTTTTTCAAGTGGCTTCTTACAGCAAATGTTTCCATGTGTGCACGCTCCTTCCTTTCTGCTGACACCTTTTCTTTCTATGAAAACAATCTGCTGCTGTCTTTCAGATCTAGAGAGACACCATCCCATACCACAGATGCCGGTTTTCTTTTTAGATTCTTTGGCATTGGTACACATGGTCAGCAGGCAATACCTCCCTCCTGTCTGTTCCTCATGACTAACAATGTTGATGTTTTGTTCTTTCAATCTTATTTCCCTCTGTTACCCTTACACACTCTGTTGGTTTTTTTTTTTTTTCTTTTCCTGTTACTCTCTGCTTTCTTTGTACTAGTGGCCCATATGGGATCTCTTCATCTCTCGCTACAGCTTCGAAGAAGAAAACCTCACACATTAACTGTTTTACCCCAGTAACCACAGGCAACTTGTATGCCAAATTTTTCTTGTGCTCAGGAACTGAAAAAAATTTCAGCTTTACATTTTCTTTATACACAAACACACACAAGCAAAATTAAATTCACTTTCTACAGCTGCTCACAGTACTGGTTACTGACTGACTCCGAAGAGACATGCAGAGATCAGACGCTACCATTGAGTTGATTGCCTTTTTAGTTTGCATGTGATAAAAGTTAAGCTAAGGTTGTCTAGTAATTTCCATTCTGAAAGGTATTCTCATTTGCCTACAATAATCTTTGCAATCAAAATTTTTCATATCTAGTTATGACTGTGGTCACTAAAAGGTGACTGTTATCCAGCTCGCTTCAGTAATTTTTTGATACAAAGACAAATGAAAAAAAACCCACAAAAAGACAAAACATCACCTTCCTTCCTTGTAACTGCATTATTTGGGACCAAATTTATTTGAAATTGAAATGGTATGACTGAAGAAATCTGTTCAGTGTTTTGCTGAATAAACTCAAGGCCTTGCAAAAAAAATATAAAAAATAGTACACATTGCAGAATTCACTGCTATCTTTATATAGATACACATTTGTGTGTGTATATATATGTACATTACACACATATATATGTCTATATAAATCAATGCTGTTTTTTGAGTATGGCAACCTTCACTTACATAATTCCTTCCCCAATTTTAATGTGCTTTTATTTATTTTTAATATGCAATAATATTTTAATGTTTTCCCCCAAATAGTAGTGTGTCATATAGAAAGAATATTTTCAGATTAGTACTGGTATATACTATGCTCTTTCATTCTATAAAAGAATTAAAACAGGCTATCCACTTAGCTTTTCTTTATTTTCCTAAAAATATTAGGTATATTCTGACAGAAAACTGAGAAATCTTTACTTTGTCATTTGAAGTAGTTTTAGGTTTGGAAGTAGATCAGTGATGGTCCTTGGCAGTCTTACCTATAAATGTAGAACAATTTTAGTTCTTTTCAGGTATATGTATCTCCACGGAGATGCATGAATACTGCCAACTGCATTAACAAATTTGCATTTCTCACCTCTCTTATTCTCTCTCCAGGAACATTTGGTTGAGCACATTTTCACACAAAAGTGTTCTTTGACAATCTTAAAGCTCTTTTTTTTGATGTGGATAATGGAAACAATATTATATGATTTCGGTAAGTCACAAAAGGCAAAGAGTCAATTATAGGTACAGATTGTATTCAAATTTGTATTCTTCACTTTCAGACATATGGACCAAAAAGGCCTAACAGCAGGACCAAATCATGTGACCTGATAATATTAACATGGGGTGTCTTCACTTTATGCTGTAGTATAATTTAGGATTCATGTATATCTTCTCAGCTTCAGCAGGATGCATGATTGCTGACTAGCTATGAACTACAGCTGATAGCACTTCAGGAATGGCATAGAAGGTGCAGGAATCATTCTGTCTCAACCTAAAGTTTAGGGTAGTCTAAATGTTGCAGAATGTTTAGATATTTATATGGGAAAACCATAATTTTAAATAATTACGAGGAAAAGTGTATTTCCATTTTTGATGGAGGAGAGGGAGTGACACATGGTTGATGGCTGAATCAACACTTTCATTGCTCCCTTCCCTCTTTCAAGCATGGATGTTTCTTACATTATGCTGGAAACATATCCAGATGCGGGGGAAACACTGCCTCAAAGCTTTTCCTTTTCTTTTCTGATTCTGTTTTTGTCAATGCTGGGCCACAGTCTTCAGTGGATACAAGACCAGTGAGTCCTGGGTGCTCTTCCAGTGCCCTCACTAATATATGCATTATGATATATACATCACTTCACATTAGGCTTAGATCTTCATTTGTCTAGAATCTCCTGAAAGTATTCAAAACAGAAGCATCCAAATTTGGGATTTGAATGATGGCCATTTCTATTCTAAAACTGCTTAGACTAAAATTGCATGATTTTCTCACACCTAGTTTTATTATGCATGCATAAAAAGATACAGCTTTATGTATTTGTCCTCACCTTAACCATCATTATCTCCATGATTATGATGTCTTTTAGGAGCCTTTTAAAGAAATCACTTACAAAAAGCTCTGTAGAAATGTCATACAACAAACAGCCTCATCTGGCAAGAGCCCAGTAGTAAAACGTTGTTCAGCTTAAAGGTAGCGGTAAAACCTTGACCGATTTCTCCAGGCACAGGATTTCCCATAAGGTGATGAGAACAATGAACCAGGTGGGCGATGCAAGGGATGTACGTGCTTTCAGAAGAGTGGAATAGCAATAGCAATGAAAATAAACAGGGGTTCAGCAAAATGAACAGAACTGACAGCATATTACTTGCCTAGCCAAAGATATTTGCATCAATATATAAAAATATGTAAATGTGAATCTATGAGTCCTAGGCAAACATTTGCAGCTGTGGAGAACGTTAAGATTTGTGTTTTATTCAATGGGATGGGAGAACAATCTGCAGAGAATAAAAACAACTGAGTTTCAAGAAGTGCCTTGGCAGCATTCAAACACTAGCAGTTGTCATCATCGTAATAAGAGAGAGAGAAAACAGATTTTTTTAAATTTAGTTTTTTTTACAGTGAGAAGAACTGTCATTATATAAATGCATATTTTTCTACTAGTATCTTTCAAATCAAAAATGATGTCTCACAACATATGTAGATTCGTATTTTTATGGGTAATATAGTTTTTCTAATAACCTTTCCAAGTGAAAGATTCTGCCTGATTCAGAGAAACAGACTCTTTTTTGTAAATTTGATTAGACACCTAAACTCATCAGTCCGTCTCTGAGCCATGTACTTGATTACGCATAGGTATATGCAATATGTTATATGAAAGCAGTTTAGCTTGGATCATATTGTGGTTGTAACCAAAGTGGATTTAGAGATAATGAGCTTGCATCCCCGAATACTTAGGATCGCAGTCTACTCTCTAAACTGATGATGCAGCAGCTGCATAATGCAACAATGTAATTTATTCATGTAATATGTACAATATTGCTGTAATAAAAAGCCCATTGGCGGTTCCTCTAATTCTCTGTATGAGCACCCTGTTATTAGTAGCTGGGTAAGTCAGTATTTCAGCATCTTCAAATTCTGGCTATTTATAAATTTCAAGCCACAATATTTTAAAAAGAAAAAAACCAAACAACCCCAAACAGTTTTATACAGTGTGAATTGTGAATCTGCTCACACTGAACTGAAGCCTGCAGCTTTTTTGAACAACACGATCTGTAAACATATCGGAAAAAAACTAAACATGTCAAAGAGACTCTAGTTACTGAACTTTATATTTTTTGCCAGAGTTGCGTGTCATGATGTAAATTGCATTTCTGAAAGAAGTTAAGATGTAACAATGAAGAAACCAACTATTCTGGGTTTTCATGAGAAAAGCTGGAAGTCCACTGATCTTGCCAGCTTTCATTCAGCAGTGAGTGTTGTTTATCATATGGGTGTTTATATTAAATGTCGATTTCTCTGAAGTAAATTTTAATGGGAACATAGTAACTTTCAACAGGACCCTACATGTAAAGACAGTGGTGAAGAGCATTACAACAGAATGCTTGGAAATTAATCTGCCAGTTTAACCCAGTAACCGACATGCATACTAAAACACTGATGTGAATTGAAAATAAAATAACCACGCTTGACAGATATAATAGTTTAAGTGATTTCAAATTAACCACATCCCACTGACCGCAAGTGAAGAATGTGTTCATTCTCCCGCAATGAAACATGCTCTAGGGACTCATTATACAGAGTGGAGTAAGTAAAACCAGAGTGGAGTAATTGATGCTGAGGAAGAAGGAAGAGTGACAGCTATTTAATGATTCTCAAACTTATACATAAAGATATCACAAGCACTTAATATATTATTTTTCTTTCTCCAATCTAGAAATATTATAGGCTTAAATCTATATTGTGCAGTAATTGCAACACTTGATATAGCTATTAGGAATAATGAATCATGACAAAGATGCATCAAGCAGTACATGAAAAGAGTGAATAACAAACAACCCTGTGCCAACGTGTGCATGCATTATGGGTGCTGTATTTCAGCGGAACAGGTGAGAGGAAGTCAGGGCATATCTATTGTCCTAATTCCTCTGCCTATAATTACTTTTCAAATGGTAAGGATTCCTTAAATAGTTTGAACATTATGAAAACAAAATTTATATGATTTGATCCATTCTTTTCACATACACTGAGGTCTGTCTTTACAGGAAATCTACAGAATAGAAGATTCATATGAACACAGTGATCCCTATCCCTTGCTGTTTCACAGGGAAGAGGAGCAGTTGCATATTCTGCGTGTCATCTTTATGTTCTATGGCAATTTTGGTTCAACTCTCTAATCTTCTGTATCTATGAGCAACGTCTCACAGGCAACATGATGCCTGCAAGCCACAAGTTAAGAACACCTGATTAACAGCTACGCAGTTCGCTGGCCGTTAGTGTTCATCAACAGTACTACTGTGGCTGCTGGCACTAAAGGATGTAGTGTCTTCTGCTACAAAGCCAATAGAAACGGGAACGCATAGAAATCTCCATCCAGAAGTCCCTCCCAACCTGAATTATTCTATGATTTTATGTATACCAGGAAGTGATTTGCATTACACATAACAGGGACGGGGAGTCCAGGAGGAGACACAACACAGGTGTTACAAAATTTTTGGCATATCTCACATTGTTACCTATGGGGTCATAGACAAACTGTAAAACTTCTTCATTAATATGCCATTGCTAACTCTACCTTTTTTACTTATTTTGGCCACATTGGCTATATGCTGTACAAGGCAATCTCTTCAGCAAACACCATGTTTACAAAGATGGTGATTACATGGTATTTTTTATCTGCTCACAGAAAGAATGTGAATAGTGTGGAAACCATTAGGAAAAATTTTGTCAGTGTGCACAGAAATTGTCCTAACTCATCCCTAAAAGAGGAACAAGGCAGCATTTGTACTGCAGGCTTGTGGTGTGCCTGGCTGTGACACCCACACGCAGCCTGCTGAGCCCTCCTGGCTTTAGAAAGGGTGACATTTGTGATCGGAGATGGATCAGTCTGCATGAGGATCTGTCTGTGCAATTGTACTGCCAGGACTGTATAAAGGCACTCACTTGTAAGGGCTGAGCTTCTGGGTTTTGATCCAACAAGGCAACTAACTCCTGCTGATACCTCCAAAGTTGAGTGCAGATTGCCAGCTGAGATCCATTTCTGACAGGAGAGTCCTCCTCTTCCTTTCCTGGCCACAGTGAGGATGATAATGGTCAGGAACAGAGAGATGGTAGAAACTTGGCTCACACTGACTCCAGCGACCCTTGAGGGTTTTGAGGGCAATAACCAAGAGATAGACTATTTACCTATTTCAGCAGGACACAGATTCCAGCTGATTAAGGCCTTGGTTTTTCCATTGTCTGAATGTCACACAAAGCTTGCTTGCTGTTAGGATATTTCCTTATCCAAAGATAGCATCACCATAATGGTATCCCCACTCTACATCGAGTTTAACATTTATTCAACGACTGATTCAGAGGGAATAGTGCCAGTCATTTTAGGCATTGTCTATTCTGGGATAAAAGCAAGTGAAATAATCTAGTAGAATGCAATTTATAATGGGAAATTTATATCTTCTCTGACTTATATGAGTTGCCTAAATGGATTAAATTATCGTTGTAAAAGGACCAAGGCTCCCACTGGCACTTTGTTTCCCTCCCATGTTCCTAATCAGCAAAGTTAAGACAGGAATGCTCTTTTTGAAAGAATCACTTGTTGTGTGTCTGCAACTTGGAGATCTTTCATAGGAGTGCTTATGAGATCTGGGCATATGTGTGCTGCTGTGAACTGACAAAGTAATACCATGTGGGAGATTGGTTCTTCATCGAGTACTTTCATTATTAACAAGGACTTACAGCTCTCTTGGCTTACAAAAAAAAAAAAAAAGAAGAAAAAGACGGAAAATTGTGTGCATGTGGGAATTGTGCTTGTTCCTGAAGTTCCCAGAACAGACCAAACTTACACTGGATGATGTGCTGTCTCCTGGCTGTTTCTTGCCTTCAATCTCTTTTATGACTTGCTTCAACTTATCAAGAGGCAACACAAACAGGTATTTAAGCATATTCCTGATGGTGATGAACTTATGCTGGTGTATCAATAATCAATTTTGTGCTGAAGTACCTTTCCTAAATGTCACAAAAAGGGGATGGTTTTGTTTACATTTAGGAATCACAACAATTTTTTTCTGGTTAGAGAAATCCGCAATCATAAACCAGCAAAATAATTTAATAAAATGCAAATAAACTTCTAAGTATCATTTAATACAGGTTGAAGAATGTGGTGTAAGTTCGTGGTAAGATGAAGCTGAAGGTAGACACAGCCATGACTGCTCAGCAGGGAAAGGCTTTCATAAAGATAACTTCAAACTAGTCAAACAGAAGCAACACAGGAGCAAACTCTGTTGGTACTAGTAAATCTTCTACTTAAAACCTCAGTACCAGAGAGCGGGTTTTGGTCTCTCAGCCTCCGGCCTTGCTTAGCAGCCTTTTTGCAGAGGAATCAAGAAGGGAAAATGAAGTTCAGAATTAATGGCTTGTGTAACCCTTACCAGTATCCCTGTCTGTGAAATGCAGCTTTCTCATGCATATTTTCAACCCTTTCGTAAAGTCTATTCATTCAGCAATTATTTTATTATCCAGCCACATGCCTAGCTGGGGAAGGGGGCTGAGAACACAGATGCTGCACCTGCCAGAGGGGCTGTGGGCAAATTTCTTCATTATACACCAAGGAGACAGTCATCTTCTCTACATTTGACCCAATCCTGAGCGACACTATAGAAGACCCAATACATTTGGACATGAATGAAACACTGCAAACAAATCTGTCTATTATAACAGCATATTACAGAAGCACCATCTGTGCCAGTGTCTGCAGGTGAAACAAATGCAATTTTCAAATTTAAAAAAAACCCACACAACAAACCACAACAAAAACTCCCCTCCTTAGTTAGGATTAAGGCTTCGCTCCTGTTCTTTCTCATTATTTGCCCATTCCACCAGTGATGCACACCTTTAGGCCAAACATGAGTTGTGATAGGCTGTCATGTGGGTCGGGTATTATAGATGAAATCCTTCCAGAAGCAGCATCTGGCTCGTTTTGTAAGCTCTGCAGTCATTTGTAGTGATGGGGTTACATGTGCCCTAGGGTTTGTCAGATGGTTTGGCTGCTTTTCTCCAGTATTTTTTTTTTTTCTTTTATTATTAGTTGTGGGGAATTAATACTCATCACTATATACTTAACTCACCAGCAATTGGCATGTTTAAATAAAAAGACACTTTATTTATAATTAAGACATTTTGAAACCTGACCATAAACATGTTTTGGTTAGATGTGTTAATATTAAGTATAAAACTACTTATTTCTCTCCAGTGGTTTACTTCTGAGAAAGGAGTTGCCTGGTTGCCTAAAAGTTGGGGGTGGAAATTACCTGCTTGGCTATCTTATTACTGTGTACCGGTAATGCAGGGAAATTTCCAGAAGGCTATAGAGATGATCAACATATTCCTAAGAGTTTTGTCTGATCTAGTTTGAAATTATGTACATTTTTACCATCACCTTCAGAAATTCAATTTAGCATCTCTTACTTTTAAAACAATACCTATGTTTCTCAGTTCTCCTTTCCCCTTTATCACCTTATCTTGATTATTAGTCTTCTTATTTTTGAAAAAACATGTTCAATCCTGAAAGTAAATAAGATAAATTCCCAAGCAGGACTTAAAGCATTAGACCAAATGCTTAATTAGTGTAAGTCTGTTCCATTTTTGCTTTGGAATCTCAATGTTATAAACGGATTTGACTACCTTGTTGAAAGTCCTGATTGAGATAGTTATTATACCTCACTTCGATATCAGTTAGCATACCACATTGTGTTAATTGTCCATATAGTTTACAGTCCCTTTTACTAAATATGAAAATAAAACTGCAGGGTACAGTATGAAGTTTGTGAAGCATGATAAAGCACAATGATTCCTAGGAGTTTTTTTAAAATATTATTTTCAAGGTTTACAGGCAATCAGAGCAGAAGGATTCAAGGACTGTGGGACTAATGTAGCTGTGTGGAATAGAGGACAGCAAGATTTAAATATGTACCGGTACCTGGAGAAATAATCCCATACTGCATAACTATGCTTATATATCGTTCTTCAAATTCCCCATATATCCCTTACTGCATCTTTTCCCCTCATTTGTGCTAATTTTGTGCTCTGAAGAGATGCTGTTCACATATGAATTAGGCTATTCTTGAATAAACACGAATTGCTGCTAATGACATACTTCTTGTTCTTTCTTCTGTCATTATGTCAGGTGGCAAGAAGTCTATAATGAAATTTAGTTGACATACAGCACAAAATAAAGAGCATCAATATGAAGTGAAACTGTGAGGAATAAAAAAACCACATCACATGACATTTGTTCACAAAAGCTATTTATTCCTGAACACTAGTGAAAGGAGAACAAATTAAAACAATTCAAACTTGATTGCTGAACCGTACCAAGAAAAGGGTTAATGTCACTCTATTTACTGCTTAGCATTCAGCCATATCCATTGCTGATTGAAAAGTTCCCCTGTAATGACTGTTACTTACGTACATTTTTTTGCAGTCAATGACTCCAAGAAGCAGCCCATTCAGAAGGCTACTTTGAGCAAGTTGCAGATTTATTTTGACATGGGCAATAAACTCATTGATTTTTGCTTCTCTTCCTTCAGTGTTTGGAACACTATCCAAAAGTGCTGTTGGAGGCCACTTGAAGAAGGAAGAAAGGATTGGATTAAAGTTTTCCACGGAGATTTTTGTTATCACACTATCAATCATCCAACTGTGGCAACGCATGGTACAGAGGTGTGAGAAACATGGCTTGAGATGAACAACAGACTGAAATAAATTTCCATAATTAGCGTGTTCAATATTTTCAAACAAACTAAATTTAAAAAATAATTTGTTTGTGAGTAATTTACAATCAGAAATCAGAATGAATCTTTTGAAAAATATTATCCATTTCAACCAGCTCATTCAACTGCAATCTTAAGTCATGTAATTTAACTACTGCAACTTCTTTTCCCAGAGTTTCTCTAAGATTTGAATTTTAAACCCATACGTAAGTATGCACATTCAAATTAGGCCCAATTCATCTTTGCAATAAAATCATTTTATCAGTGAAATGTGACATTTCACTAGATCTCAAGTGTGATCAGTTTTGCAAACTGAGGTTTTGATCACTTCCTCATCGTCAGCATTCATCTGAAAGTAAAAGTTTTCTTTCAGGTCTACACGTCTGAATCCTTTGGCCTTAAATTTTCTTTTGAAATACTTTCATTTAATACGTGCAATGTCACTACACTCTGCTCTCTTTTATTCTCTACCTGGTTCAAGTATTTTAGGGTTTGCTATACTTAAAATCAGACTTGTGCTGTACTATGCCACTAATTTCTCTCCTTTAGTCTGGCTTGGCATCTCACATCAGTTCTGTACTTTAAGAAAAGAAAGGCATAAGAAGAAGAGTTACAGTTTGCTTCATTTAGTTGTATGACTTGCTGTCGTGGTGGCTTTGGACCGCTTCTGATTACTCTGTTTTCATTTCAGTACCTTATAAACCAGTGGTAAATAGTATCAGAATTTCTTCTGTTACTTCATCTGCATTTGTACATCACAAATGGTCTCAAACCATAAGTCTTCTTGAAGAGACAAACCCGACCCTGCCTATCTAGGAATATCAAACTTTTTTGCCATTTAAGGTTTGATTTTTCTAAAGTTAAAATGGTCTCAAGTTGTGGTCTGGAGTTGCCCAGATATTTACTGCCTATGTGTATCCATGTGGCTTGTTCACATAACCAAAATAGTTACTTGTGCCTACACAAATAGAACTCATAAAAATATCTGTTTGTGAAGTCAGGCCTTTTTATAAATGAACTAATGAGTTATTCTCATCAAGTAATAATTTATTGGAGTTAGGCAGATATAAAGGGAGATAGCTCTGGAATAGGAAAGGAAATGACAGCAGAAGGTTTAGTTGGGTAGTTTTTTAACTTTACAAAAGACTACTGAGATGGATGGACAGGAAGGATGGAGGAGAAAGAAAGAGAGGACTGAAGGCAGAGAAAAGCTAATGAGAACCAGTATCAAAGAAATAGACTTGGTAGTACACCAGTGTTAGCAAGAGAACACTTTGGTGCTCCGCTGAGGACAGTCGTCTCAAACCCCCAGCGGGGATGGACCAAGGGAGATGGCTGATTGGGCTGTTATCACAGAGGATAAAAATCCCATGGGACAACCCTGCTCTTGCTTATATCCTAGTACCCCCTGGGTTCATTTCAACTAAGTGGTGGTATATGATTAATGACAGGGAAAGAGGACAGAAAGAGTCCCATGTTTAAACAGAGCTTTTACCCTTTATTTTGCTATAAGGAAGTGAGCTAAGAATGGATGCCTTTGACTTTTCTGCAACTTGTTCCATGTGGGAAAGAATCATGGCTGAACAGAATTTTATTTTTCCTATGAAGAAAATGATCAGGAAAGTTGAACATAATGATTTCATGCCGTGACTATAATGCAAACACATACTTAACCATCATTGTCTCCTCTTCATATAATAACTGAAAACATCTGTACTGTGCACTGAAACATTACACGCTGCATTACAATTAGAAATGTGCTGAAGTGTTGGATTGGGTGTTTATTTATGGGCCATGAAAAGTAAGATTTTCTGCTCTTCTTATGTACAGCTAAATAGCCATAGGTAGAGTACTGAAAATTTTGGAACCCAGCAGTCACTGTGGGAATGACTTCATTATTCACCGAAGGAGGTTTTTCCAGCAGAGCTGAGTTGCTGACAAACAATAATAAACATTACTGAAAGTTGGAAACAAGAACTCAGGCATGTTGATTTTGACTGTAAAAAATGCTCACGGGGCATGGAGGGCAAGCCGCTCTTGAAATGACAAGGCACTACAATAGAGGGATCCCCATTAGAGCTGTGCACATATATTTTCTCTATTGACACAAAAGTGTTCTGACAGGCTCAGCAAACAAGCAGCTCTTCCTAGCCATAAATGTCTTTACCTGTTGCCACAAGTAGTCTAGAAACAGAAATGTATTTTTAATAGGCACACGAATGTCTCGATGATGAAATACGCTCAGGTGGGGACATAGCAAATGTCTTGTTGGTGTAGCTTCTGAGAGCTTTTGTAGCACAAAAGGTATCACTGTGTCTTTTTGCTGAAACACTTGACAGTTCATGACCATAGTGCAATGTTATTCGAGATCAGATTATATAATATTTGCTTTGTCTGACTGATATTTTGCTTGTATGTGAAACAATATGGTCGTTTGAAAGAGCTCACCCTACAGTTAATTGATTTCCAAATAGCTACTAAGTTTTCTTCAAACTGAGCATGTACACAATGTTCAGTACGGTTTTCTCTGGAGCATTCTTCCTTCTCTCCCCACCGGCTCTGGCTCAAAGTTTAAAACTAAGGAAGCGTAAAGTCCTGGCCTGTGCATGTGATCTTCGTATTCACAAAGAAGGACACAAACAAAGAGTTTGTAGAGCCAGTTTCTCAGTAAGCAGCAGAATGAAGACAGCCTATGCCAACTGGGATTTAGGCTGTGATTGTTACATGATCCCTGCTGATTTATTCACAAGAAAGATTGAATTTTACCAACCAATAATTGAACTAAATGTAATTTAATATTTTCTTTGCCATAGCTTTACAGGAGCTGAAGCAATTTGAATGGGTTGCATTTTCTCTGGGCATTGAGTATGTCATTTATTTACTATCACAGGCTTGAGTGTCTTTGGTTCTGCCAGAAATTGTTGGTTGACTTTCAAAGTGGCTTCAGATTTCTCCCAGAGAGGTCGACAGATATGCAAGATTTCTGGTAGTGCCCCAATTAAACATGCATCATTTACACTGATTTTCCACATGATTATCTCAAGTAGCCATGGAAAGGCACAGTTATCAATCAGGAGATTGAAGGATTCAGGTCTGTACAATAGGGAAAGCTGAGGAAAGGAAGAGAAAGCTCGTTTTTCTTTGCTTTCCAGGTTTTTACTGGAATATGTAGTTATGATGGCAAGTCAAGTGTAGCTGTGAAGTAAGGCTGATTGTATCTTTCTTTATAGTGAGGACACCAAAAGGTGCTTTCAGCCTCTAATGCTAGATGTTTTTGAACACAGGGTAGAGGAAAGGAACTTTTAAAACAGAGGAATGCAGATCAGCTATCTGAAGTTAAAATAACAGTCTGAAAACCAACTGTTTGCCCTGCCCACAGTGTCTTTGCAGGTTGGATCCTTTTCTCTAATCTAGCTCTCAGTCCAAAAATTTTCAGTGACTTCATGAGATAAAATAAACATGTCACAGCCCCCTCTAGGTCCTGGAGAAAATGTATCTCCTCTGTGGTCTGCATGCGTATCAGATCCCACACCTCTTGGTGTGGATCTGTATGGGATCCCAGTCCCTTATCCACCCGCTGGTTCCTCCCAGGCTGCCCAATTCACCACTGCGAGCGCTCACTAGCTTCAGATCAGGCACAAACTCTCCCTCACTTGCACACGGATCATCTGTTTATTATAATATTTCTTCCTGCTCTTCCCTAAGAGAAAGCTGGAAAGAGGTCACGATCTAGGAACAGTAACCGCACCTGAGTCTGGACAGCCAACGTGTGACCATCCTTCAGTATTTGCACTGCTGATCTCAGTGCTGATGGTTGCTGTGAACTAGAGGGGATGGCTATGAGCAGTTTTATTTCGAAAGATGTATTGCTCATACTTGTTTTTGCTTATTTATGTGTAATGAAAGAGTAAGCCAGAAGCAGAGTCTTAGCAGTAGGTCAAGACCTGGAGGGGGTAGGGGAGTTATGCTTCTTTCTCTGTCTTGGATAGCCTGGAAAACCAATTCCAGTCTGAAGTGCAGACCTGCATGATTGTAATATTGATGCCTTGTTAACAGTGCAGTCCTACAGCTACAAGAGATTAATTACTGCTAATAAATCAGTTCTAGCTGGCTTATGCTCTGTCCAGACACACAATCGTTGTACAGTGTGGTCTGGAAGCCCACTCTGTAGCAGATAGTTGTTGTTGGAAGTTCCTTGTCTAGTCAACCCTTTCTGTGGCGGTTTAAAATATTTGGAGGGGGTTTTGTGGAAAGGTGGGAAGATGGTGCATACACTTTTTCTTAAAAAGTGCTGAGTGATGTTTTCATCTGCTGTTCTTCCTGTCAGGGACTCAATGAAGATCCAACAGACTGCTGTGAGCAGTGGTTTCTCTAAAAGTACTTCCTTTTCCTACAGATGCCTACCTAACTTCTTCTCTGTAAAATACATAGATATGCATCAAGCGCAGGTGCTGTTCTATCAGGTTCTGTTCTATCAAGTTCTGTTCTCCTGGACTCCTTTTTCATCCCCTTCTATAGCAGGGAAGAGGTCTAACCTCGTGGTTGTGCAACAGGAAAGACACATGCAAAATTGCTGAGAACTGACCAGAAAATGACTGTTTTACTTTATATTTATTTATCTGAATATCTCAAATATTTCAGCTAGAGACAGAAAATGGAATTTTTGCGTCAGTAAAGGATTATACGGATTTAGCTGAGTGGGATTTATAGCATGTGAGATGCACAAACGTTAAAGATGCAGATATCCTCCTTAGGAGTGTTGTCACCCCTTAAGAAACATCCTTCCCCTGACTGCAAAGAATCAAGGTGCTATTTGCCTCTCCAGAATATTATAATACAAAATATAAAATTAAACTCTGATCATGTATTTTAAACTCATGTATTCACAGAAATCAGATCATGCACAACCCATAGCTTAACTGGTAGTCCAAATTATCTAGTACACATCAGCCTAATCTATGTAACAAAACCAAGCTGCTCCATAATTCCCTGCTAGTGTGGGCTAGAATAGCTCCATTGAACTCAACAGACTTACGTCAGTTTATGCCAGCAGGGAATTTAGCCTTAATATTCCAAAGAGCAATATGGCACATGATTCACTTTGGTTCACATTTTTCCCAAGCTTTTATGTAAAATAATTTTATTTTTAGTTCAGAAGAAGAGAAATGTTTGTACAGACAGAATTGCATATTTGTACAGACATTCCCCGAATGTAGATATTAGATCCAAAAAGTATCTTTTTGTCTTCATAAAAGTAAAATACAAAACAAACATCCTCAAAAGAGAAAACAGAAGGGCAATTGCAGTACTTGATCCAGCATTGTACTGGACGCTTTTGTGTTTTTGCAGCTGGTCCAGTATCTTCAGCTACTGGTGATGGACCAGAATGAGGTAGAAGTCAGTGGCCAGATTTTGGTTATTTTGTGTTACAATCTCATTTTAGTATACAGAAGAAAAAGAATTCTGAAGGCAGCAAATTCAAAGAATTTGGTTAAGACAGATTTTTATATAGGAGACTTTTACCACTCTGAAGTTGCTCAGTTTTGTGTTAAATTGAGGAGTCTCTTACTCAGGCAGTTTTTAGACAAAGCTTTCATTGATCCAGTGAATTTAGGATTTACAGAAGCAGTTAGTAAACATTAAAGATCTGGATTATTGCTTGTCACAATTTCCTTGAGTGGGACTTTAGAAATTCTGTCAAAGAATATGAGCTATAGATCAGTACACACAAAATGTTTCTGAAATTGCAGTGTCAGAGGAGGTCTTCAGAAAATGTTCAAGACCATAATATTACTTAAGTAATCATTATTGATGCAGCTAATGATCCCGAAATGAAAAAGTCTCAATGGTGGAAGCCACGAGCTCAAGTTTGCAAAAGAAACATCCATATAATTCCAAGGTCAAACTGTACAAAACCATTTTTAAAATATATCCATGGTTTTCTCCCTTTAGGTCAACATGAAGGTACAATTTTTTGTTTTGGCTTTACTTTTAAAGTTCATTCTTTTGGCAAAGAAATTTCAGGGGAAATGAAACTTAAAGATTGAAATCATTGGATACAAATTTGTAATTAGTTGCTATTGTGTTGTGAATAACTAGTTTTGTTATTCTTGGAAGTGCAGGACAGATTCCAATTTTTTATTATGATGGAAATACATATATTGTCACTGGTTATGAACTTGTTTAGAACAGTGTTTTTCATTTCTATAAATATATGCAAACTTAAGTTCTCATTTTTCTTTCTACGCTAACTAATTTTAGAGAAACTGGGTATTACAGTTTGTGAAGAAAAGAAATAAAGAAAATAAATTTATACTGTTAACTATGGCCAGCATTTCATTATGCTGGTCGGATACCAATGCTGAGTATCATGAAAAACAGTAAGCGATACTTTCTTTGAAGTCTAGCAAATAGGGAAATAGCATTCGAGGCTTAGAATGCACCAGCTGTAAACATACTGCATACCCACAGGCAATTACTGTACCTTTGGTGTGGCAGTATAGATTTCTGTATTATTGAATAACTTTCTGAAAACCTAATTTGCAGGGCAAATTTATGATATGAAAGGGAGAGGAAGAAGATTAGGATAAGACTTAGCTTCATTCAACACTGATGGCTGTAGCTTTTATATCCATAAATATCTAGACAGGTGTCTTTCTCCCCTGCACATGTACACAGCTAATGTGCACAACATCACGATGATCACGATGCTGAAATCCAGCCCATTAGGATACTAATTTGATCTCTGGCATACCCTTATTATAAAACACCATAATAAGTACTCCTCTGACAGGAAGCTACTACACCTTATTTCCCATCTGATGTGAAGCTCAGTAAGAAAACCTTAAAAGCATTCATTAATCTATTGCATATAATACAGATTGTAATACAAATATAAGCCCCCAAACTAGTGCTAACTTCATAATGCTTGTCAGTGCTAAGAAAACCATGTTAAGTCCAGTGAGGTGTTATGAAATAAAATGAGTAATTATATCTGTATTGTTATCTATTGAAGATCACTTAAGTATTCTCTTAGTATTATTGTAAATGTGCATAGTACAATTATAGGCATAATAATAAATCAGGAGAAAGGAAGAAAGACCCAGAAATGTTCATGAAGATGAAATAATAAAACTTCCAACTAGAGACTGGGTGCAGAGGGAAGAAACACAGTGCAGAAACCTGCTGTGTCCTCTTCCTGGCAAGACCCAAATAGCTACATTCAAGAAACATTATTTCCCTAAGATAACTGGAGGAACCAACAGAAAACATGTCCCAGGGAAAACTGGATGTAATATGTGGGCATAAAGACTGCAGGATTCTTTCAGCCACAACTTCTTGTTCTGACAAAAGTTTCTTTATTCATATTATTAAGTGGTAGATCTGCCAAGCAACAGGAGGTCTGGGAAGCTGTGGAGGGGAGGGGACTCTACCTCCTACTAGCCATTGCTTCCTTCTAAAATGGCATCAAACCTATGGAAAGAGCAGCCATAGGAATATTCTTGGAAAGAACCTAAAAGCAGAGATAAGAGACATTCTACTTAATGAGTGTTTGAGAGCTGGGTGGGAAAAGTGGTAGTTCATATGAGAAAAAAAAAAGATAAAAGATATGAAAAAGAATTGAAGGAAGCAAAACAGCAAAATGAATTATTTATTTTGCCTCTCCAACTATTGCTTGTATGTACATGACTGGTCCTAGAAAATAGATTGCACCCGCTCAGAATAGGATGCAGAATGTATTGTTGCTACCTTCACACACCAGAGGTTATTGCAAAAGGAAAATTTGGTGGATGTGGCATCATGTGGCTGAGAAAGCCAGAAAAATATCATTTGGGGAAAGCCAAAAATTCCCAAAAGACATGTTCCCTCATATTGCATCTCAAGTTTCCTTATAGTAGTGCAGGTTGATGACAACCCAAATGAACAGCTCTGGCATAATGCCACAATTCAGAGGAAAGCCTGATAGTTGGAGGCACGCTGAAAACACTCTGGGCTTGATTCCACGTTCTGTCAGAGCACCGCTCAGACGGACGGAGGCATGGGTCTCCCAAAGCTGGTTGTGGATCTCGGATTCAGTGCTCTCTAGTCCTCAAGCACGCAGCTTTAATTCATAGTATTGGCATGAGATCTTGCAATGACCTCATGGCTGTAAAATACCCGCTTAACAGAGTACCTCTATCACAGCTTCCCATCCCTAAATTGCCCCGGCAATCTCTTTTCTTCATAACATCAGGGATGAGGGACAGGGCGGCAGCTAACCACCACTATGCAGGAGAAATCCCCAGCTGCTCTTAATCTTTGCTATACAGTGGTCAGAGTCAATCATATGATGAAAAATGTCCACAGCAAAGCAGAGGATGTGCGCCTTTGTGCTATATAAAGGACTCTTGTCCAATCAGATATTTACTTACATATCTGTTAGATTTCATTATGCATGTATATTCCTGCATTAAAAAAAATTGGAAGGTCTGTATCCCACAGAAATAAATGCTAACTGTTTTAGCATCACGCCCGCCCCGTCCCCCCTCTACCTTTGACTGAGAATAAGTAATTTTATGCGTTCTCTCCTATCCTGGGCATGAAAAAGTAAATGCTGTATTACCCCAACTTAGGTAACCCTTAGGATAATTTTTTAAGCAGCAGGAAACTAGGCTATCTGGCTGGGTAGATAATGATATCAGCTGCTTCCTTCCAAAACAACAGGTGCCTTGGCATAAAAATGTATATCATCATACTGAGATGATGACATCAGTTCATACTTCAGCTTAATTATAAACTACCTCCATTAATCCTCAAATAATTAAACATTTTGTGTATGGTGCAAGGTGAAATATAAAAGCAAAAGGTGCCTAGCTGTTCATCACAGGGTTAAAGTGGCAGTTTCTAACTGAGTTGTACTTGTGTCTGCTTATTTACATGTAAACTTCAAGCTGATTTTAAGCATTTGTTTATATTTTATTGTTCCAGCCATGAGGTGGGTAAAATAAATACTGCTAAAATTCAGTGAAAACTTGATGAAATAACTAAGATACATGGATTGAAGTCACGTGGAGTACATATATGCATAAATATCTTGCAGAACTAACAAAGATGTGCAGGATCAGGCTTTGTATATACAAGAATAATTGGGGGAGAAGTCATGGTTCATGGCCTAATAGCAGGATAAACATTGCAGCATTCAGTGTTTGCAGATTTTATGCAAGAAGATCTTAGACTCACATTCATAGGCAGTACATCTGCATAAAACAAACTCTGGGCAAGCAAGCACCATTTATTGAAATAGATAGATTGAGTAACCTTTGTAGAAAAGAAGTATTAATGAAAAGCAATATCAACACAATTTAATTTAATTTAATTCCTTTTTAAAATAGTTCCATTCATACAGTATGCAGTCACTTGAAACCTATACATTTTCTCCTTGCATTCTTCGATTGTTAGCACAGTGTGTGTGTACACGTTTATCACTGTTTCAAAACTGCACAAAAGATTGGTTAATTTTTGATTTGATATAAAAATCAGTAGGCAGAATTGACTGAGAGCTGAATTTGTAGGCTAGAAGAGCAGGGAAGCACAGCAGATAAAAGATTATGTTCTTTCTGCCTTTAACTTTAAAATATAGCGCTGACCTTCTTTAAAACAGATGCTATCTTCAGGAGCCAGATGTGTCTCCAAGCAAATTAGTTATAAGAAATACATCCAAGGACATAGCCATTTAAGAATCAATAAATTATGCATTTGTCATTTGTTATTGTGTGAGGCTTATGCTGACATTTTTGACATGAATGAAAGAGTCTCTGTCCACAGTAATAGCATTAACAATTTAACAGAGGTGGTTTTATACCAAAAGGGAAGTGGTTTGGAGAAATTACTGTTTATCACCATGTACATATACACACCTTAATTATTCATTGTGTGTCCACTTACCAACCTACTTCATGTTATGTAAGTTGTGTTAGATTAAAAAGTTAGAGCTCAGGCACGTGCCCTGTACTGCTGCTATTTCTATCCACTTGAACCCAAAACAAAGAGAATGACTCTAACAAGGATTTTCTTTTCAGAGAACCAAATCAAGAAAGTTTTGTTTATTGGTAGCACTTTATGAAAAATTCCTACAAAGAAGAGTTTTATTTTTCTAAAAGCAAAAGCCATGGTAAAATTTTTTTTTGTGGGTTTAGTTGAAACATTTGGATGACCATATGGAACTCTTAGTGGTGCCATGGGACCATGCAGCTATGAAATCTGATCACTATCTCCCTAGTGACAGCTGGAGCCTTTACACCATCAGAAAATTTTCAGACTTCTAATTTGTCATAACTACCTCCTGTGGAAAGAAAATATGTCATGTAGTTAGATACAAGAATCTGAGGCTACAGAACTACACATATCGGCTTCTTTTCCTTTTAGCTTTCGAGCTTCAAATTAATTCCTTGACTGCATCTTATGACTCATTGATGCAAGAAATAAAACATACACACAAAAAGAATACAAGAAACATATGGGCTCTTGTGAAACCAGGGTTAGCTCTGCTGTATAGTTATTGTGGAGAATGACTTATTTTGAAAAACCTACTTTTGTAACAAATGTAGATCCATGCAGTTCAAAGTTTCTTTATATTTAAGCCTTCTCTTCAGTTTTTCTCTCCCCCACTTTGAATGATGATAAAAAAAAAATCTTTGTTTATCAATCTAAAGTGTAACTTTGCAATGGTTTCCATTATTTTTTAATTTTTAGCATGTGCATTCTTTTATCACCATATCAGGCCTGAAAGGGCACAAAATTCAGAGTCACTTTTTATTAGCGGAGCTCAAGGGAGAAGGGGATAAGAGCTCCTTGCCCACTGCAATCACACACCTTGACTGTAGAGAAAGGAGTGCTCAGCTGTTCCCGGCAAACAAGAGTCCTTTTGGCACTCAGAAATATAGGTGTCCTCCAGGCAGCCACTTTTGAAAATCATGGGGAATATCGGTATCTCTATATACCTCTCCATGGGGGCAGATAATCTAGCAGAGCTGAGAAGCACATGTCTCCATGTTTATTTGTTGTGTAGCCTTGGATAGGTTTCTGATCTCCCAGGGCATTTTCAGAAGTTTGTGAGACAGCTCAGTGACTGTGAGCAGGACAAAATGTAAACATATGTTATCATTTGCTTTTATATGGCCACTCTGGTATTCTAGCTAGCTAGACATCAAAAATGTAACCTTATGCTTTGGGCATGGATACCACTGCTGTTGATTCATGTTTGTGATGGGTGCAGACAAGAGGTTGAGTATTGTGTAAACTTGTGGACAAGAGGAGGATAACTGCTGGGTTAAGGATCCTGAACGTATCAGTGCTGTTTATAACACTTGAGCTTCTGGCTTAAGTCAGTATTTCACATGGCAATCTGGCACCAAAGTATATAAAAATTAAACGTGTTGTGTATATTGGAAAGTTGTTTATTGTACAAATAAGTTAAAAAAATGTGGTTGAAGGCCACTATCTTGTACACGATAGTGTACAGGGGGCTGGATTAGATTAACATGTCAGTATCTTATTTCTTTACAGTCTAGGACACCAGAACAAAATTGCCTTGCTAGTTAACGAGCAAAAATGACACTAAGCTTCTAATAAAGGATCCAACTGAACCTTTCATCTAAGCCTGGTAAACATCAATCTCCACTAACGTATTTAACCATTTGGGACAGTATGCAAAAAACCTACAAGTGCAAGTCAGAGACAACTTAGAGAAATACTGAGATTCTTTATGATTGTTGATTACAGTCAGAAAGCAAAACTAAGGTAGATCCTAATTAAATCCAGACTCATTTACTGTAAAGGAGAACTGGAATAAGGGAGATTGTGCAGCCCATGTGACAAAAAAGGCAACACTGGTTAAAAGGCAATTACTGTTCCAGTATGAATAGTACAAGACAGAGCTAGGAAGATATTTGCTTACATTACCAGAAATGATAAAAGACTTTCCATTAAAAAACGATGAGGAAAAACTGTGCATAACCCTAGGAGAAAGGAAAGAGACGGCAGGGATAGCATCATGCTATGTAACAACCTGCCACCAACTTAGAAACGGACAATAATGACAAATGGACACAGGGATAAAACCCCAAACACACTGTGAAGTGTTATCTTGGGCAGATGCACGATGTGTTGTATCTATTGCTGACAGTTACCCAAGGTTTCTGCTTTTTTACACATTGACAGCATTTGTACAGCATGGCATGCCAATAAAATATTTTGATTTGAAGCTGCGCACTGTCGTTGTTTTCTTCTTTCCTTAGGAAGCAAACCGTGACACATAGGTTGACTTGGAAGCTCACATTTCATTACATCTTGTCCCTCTGTATCCTGTTGTTGCAGATCTTCCTTTTAGCCCTGGTGCCATTCCCAGCCACCCTGGAGCCCTGATGCATATCATCTATGCCATCTTTTAAGGCATATGAAGTATGAAGAGAGGAAGGGTTTGTAAAAAGAGGAGACTGTGCAGAACATGGACACTTACTGCTAAACATTTATAATTTCCATAGCTACAACTATAGCTAAGTGTTTGGCAGGTTTAATTAATGCATTATTAAAGGAGTCTTAGGTCCAAACTGAGCATAACCTGGGTCTGAAACACAGCTGTTGTGGTCTCCTGAAGTCTTTGCATGTTAATCACACAACTGTTTTGCCTTAGCTGGCTAGTGTTTTGTGGTGTACTCTGCTTGTTCAGCTAACCGGGAAGCCATGCAACAGCACCTCCAGGGTTGAGTCCACAGGAAGACGCTCCAAGCGGAAATCTTATGGGGTTTGCTTTCGACTTCTTCAGTCCCAGATGAATCCCTTACCCCACTTGCCTGTATGGCATTCGTGGAAGTAGTACCTTATGGATACCCAAAGGAATGAGCATCCCCATATAAAATCAGTTTGTTGTCTCTCTCTTCGTTTGCACCATATCCCATTGTCTCAGGCTTGGTCCTAAGTAGACAGAGTTATAATAATATTTTTTGCCGAATTATATGATGATTTTTGGTTGCAAAGATCAAATAAGGCCTCATTTTATCATGTTGAGTTCTTTCCTATCTTTAGTATGCTGGTTTTTTCACCATCAAAATTTTTGTTACATCTTTTAAAATGTTTGATAGGACTTTTATCTTAACCTTATGCATATTTACGTCACCAGAGCCAGATTTTAAGGTGCTGTGACCTGGTGCTGTGTCCCAAGGTGGATTTTGGTCAGTTCATTGAAGCTGAGGACTTGGTCTTTCTCTCTTTTATCCAAACCCGTTTCATAAGAATATGAAAAACTGCAGGACCCCAGTTTACCACTGTTTTTTCCAACTACAAACAGACCTAAGTTTAAAATAGGTCCCTGTTTATATGCTATAGGGTGGAAAGAGACACTGAAGAACAGTACTGGTGCATCTGCTTTTAAGAAATAGTTTCCTTAATCCCAAACAGTCTGTAATCAATGGACCTACACTGATTTATAGCATCTCTATGTATTGTCTGTCATGTCACCTTTTTTTTAAGTACCTATGTAATTGCTGAAAAGCACAAAGCTGAACCAAGTTCTTTTTTTCCTAATCATTATTAAAAAGGGGCATCACCCAAATGAGTATGTATGTTCACTGTTCATCTTATAACAGCGAAAGGGGATTGAATTTTGTAGTTACTGAAGGACTGAGGGGGTTTAATTACATGGAGCAAAAGATTTCTGGAAAAGTAGTTAAAATCTATGACACCCATTCTGGCTAAATTCCTGGTGCACTCAGCGAGCTGAATGAAAACTGTTATAATATTGTTTAATTAATGCTGAATTGCATAATGATTGGCCTTAACTCTCTAATTACTATTGGTAGTAGCTCTTCAAATTTTGATTAGTGGAGAGGTGACTCACTATCTTTGATGTGGTGAGGTAGCTTCTGCCGCAAATTAAAACCGGGTAGTGAGGCTATAGATTAATTGTGGGTATGTGGAGCAATTAGGACAGTCTACCTCACCCTGCCTTCTGTCTGAAGTTTATTGCCTGTGGTAAAGGTCATAGAAATCAAACCTGAATTGTATCATTTTTGGACGAGACCTGTATATATTTAAATGCACTGTTTTGAGGAAAATCTTTAGTCATTCTAATTCAAAACATGTTAGATGTCATTTTCTTCCTTGCCATCAGAAAGAGCAAGTACCAGAAAGCAATGTGCTGCTGGGGAGGGGATGGAGAGGCTCCTTGGGCCACACAGCAAATAGCAGCACCCATCTGGATAGCAGTTGCTGGGGGCTGTCGTGGGGTGATGTTAGTTTTGACTAACTTTTTATTCTTGCAAATGTGTAAAGCTGTTTGGTAGGAAGTTAACCAATGACTTCCAGAAACTGCACTCCCCGACGGAGTTGCCGCAGGACTCGTCGAGAGCTTTGCTGGACAGGGAGACCCCAGTCACCCTCCCGAAGCTGCGAGGTGCCGCTGGCACAGATTGCATCTGGGAAGTACGTTGCAAAGGTTTAATCTTGCTTAGATATGAATCTGAACCAAAACTTAGAAGAAATACAGCGCTCTCCTGTGAGATTTTAGTAACTTTTGTTCATGACAAGTGATGTTTCCTAATCAAGTCAGTGCCTGGGCTAGAGTATTGTGCCTTTCTTTTTTTTGTAGTTTCCCCTCTATGCTGTGTTACCATGTACTGGATGAACAATCTGGAATAATGGAAAAAAAGCTAATTAAAAAAAAATGTATTATTGCCATTACTTTCTCTTCCTCTAATATGATTATGAATGAAAAGAATCTGATTTAAAGAGATTGTAATGCATTAATTTTTTTGATCCTCTACCATCTCATCGTCTGCTCCGTATGTGCTGCTCAGATTTCATCTGCTGCCTGAATTTAGGGTTTGGGCTTGTTTTTTTTCCCCTGTTTATCTTGTCCTCCCTTATCAATTCTGATTTACTTCTTTCTCTGCGTACTTTGCTCCTATCCTGTGACTTACTGTCATTTCTTGCCCTGATTTGTTAGTGGGAGCATGAGAAAATAGTTTCTACTGAAGCTGCTAAATATGTCTCTCATTTATTCAGCTGGTGGGAGAGAGAGAAGAAGGAATGAGGTTCAGCAAAGTAGCCTTTGTAACCACAAGATTGTTTGCACTTTACTGCCGGAACATGCTGAGACTTGAAGCCTTTGTATGATTTTTATAAGTAGAGAGCCTGTAATTGAACTTTCTTGCGAGACATTAAGAAAAAAATGAAAGATTAAAATATTTATTTTCTTCTTTTTTGTACACACAGACAAAGACCAGTTTTTGAAATCATGTGAGTGGGTGCAATTACATAAACCTCTGTGCAAATAATGAGACCCCTGTGAACAATTTTAAAGAGAAAGCAAAAGCAGCCGTTTGCATATTCACTTCAGGGAAAAGCAATCTGGCTGAAACTTTTTACTGGAGAGCTTCACTCACAAAACTGCTTTCTCGATGTTCATTTCTGATGGGTGTATAAAGCTGAAACTCAGGTCTAAATAGTACAAGATTTAGGCAAAAATAAGACACACCGCTTCCATGTCTTGAGCTTGTCTCTGCTTTTAATGAATAAAAAGTATAGATAACCATTCAGAAAAACAGATATCCTGAAGTGCTTTTTCAAATAAAGCTATCTTCTTTAAATCATAAAAAAGGAAATTATCTACTTTGTCACTTATGTTCAAGCACTTGCTTTTGTAAATAAAAATGAGAACTTCATAAACACGACGACATCAACATAACCTGTGCACAGAGCTTCGCCTGGATCAAACTACCAGCACAAAAATAACTGGAAAAGAACCAAAACTATATGATAGGAGCCATTGCCATCTCAGTGGTCCTGGAAATGAAAAGGAATGGAAGCAGGTGAAAATAGTTGAAAATGACAATATGAAGAAATTTATAGGTTTTTATATACATAAAATATATTTACGCATAACAGTATATTTATATAAATATGAGTAAAAACCACCATACAGCAGTAGGAAATGTGCCATCAAAGAAATGGAAAAAAACCAGAAACTAGGAGCCCTTATTTCTGGATAGTTCTGCAAGGGTACAATGACCAGTGCCTGCAGGTTAGCGCAGGGAAGAGGAACTCAGGTCCGTACCCATAAAGATCCTTGTTTTCTTTTGAAATAATGTATGACAGAAGAGAGGCCAGTTATAACCATTAATCTGGTTCAATTTTATTACAATTTATAGCCCATGAGAACAAAATAAGTCTATTGAAGTACATGACAGCAGCAGTACATGAGTTCGTGCTTAAAAATATTCTCAACGTTGGGACATCTAGGCAGCCAGATCTAATCGCATTTCTTTACTCTGCCAGAACTAGAGCATCTGACATCGGAGCTATTTGTTCAGACATTTCTAAATAGATAGTGCCAGATAACTAACTGTAATCAAAACCTTTCCTTTTTCTGACACTATTTGGATGTGTCTCCAGTCCTAAAAATCCTGTCATTGTTCAAAAAAAAAAAGGAAGAAGAAAACAGACAGAAAGAAAAAGAAAAAAAGACATGTTAAGCGTGAACAAGAGCCCCACAGGCAGATTTCCTGCCCCACTTTTGATCCCTTTGTGTTGCCTGAGAGGTGCAAAGGAGCTGGCATCTGTTTACAGCTGCTGGGTGGAGGACCCTCCAGAGGCGGGGAGGTCTCAGCAAGCATACAAGGATGGAGCTGGGTCCTGCTCCCCGCCTGCTCCCAGCTCCGCGCCCTCTGCCAAGCAACAAAGGCCATGGCGCGGGCAAGGCAGGCTTCTGCTGACCAAAGTCTCATCTTGCCTTCCGCGCTCACTGCCCGTGCAGGGTGCAGGGGGCTGAAACATCTGGTGAATCAGCAATGTGGAACCGCACACCTTTCCCCCGGTCCTGTGTCGAGTGGGCTGTCCCGTAAACGCTGATGGGTTTCACAGGCTGCCTATTTGCTGTACCATTTACTCTTAGTCACTTTCTGGTTTTAGGCCATTTTCTTCAGTCCGTTTGTCTTATCACACTTAGTATTTTCCTGAGAGAATTCAATGGAGTGTGGGAGTTGTCATAATAACCTCCCCAGTTCCACATTTATTTTCCTTAGTTTGCAGGAATGTTAAGGCCAACAGAAAGAGAGCAGAATTTGATCTATTTAAATAATGCTTAGTATAGATCAAGTTTTGATGCACGTGGAAAGGAAAGAGCAAAAAGACATATGAAAACCAAGCAAAAGAAAGCCTTGCAGAGCACTGCCTGCTCCGCAGCCTCGCCACATGCTGCTGATGAATAGATTTCACTGATACTTTATGGCCAGTTATCCAACTCTAGTTTTCACTTTTAGAAGGCCCATAAATAAGAGTTAATTCTGTGGCATTCACCCTACTCTTAGAAGTTTATTGCTTTACCAGAGTGGCATACAGGTTAGTGTGATTTTCATCTTTGTTAACACTATCAGAAATAGTTTCTGATTTATAGTATTCCAGGTTGGACTATTCAGAGGTATGCGAGTTAGCTCTTTAAAACCATTTTGCAATGTCGTCCAAGGTGGATTGACGAATTTTGGACTTAATTTTTTCAAAGTCTGAACAGTGCAAACCTTTTCTTTAAAGTTTCTTAGTAAGATATGCTCATTCTTCAACCCATTCTAGTATTTATTCACATTCAAAACATCCATCTGTTTTGAAGAAAAATGTGAAGTGAAAATGAAATGTTTTCCTTTTTTGAAAAGCTCCATTACCCTAACTGTTTTTATTACTGGTGAGAATTTTTCACTCAGCTTCCTACACTTTGGGTTGGACCCATGCCAGAGCCCACTTCTACATGTAATACATACCGTGAGTATGCAGGATAGCCTGCTAATTAATCAAGAATCAGGGAGATGTTGCAGTTGGACTTCCTTCATGGAAAAGGAGCTGGCAGCAGAGACGTCTCCTGAAGCTGGTTCAAAGGAGGCTTCTAGACTACGGAACTGGAGGGAGGCACCTTCATAACTTTCATACTGAACAGAAGGTCTCATGATGTATGGAGCTGTGTGTGATGGTGATGTTCCCTGTGGCTTGTTTTCTGGTTACAGATTAATTTGCTTTATGTTCATCTGTCTGGCATGTGACAGTTAATTCATTTTCTCCTCAAACAGAGGCTAAAATTCTGCCATCTGACCTAGGGTGAAATCCTGAACCAACTGAAGTGAAGAAGAGCCTTGTCAGTAACTTCAGTGAGATCAGGATTTAATCCTTACTCTTTACCTCTTTTGGGCCAAGCGTCGTCATGACTGACCCACCACTCCATCCCCCTCAATTTCAGGGGGATACAGAGTAAAAGTCAACTTAGAATTCAATGTGCAAAGATTTACACTCACTTAATAATGGTTGTATGAAAATTCAAAATTCAAATGCAAAAGTCTATGTTTAGTGCTTTAGTATGTAAATATATTATTCAACGATATTTTGTCTTTGGAGTGGGAAACACAAGGTAAAATTCATTCTAAAAGGAGTATGTTTGGGTACAAAAGAGAGCGGAGGGTAGGGACAGAGATAAAAGCTGCATGAACTCAATTGATACTTTACAAGATATTTTAATTTGGCCCAAGGATTTTAGACTAATCAGATCACAAGTGGGCCCTTTTCTATGAATAGCCTTTTTTAGGTTAATTGTGATCAAATCTCCCTGGTTTATTTTAGCTGAGGAGATAGCACATTCTGTAAATGATAGTAGCAGGGTAATAAACTACATTTTTTTAGCATTAAGTAACCATGCCTATCTTAATTACAATAAAAAATCTTCTTGCAACTGAAGGCAGGTTGGCTTAACTAACAAGCAATTAAAACAAGTGAAACTATTTTAGGGAGGTGACACTTGGTTATCTGACAAATGTAATAAACCTGGGAGATCCTCCTATCCTTGCAGCCTTCATACAGAAACCTTGAAACACAGAAAGGGTGTACTGACTACATAAATGGTAAATGACTTTTTCTTTATATAACACAGTATTTTTAGCCTTTTTTTTTTTTTTTTTGAAAGGGGTGAGAGGGATTAACATGGTACTAACAGGATACTGAGGGGATCAACATTGTGTTTTCATCTTCAGCAATGACTAGGAAGAATGAGCGTCTAACATTTTAACAAAATTTACAGGTAAGCCTACAACAACCCGAGACTTTTCTTAGAAAAACAAAACTTCACCAAAAAAAAAAAAAAAGTGATCTGAAGCAGGTATGGAGTACTCAGGGAGGAGGGGAATCCTAAGGAGCACTTTGCACTTTTTCTGAAAGAGATGGGGAGATTTGAGAGAACACATGAGATGTAAGTTTTTGGGTGATGTGGCAGTGAAGATGTGGAGGACTATAGGACAGTGGAGCTTCTCTCGCTGTGGCCCTGTACCTGCTGCTGGAGTGGGTCTGCACTTTTGGAGATGTACTTTACTGAAAGGGGTGGTTCAGGGAGTTAATGCAGCTGGCTTTAACATTGTTAGTAAAGTTCAAATAAAGTGTAAAGCTCAGTGCTTACAGCATTTGGTTATTGCTAGGCCATTCCAGCATTTTACAGATAAAGTAGGCCTTGTTTAGGATTTCCAACACAAAGCAACACAGCATGAACCAGAGCAGGGAATACATTCCAGATGACTTCAAAAAAATGAAAAATAGCATGGTAAGCAAAGATGAGGCTATGACTAATCAAATTGGCTAGTGGAGACTCTCTTATACTGCATTAAGTGTTGAAATATTATGTACCAAAAGAAAGCTGGCAGGGCTGAATTGGTAAGAACGAGTCATTTATTAGAAGTCTCAGGATGAGGCGTTAAGGCAAAGGGATATAGGGTGAATGGAGCATAAAAATCTTTATGAAAATGCAATTAATCTTAAGACTGGAAAAGGACAGCAGAGCCTTCTGTTTATAACTTCTGCTTAGCTACTGTGGATCGAGACACGTTATCCTGTTATTTTTTCCTTAATCAGTAGGAGAAAAATGAACCAGGTCTCCCAAAATGAGAAAAGTAGCTTTAAAATCTTGAACTGTAAATAAATGCTATATGATTCGCTTGGTATTTTTATGTTTTCTGATTTGTGGACTTTCCAAATATAATTTTCAAAGTGGGTACTAATCCTGCCATCGTGAACAGGTGAATCAAATAAACTGAAGCCAGGAAGCTGACAATACTGAAGCAGTGGTGAACAAGCTATCAACAAATTAACTCCTCTGATCTTCCTCTTAATTGTGATGATAATGGGCTCACAGTGAAAGACTAATAAGTAAGTGATAAAGAAATTTGCAGTAACATAAATAGGAGAGCAAAACATAAGGATGACACCAAGCAGTGGTCCCTGGCAGCCTGTGCTGGTGGAGAAGCTGGGTGTGCTGGTGGAGAAGCTGGGTGTGCTGGTGGAGAAGCTGGGTGTGCTGGTGCTCCCCTCCTGTTGGTGCTCCTCTGGAGTCTGCAGGTGCTAGTCAAAATAGCCCCCCCTAAAACATGTGCAGTGGTGAGACTGGGCTCCTAGCACTAACTGATGCGGTCTACAGGTCTGACTTTGTTTTGATATTTGGTAGTTTAGACGTAGCCACTGTCAGCTAAAAGTGTTTACTACTACCAAAAATGTGGGGATCTGGGCTATTCTGTCTCCAAGACTGAGTCTTGGCTGTTTCTGAAAGTACTGCTGTAGGTAATATTTCAGATTATTAGACAAGGAATTGAGAAATTGATATCTGGATGAGGTCTGCTATCATCTGTGTAATAGTACAGCATTCCATCTTTTAAAAGCGGGCAAGACTGAATGCTTTCAAAGAGGGCAACATGCATTAGACAGTGATGGATCATCCTCTGGAATGTTTTTTCAAATCTCTCTAAGGGTTTTTATTATCTATGATTAAAAGACAGTTGGCATACTTTTGATCTGCAAGTAAATAGATGGGAGTTTTGAAGGAAACCAGCTTAAGCATTAGGACCCTACACTGTAGGATGCTGCTCTTTGATTCTCAGCCTATTTTTAGTGTTTAGGGAAGCAAAAAATGTAAGGGTTGAACACCAGCCCTAGAGAGAGAGAATATACTACTCTGTCCAATCTATTCTGTGCAACTCAATTAACTATATAACAATATATTTCACCTGTCAGAAATGTTTATCTTCTTACTAATTAGCAGATCAACACCACATTCTGAAAGGAATTATAGCTCATAAAAATGTTTGCATCCACAGATGCCCTGTGCAGATTGCATCACTTAGTCTTGTTGGGAGATAGGTTAAGTGTAGGACAAGGGAATGTGATAATGTTGCTTTTCCCCCTCTGCACTCATTGCCTCCCTCTCTGCAGTTTTTCTTTTGTTTCCAGTTGCTGCAAATTTGAGAAGGTGGAGGGAACTGCTGCAGTAGGCCTTGCCCTTACCCTCTTTGTTTCTGCTAGCCTTAATTAACCTCTCCCTAGGTTCACCAAATTTGTGATTAGAATTTTTTTTTTTAAGTTTGGCTTATGCTCACTAAGCAGGTTTTCTCATAGCTCTACTTGAAACCCCATTATTACCATTTTGAATGCTGCACTGTTTGTTCTAGAAACCCATCTTAGTAATTTATCCCATATCTCTATTTTCCCCTCATGGAAAATACAATTATTTTAATTCTTCTAATTGTTTTTCATTTCCTACACTCCAAATTTGTCTCTTTCCCCCAGGCATCTCTTCATCTTAGATCATTGACTGGAAAGGCCTTTTTGGTTCTTTAATTCCTTATCTCTATTCCAAATGGACTAATATTGTACAGTGTTCAATAAAAAAATAATTTAATTTGTTATTTCTTTCATCATGCAGTTGCAAAATTGGCAGGCATTTAAGATGATTCTTTAGTTTTGGGGGTGCTAAGTATGTCAGTTTTAATGGAAAGTTATGTGAAACTTTGTGTAAGAATGAGCATTTGAATAGTTACACAGGTATAAACCTGCACTGTTGTTCAGTCCTGCATACAGCAGAAAGTGTAGAGCCTTCCTTGCTTTGTGCAGGAATAACTGCCGTGGTGTTTCACAGCTCCCGTGGAGAGCGGTGCACAGTGAATCAGAGCATTATATTCTCTCTTTCTTCATTCTTTTAGTTATTTTGCTTAATCTCATGTAATAGCCAATTAACTTGATTTGCCTTCAGAGCGGGGGAAAAGTATAAATAACCCTGGCAGAAGAGCAAGGTGGGAAGAAGCACAGAGGCTGGAGTCATGGAGACGCCCTGTGTGAGCAACAGGAAATCAATTGCCATATGGTCAGTTATAAATAGGACCATCACGCAGCCTCGTCGCCTTTGGCATGTCCAGGTTCTCTGCTCAAGATTTCTATTTGCAGATTTTCTTACCTGTGTTCACCCCAGCTAGCTTTTTTGGGCAGAGCAGGCAAAAGTTTTGTCGGAGGTTCTGGAACTGCTGCGCTGGGAGTAAGGGTGAGCTGCTTACAGTGGGGAGTGACGTTAGCCTGGTGGGGGGACAGGGCAGGAGAGGACCATCACCTGAAACAGGGATGGAGGCCTTAGGGTAGAGTCTCCCAGAAAGGCTATGTTTCCTTAGAAACGTAGTCTTTTTACTTCTGGAAATCTTCTCCTGTTGGAAGCTTTTGTTCGTGGTTGCCAAACCAGGGTTTTAGTAGTCCAGCTGGACTGCTGTGTCTGCAGGTGTGTTTCTGTCTGAACAAATACAACTGCACGTGGGCAAGTCATTTGAAGGGGGATGGTGTGAGTCACGTCCTCGCACAGGCCTGGGGACCCAGAGACTGGGCTAGTGCTAATGTGTAAGGTGATGCTGCCGGCAACTGCATCTTCCATGTGCTTTCTCTGGCATCTTCTTTGTTTCTTTTCAAGTGGAGTAGTCCTGCTTAAGATGGAGAGTTGAGATATTGTGAGTCAAAGCAAAAGAAAAAAAGAATGATAGTCATGTGGTAAACACAAAGGTCAGAAATGATGATCTTGTTTTTGCCCTTAGAAACCTTCAGTGCTGCGACGCAACCGAGCAGAGGTTTTCAGGATTACGGCACAGACTGAGTTAACTGTATTTGCCTGGGTCCTTTGTGTATGTGCTGTTGGATTTGGCACCTGTGAGCACAGCTAAGTGACTAGCTTAACGGCAGGACATTTAGGTGTGGTTCTAGGTCATAGAAAAATGTCAGGGTTTGTTACGCCTTATAGCTTTTTTGTGTATTCTCTTTATTTTCTACATAGCCCCGGTCTCATTATTTTGTCTTTGGCTCACACGTGTCTTTTGCTGATTGATTAACTGAATATCTAGATGTCAAAGAGGCTTTCGAGTATTCTCGCACAAATGGTCACAGAGTCCTACTTTCTATCTGCCTGCAGACAAGGCAAGCTCTGGCTTTGCTTTTGTTGAGTATCTTGAAATGCAATCCCTGCTCAGAGACTTGAAATGGAATTACACTCACTATATCATCCAAATTTGTCATATATAAATATAGATGTTGAGATGATTAAACACATTAGCAATTTTCAGTGGTTCTTTAATTCCATCATTCATTATTTTTATTTGATGAACCTCTTTCTTATGAAACTTATTAAAATGTTGGTATAAATGTATTCCAAATTCCCTTGATGACTGTGTTATACAAAATGATATACATAATGATCTGCTTTTGAGACTGCATTAGAAATGTGCATTGGCTTTTCAGTTTGTAAGAGACTGTGTATCACTCTCATAAGGAATAATGACTAAGAATTTCTTTTTACATTAGGGAGCTGTGGGCACTCAGGCATGGACTCTACCTTGGTCTGAGTCTCACCCGGTGCTTCCTAAAGACTCCCATGATGTCATGAAGAGTTGGGTCAGATCCTGCAGCAGTACCTGCAGGCAACCCTCCCTTAAGCAGATCAGAGAGCACTAGACATGAAAGGAGACATAACAGGCAGGATTTATTCACTGAATTCTTGTTGTCCAGAAGTTATAACTTTAACTGAAACTGTTACACACCCCTGTAATCAGTGGACAGGTACTTTCAGCAGCTGGTCTTTTAGCTTCCTTTCAGTACAAGCTCCTTCTGAGGTTGCCTTGCTCCCTCCATTGAGAGGATATATAAAGAAAGCCTAGATAACTATTTGAGATTAAACACCTGAGTAATTAGACAATTAAAGTAAAATGAGTTGAATCCCCCCCTGAGGGATTTTGCAGCTCTGACACAAGTTAAGAGATATGGACTCCACAGTGTCTTTTGGTTTACATATTTACCTTTAAAAAATATGTCATCTCTTATGCCTTTACAGTCTCATGAAAGGCACTTGGCTTTCAGATATTTGCTGAGCAATATAGTGAAGTGTGCAATTACATCTCAGATTGAATTAAAATATTAAATAATGAAAAAAAACCCCATTGATATCAATGAGTAAATGCTTCAGGTCTTATTTATTTATAATCAAAACCTCATCTTTCTGAAAACAAACACATAGCTGCCTTAAAGCTTCCTCTAATGTGGAAGATCATGGAAAGTATGTATATATTTTTTTTCTCCATAGCCTTCAGAGATCTGCTGAGCTAGAAGTTTTATCTTTGTCTTTAATGGTACTTTATTAATTTTTTTCCATTAATTTTGTCTAAATCCCTTCTTAGAGCCATAAAATCTTCTGGCACCTGCAGCACAGTGTAACATGAAATAGTGTAATTTAGCCTATTCCCAAAATAAATTATTCATAACGATATCTTTGGCAACCCCACTTCGACCAAGTCTATCAAAAAGCTGGTTTTGTATATAGCAAGATGGAAATATCAGTCAAAACGGTCCCATTATACGGCAAAGTTACAATGCTGGTGGTATGTCTTCCTGATTCATGTTTGTTTTACAGTCAATGAGGCATTCTCCACAAAATTTCTAAAATTTATTGTGGGACAATATGCTTTGATTCAAGTGCATTTGGTTTGCAGAACAAAAGTAATTTTTATTTTGACTCCTAAGAAAATATTTATAAATACCTTCAGTAGAAGAATCATTTAGTAATCCTGTGAACAAGATACTTTTAGATCATCAGGTTTTTAGAGTGGAAGAGTGGTGTCGTCTTTTGCTATTACATCAGCTATTGTGCCATCATGTTAGTCATGCTGACAACTCATATGGCCTGTCTGACCACATATTCTTAAGAAAAATGATGTTTTCTTGTAAATGTTTTTGCTACTCATTTAATGTCTTGCTGCTGTAAAGTTACTGATGAGTATCCAGGAAAGAATTTCTTTTCCTGGTAATGAAGTGGTTTTTAGCTACCTAATCCTTTCTCTCCCTCTTCTCCCCTTCATTCTGGCCATAAGATAGACATTGTAACAAGGATTTTTTTTCCTAAGTTTTGTATAGAGTTGTGTGGGGCTTTTTTAATTTGGTTTTATTTTCTTTCCTGTCTAGTAAGGAAGTGTAGATGAGGAGGCAAATAATTCATAACATAAACTCAAAGGAGTAAGTTAAATCAATACTAACACCATTATATCAATATAGCTGAAAAAAAGTGAAGGTTCTGTTTTAATAATAGCTGCTTAAATCCATGTAATTAAAATGGAACAAAAGCTGTATGTTTCCTTGAGGCCACTAGCAGTATACAGGAATTAGGAAAAAGAAACGCCAATCAGACTTTTATTAAATCCTGTATTTTCATTTTACTACTTGAATTTTAGTGTAACGGATTCCTAGGTGGAAAAAAAAAATCTGTATTTTCTTTCTTGAATTCAAATGTATCTTGTATTTTGTTTTATGTTGTCCTTCTAAACATGCCTTCATAGGCATTTACAAACACCCCAAGCTTTGGGTGAGAATGGATTGAATGAGGATTACTTAGTGGGTCTTACATAAAAATGAATGTTCTTAAAACATCCACCTTGAAAAAACAAAAGCTCTTTATCCTGGGAGTATCCTCTCTAATTATTCATAATTAATAAATAAAGAAATGTGTAGTTCTACAGCAAGTAGTTATTAAAAGGCTCTTAGAACTAAAAAGACTTCCTGGTCAGAAAGCAGATACCCAGCTGTGCTAAAAGAATGTGGGACTGAATCCAGGGAAATTTCTACAGAATTTTTTTTGTGTTTCTGAGTTCGAGAGATCATTTAGGACTGGAACATCACTTTTTAAAAAGGTTGGAACCACACGCAGTTTCACTCAAGCAATCCAACTTGATCCCGAACTCTTAGGGTGAAGCCTCTGATTTTAAGGCATCAAGTGGAAGATGTCTTGGGATAGGTTTTGATTAATAACAGTCCTCGTGGTTTGGAGAAGAAGAGATAGTGTGTGGCTGGGGCTGTGGGTAGCAGTGTAGGCTGGAGGAATTCACTGGGTATTTATGCATTTAGATTTTTCAGAGAGGACTTGACAAAATGCAGGCAAAGGTGGCTAGAGACCCCATGCTAATGCATGCAGAGGGTGCGCCATGTCACTTGGCACTGCCGGACAAAGCAGCCTCCATGGGAGGCAGGAGAGCAAACCTATTTTTCCTTCTGTTGGTGGGTTGTAATGCCAAGAAAAAGCCTTCTTCTCTGCTCACTCTGGCTGGAAGTGTCACAGCAATATGTGGAAAGTAGCCTTACGGTCCTCCCTGTGAGAGGCTGCCGGTTCCTGGGGCATCCCTGTTGCAGTATAGCTCACGGGTTCCCCCTCTCCCTGGGGCTGTGACTGGCTCAGGCTGCCCTGTCCTCTTCCAATGGACCCTCTGGGGAGCCCAGATTTTCTGTGTATTCTCATGACTTGCTGTAAATGTGCCCTGTTTTTGTTATAGTTTGCTCAGCTTGCAGAACCACCCCCAGCTGTAATCAGCTGTGTTGCCAAACAAATGGAGTAAGGGATTATTCAGACTCCTGTCCCTGCAGAATAATAACTGTTAGCTTATTTGCTTCTGTGCTGGACCTTCCAACCCCTACACAGCGCGGTGGAGGACAAAGTTTTTCTTTATTGATTCAGACATTACTGCTTTCTTTTTTTGGATTGTTAAATTGAACACTTCATTGATATTCTTTTGCTTTGTTATTTCTTATTTCCACAGCAAATAAGCCCTTGGGATTTCTGTAAAAATAGCCCATGTAGCAGGCAATGAAAAGCCTTGTAGACAGTAAAAGGCCCAGGAAGCATTTAGCTAAGCAACATACCTTTTGGCCTAAAGATCTTGCTTTCTTTAGAGCATCTCTATCCTCTTTCACCTGGCTTGTGCTCAAACCAGAACACTGAACTCTGAAGTGTCATTTTCAGTTCAGCGGCCAAGAAAAGTTTGTCCTCACATTACATTGTGTTACAAAGAACATCTAAGAATGCCAAACAAAGAATGTAAAAACAAACAAACAAAACCCCAAAACCAACCAACCAAACATGCAGCATATCAAGTACTTGAACAGCCTGAAAAGAAAATACAGGTTGCCTACTCTGAAGGGAGAGCCCTGGCAGACTGCAGAGTCAGGCCCCACACTTGTGTTTTTTCTTTCCCTTGTCCTAGACTTTATATATTCCCCCTCCCTGAGTAGTCATTTAATCAGGCAGAGTGGAGACTGATGTCTTTTTGAGAGCCACCAGCAATTAAATAGAGCCTTCTTGTAGGAATAAGGATAGGTATCCACTGAATGCAAGAAGGAACTGAATTTTTGTGCTAGTTAAGACCAAGGTTTAGAACATGCTGGCCAAGAATCTGTAGTAAATCCAGAAAAGACTTTTCTTCCTGGAGAAGTACGGAGCAGTATGTGGTACTTCTTCCAGTCTGATACCCATAAACAGTCATGACATGAAAAATATACATAAAAAGAGAATAGTGGAGGAAGTCAGGGATGACATTTCAAACATTGGAAGTTTTTCCTTTTCTTTTAAAAGAGATCTTTAACATAGAACTGCTGGACCTTTGCTTGTGAACAATGTAATTATACATCCTAGACCCACACCTGTTGAGAGGAATTTATTAGTACTTATGGAAAGAAAAATGAGGAGCTGAAGGTGTTGACCTCTCTTATTAAAATTGACTTACTAGTGTTTGCACCACCTGTTGCTGCAGTGTTTAATCAGTCTTTTTAGATTGGAGTAGGTATTAGATTAGTACCAGATGTTTCTAAACTTTGCAGTTATTCCAGTCCTTAAATCAGAGCTCCTTTAGAAATCATTAAACAACATAGCTCAGTGCCTTCAACTCTGCTAAGTTTTGAGGAGGAGAAAATTTACAAGTTACAGTCTTCTCATATAATCGAGGAAGACAAATTGTCAAATAGATCAGAAGGATCTTCTTTTAAGCTTGGGTATTTATATACCGTAGTCCTCCTCAGGAAAGCAGTGACACGGCAGGATGATGAGTCTAAAAACTCAACAGAGGAAATGCATGTAAAGCACAAAAGGTCAACTTCTCTTAATAGTTTCAAAGAGGAAAAACCCTGTCACAGATGGTGAAGAAAGACAGACAAGATTTAAGAGTGTGGTTTAACTAGGCTGCATATGTGTTAACTTAACATCTCTGAGAATTGAACTTGTTCGTTCAAGACAAGCGTACTTCCACAATCTGTCCTGCATGAGGGAGGTCCCTCTTCCCAGCCCTTAACTGGTGCCAGAATCACCACTGCAAGCTGAAGTGCCTTCTCCTGTGGGAAGGGGAGCGTGGGGGGACAGTGTGGCTCTGACACAGACAGAGCCCCCCTTCCTCACCATACTCAGCTGTTTTTGACAGTGATTATGAATAAAGAGCACTACAACAGCACAGACTGATAACACAAAGTGGTACTTGGGTGGTCCTACCATTACATGTGCTGGATGGTGTTTGGAGATGCTTCTGGAAGAAAGGCAAGGAAAGGAAAGAGGAAAAAGGTTCCCCAAGGACACATCTCACAGTAAAGTAAAAACTGCCTCCCTCTCCCCTAGAAGCAGTTAAAATGCAACTGCATGCTGCAATCCAGTCAGCTCAGTGTCCCTCATCATCCACAGCACTCCTAACGAGGGCTGCCTAAAAAAGGGGAAGGCAGAAGGAGGCACTGGCAAGCCCTTGTGACTCTGTAGCCCTCATGCTGCTGGCCCAAAGTCGTCCTTCCTCATCCCACAGCTGCTTTGAAGTACGAAGGGCTGGAGTGGGCCCTGCAGTCTGTCATATGTGGGAACAGTGTTTGGTCCAGTCTTTGATCCTAGGTTCTCTAAAGGGGTATTTATTAATAATGCATAATGAGTAACAGCTCCTGTGAGATGCAGGTGACTGCAGGCTCTGAACACTGCCTGTGTCTGTAACACAAAGGACAGGAGTAGTTACCCCTCTGTTTTAGCAGGAGGTGTGCCCATTTTTTTTAATGCCTGCCAGATTGGGCTGGCAAGCTTCACCTGCAGTGTGGTGTGGTGTAGATTATGTTTAACAAGCTTTGCAGAATGAATTGTTTGGGTGGTTTTTTTAAAGGTTGAGAGGCACTTGGGGCATTATTTTCTTTCAAATTAAGACACTTTCAAATTGCAAAAGAAATACTCATGCCTAAAACTTCTATATTCTAGGTCTTGCTCCTTGTTCTTTAGTTGGGCCACGGTATGTTGAAATATGAAAGAAATATATGGTCATGGAAAAAGCTTTATTTTAACCATGACAAACATTTGTTGTGTGACTTACCCATGTGAAATATCTTCCCTTTTCCATGGCTTTTAAAGTGGACCTGAATTTCCATTCCTACACATACACTACTTCCTATTTTAATCCTGACGCATTGTAATATTGTGGTAGTGTTATATTGTTTTTTGATATATCTTCACTGTTTCAATTTTTAGGGAAACCAGAGGCACAAATATAAAATGCCTGAATAAATATGCAAAATACAAGAATAATTATTTTCCCTTGCATGCTAAAACAAAAAGAAACTACTTTGTTCATTACCGTGCAAGACTAACCAGGAGTGGGAAGGAGTGCATTCTGCAGGGGAGCACTACCAGGGATTTATACTGTGTAGGAAACCATTTGTATCTTCATGTTTTACAAACACATTCTGAAAATACTTTTTTTTGTCAAGAAGCAGTGCAGTAAGGAGCAGAGTTTTAAAGACAAATATATATATATACACACACACGAAATCAGTTTTTTTCTTATGAATCCCCTTAGGTTTTTTTCAGATATTGTTGTTTTACCTTTTCCCTGGTAAAGGTTGAAACATTAAATGTAATGTCATAGAAGGGTGTAATGCAACTTTGAAAAATATATTTCATCATGGCAATTCTTGTTTAGAACCTAAGTCAAAGCTGACTGAAGTTACTAGGAAAACTTCATGCTGTCAGTGAATATGGATTCATGATATTCACATGGAAGATTTCTGCCTGCATAAAGCAGCCATGGATTCTTTTGACTGTAACTGGGCAGATTATTCAAAACAAAGAATTAATTTGCTTTTGGATTCTGTATGCAGTATTGTCTAGGCCATTTGATGACTTGAATTTTTTCTGAATGCAGGATTTCTATCTTTCTTACGGATTAGCTCCTCTTATAGCTAAACAACATGTATGTGAATGAAATTTTATTTTACTCTGAGAAAATTCTCAGCACGAATGTATTTTTCTTTGATATGTCCCTAATCAAAACTTTCTTCAGACAAACTTTTCTGATAGGCTGATGGACATAATATATGAACTGAAGAGACTCAACTGAAACTTGTTTGGAAATTGTTCAGTCCTCCCCACCATTCCTCACCAAGCCATTCTGCTCTGTTTGTTGAGGGCACTGGTGTATGGAAGTCAGTAACAGAATTTTCCAGACAGTAGGCTTTATGTCTTTAGTAGATTTATATAAACTACTTAACAAACCTTCTAAATTCAATTACATTGTTTTTTGTTAAAGACAGACAAAGGTGCTTCCCACTAAGAACTTAGCTAGAGCTGACAGACGTTGACAAACTTGTAAGACAGTATATTTTGAGAGACCTTGGTGTGCTAAATTATATATTTCCACTTAGGGAATTGTTCAAGAGAGCAGTAATAGTGTAAGCCCATGGGTGTTATGGTAAGTACATGCATCGTGTCAGAACAGTTGTATTTAATAAAGCTTTATTCCCAACTACGGAGAGCTTTTAAGATGTTTTCCACTTGGGTAACTGTTTTGTTCTGTGAGTTTTAAAGATTCAGTTATTAGTTTAGGGAATTTAAAACTAATGTTAAACCCCAAGCTATAAAATATTGTATCAAATATTTAGATTGGCATGAGCTGAGTTACATGGAGACATGTAGTAGTATTTCTTACACAACACAGAACAACTGTTATGGCACCACTGTTAAATGGAAGGTCACAATATTTCACACAAAATATGGAGTTTTTAGGAACATGTTTAACTTAACTTTGGGTGATAGGATTGTACAATGCTTTTTATTATACATTGCCGAATTTTAGCAATGCCTGATTTCATGCCATGTAACTATGTCCTTTACAATATAAAAGACAAATACAGAGTTTTAGTAAAAGAATTGATGCAATTCAATATTGTTCAAAACTGAATTTATTGGAAATATAGAAAAATCTGTTCAGTGACTCAGGAAGCTGGTCACCATTCAGCTCCAATGTATCGTGTATAGAAAGATAAACATCATTCTACTTTTCCCCTTCAGCATACCACAGAAGTGGTAATAAATGCAAAAACAGGAATCTTAATACAAATGACAGAAATATTTGGGCACTGACCTTTTTCCTAACAAACTACTTCGTGAGTAGTGTTGAGTTTGGGTTTTTTTGCCAAGTAACATGGGCATAAATAAATAATTTGAGATGTTGGAGAAGAAAATACTGAGGTTACAACATAACAATAGCTATTTGGCTTTTAGTGACCATAACTGTTTTGATATCAGTCATTTGGTTATCACAGAGAGCATGCTGTTTGTTGCCACCAGCAAGTCATTTTTGATTCATGTTGCTGGTCTTCACAGGTCTAAAGTCAGCTGCCTAAATTCCTAAGTTTCTATGGCAAATTATTTTGTTGGGTGGCACCTCTGGAGGTTTAGGGTCAGTTACTGGCGAATACGCCATGCAGGTGCTGTAGGCCACCTGAACAGGAAGGGTATGCTCTGGCCACCCCAGCTCGGGGCCTCCCTTTCCTGGAGGGCAGGTGACAGTCCTAGGAAACCCGCTTTCTGCCACGTCCTCAGTGGGCTGTTGGGCGAGGTAAAATGTTCACAAAAACATAGTAGGAGATTTCTGTAAGTAAGGAAAATTCCTCTGGTGGACAACACCTCAGTATGTCCTTGTTGTCCTCTTGCCTTGGAGCTAACGCTCCTCTGTGTCAACACATCTTGAGCCTTATGTAGCATCTGCGAGTTGGGTATTGTGAAGACAAAATGCATAGCAAAGGTCTTTGTTTTTATCGCATTCCCTGATTTGAGTTGCCTCCTTCCTTTTAGGTATAATTGATATTGGACCAAAGTTTACTCTGTTTTCTCAAGATCTCTGGTATGCGGCACAGCAGAAAAGGGCAGCCAGGCCACAACTCGCTTTCACTGCTTCAGAACAGTTTTCTTAATTTGACTGTGGCCAGAAGTATCAAGAGAGACCAGATTTATAGTAAGCTTTAATTACCTTTCTCTACACAAAGGCAGCACATAAAATTTTCATCTATCAGGCCTTTTATAAAACAAACAACAAACAAAATATCTACATAATAATCTGTGGTTTAGAAACAAGGATTTTTTTCCTCTCTCATTCTAGTTCACATTTGTCAGAGATAGGCCTATTTGTGTGTTATGATTTGTTTGGTTGTTTTATTTTTTATAAATGCTTTTTTAAATTATTAAAGTCATGAATAAAATGAGGACTAAGTAATCGGGTGCTTTTTAGTGAAGAAAATAATCAAAGGAATAAGACAGAAATGCAATACATTTATGGTATTTTTCTCTGATGTGCCAAACACTCTAATCTTTCATTATAGAAAAGAGAGTAAAATGCTTTTTGCATTGTTTTGGGTAAAAGCATATTTAAGACTTTAAAATGCGTTTATGAGGAGGTGAATTCAGCTTCCTTTAGGCAATGGCGTATTATTTTAGTACTGAATGTAGATTTCATCTGAACTTAGTAAAGGTTAGATCTCTTAAAAGCTTTCCTCTCATGTCTCCATCAAAGTACAAAGCCAGTTAATTCTGTGAGATTCTGAGAGCACAATGAAAGCATATTTGTAAGTTGATTCTATAGCTCAGTATCTATGAAATACTTTCAGAGGTTTCATGACACTGTAGATAAAACTGGAATCTCAAATGAAATGTTGAATAAAATAGATTTGCAGATATCACAAATAATTTTGAGATTTTGCAAAGTTTTTGCACTGAAGGGGTCTAAAGTAAGTGCTCTAGAAATCTGGTTGTGAAAAATCTAAGGCAGGCTTACCTCTCCAGAATGTCAGGTTATAGTTGTCAGGATGTGGGATGCCTACATTCAAGTCCCTCCCAACTTGGATACCTGAGGTCAGAACATCTAACCACTAGGCTACTGCCTAATCCTTCCAAATAACTTCTGTTTTGTATCCCAAATAATCTTATATTCAATGGTGGAAGGAACCTGGATTCAGTTGTTCTGCTATTGAGCCATTCTTTTGCTCCCATGAACAGAAATTAATCTAACATGGAAGAAAAAGAGAAGAGTTTGGATGAAGGACAGAGGCTGGCTATGTAGCCTGGAGATTTGGTTCCCTTCTGCATCCTGTTCTGTATCCCATGTGAGTCCTGTTTACCAGCCTATATTTTACGCAAGGGACATGTATTACATGCTATCTCACTTTCTTCATCTTCTTCTTTACCAGATATCCTTTTGCCTGAATTTAATGAAAACCTGTGAACATTCCAGTGCTGAGAAATAGCATTTTTCAACAACAGAAGTATTTTTGGGAGCTCTGTTCTGGATGACTTTTCTACTGAATTCAAAAATTTTCATTCCAATGAAAATTCTTTCATCTAGTTCACTGGCAGAATAATTCTGGGGAATAGAAAAGTTACCTCTAACCCTCTGCTCCTACTGTGTATCAAAAAGGATAACATTAAAGAATCACCCACAAATAGATCCACCATAAAAGGACTTCATATTGATTTGCTAGGTTACTATGTAATTTTTTTTTGTGTTAGAGAGAAAAGGTTGTTCTGGATGCATTAAAATAAATCCATTCTCTTGCTATTTGTTTTGCAAGAATCTGAAAGCACTTCATACTCTGTCATTATATCTTTTAAAAACTAAAAATAATTTAAAATTGTTTTACTTCCAACCTGTTTTGGTTGAATGTGTTTGCAAAAACCTTCTTACAATGGAACAAATTTGGATGAAAAGAAAACAATTTTCTCCTCCCAAAATCAATCTACCGTCTCCTATTGCCTTCTGAAATGCTGCATTCTTGCAAGCAGTAGTCTCAAAGGGGAATTCAAAAAGCCTGATTTTGGTAATTAAGTTAGCTGACTTGACTTTTTGAGCTTTCTTGAGAGGCGTTTGAGGGAGACAAGTGCTTGGAGGGAGAAAATAAGATTATCTTGCTCTGAATTGTCATCCAGAAAATCCTACTTTTTCCAGAGACTCTGGAGGAGCAATAGGAAAACTAATTTCCTAATTCACATCCTACAATTTCAGACACCTAAATTATGTGGATGAATATCCTTCAAAAGGATCTCTACAGTGGTATTACAACAATCTTAGTGAGAGCACTACTATGAAATTTAAAACTTTTCACAAATCACCTAGGTACTTTCAATGGCCCTCTAGTTTTTCTGTACTTCCCTACAAACATGATGTGTTTAGAGGTGGTTCAAAATACAGAAACAGGTATATCCAGAAGAAATAACTTTGACTATTGACCTGTAGATATTCAGTAAATGAGTTTTTGTTATTAATTGCTTTGTGCTTAGTACATGAAAGTACCTCAGTAAGTAAACAGGGAAAAGAGATTTCTGTGCTCACAGGCTGAATGTTAATGAATGACAATGATGTTTGGGGCATATACTACACATATAATTGAAAAGAGGCATAAGTCAAATCATGTATATGGGTGTTAAAATAGTCCTTAATTAGAGGAATACAATTATCTACTCCCATTGGTCAGATGCTCAACTTGTCAGAATTAATTTAGCTCCAGTTTCTGGAGGTCTTTCATAGTTTTGGATATATATTTAGAGATAAGGAGTAGAGCATTAAAAATATTTTAGGAATGTATTCTAGAATTTTATAGACGAGGTTGAAGGAGTGAGCTTTTCTAGGAATAATTTAAATATGTTGAAGGCAAACAGATATGAAATTGTTTTCACGCCTGAGGATGCACAGAAGAAGGCCTTTGGGAAGGAGATGAAAGGAGCATGAAAGCTGGCATGACTGGCAAAACAGAAAGCATGAGAAGAATGTAAAAAAGGACCAGGACAGTTAGGTAGCATGGCTGGTTCTTGCAGCTCTGAATGGAGAGATTGTGTCTGGTGCAGTGAAACCACCTGAGAAGTTGATATTGTTGAATCTGTAACTGACAGGGATGATTTTGGCTGTGTGATTTTGATGCCTGTTCTTTTCCAAGAAATACCTCATTTAATATTTCAGAGAGAGATAGAAGAGATTACAGTATGTATTTCGGGAACAATTTTATATGTTTGAGTTTTGAGAATATTAAAGTAGGAATTTTGTAAAAGGAGGGATGCGTGTCAGGCATTTCCTAAATAAGAATAATGTAAACATAAATGTCTAATATTTTAGACAGGACTGTTGTAAATTTGCCACTCTTCTTATTTTTGTCACAGAACCTGCAGTTTATGCAATGTACATTTTGACTCCAGTGACAACTAACAACAAATATTTGCTGTGAAAGTAAGATAGTGGGAGAGGTGGACGAAGCAGGGGATAGAGAGGAAACTAATAAGCTAAGCCAGAGATAAAGCACTGTTGTCCTGAACCTCAGAAGGCCAAGGCCTCTAAACTTCAGTTAGTCCTTGGGACATTTGGGTATGCAGCAGGCGGCAGAATTTGCCTTTCACCTTGTGAATGATTGGCAGGTTATTTAAAGGCAAAGCAGATGCTTCTACCTAATTGAATGCAAAACATTAGCTTGAAAGGTCTTTCCGTTGCCCCTTCCAGTTTTGGTAGAGTAGCGAAGGGTAGTGATGTTGAAAAGAACATGCATATTCCATTTGTACTCTCTCTTCATCTAATGGCAAAACATAATTATTTTAGTAGAGGTAAACTTTTGTGCTCCCGGGAGTCCTTAAGTAATTTTTGGATTAAATGGCCATACTTAGTTTTCTCTTGTAAGTGGTGTCACTCCACTCTCAACTTAATTATAGCTTGTTTGAGTAAGCTTCTGTGTAATGTCAAGTTTTCCCAAATGGCTCTAGAAGGTCAGCAAAGGTCTGCTGTTAATACTTTCCACAACAACTGAAAGGCTTTCCTTGTTTAAACAACAGTCAGAGAGAACACAATTAGGTACAATTACCTAATTCTTCTTGTAGTGCTCAATGGCAACTGTCAGACCAGTGGAACATTAAAGATTAGAGTTTAAGAAAGATGTTGCTTTGGAGACTAAGTTTATTGAAACTCTTAACACAGTAATTGATCTTGCTTAGCTACCTTACACACTGCAAAAAAGTGAAAGCATAACAATGCAGGAAGAAAATACTTTCAAGAAATCACAAGTTGCAAAAAATAGGTATGTTTCAGAAATTCTAGCAAGATCATCATTTTGGAAAAAGCACAAAAATTGACATAGTGGACGGGATAAATGAACCTCTGTAATCTGGTGCCCTGTACCTGGTAGTTTCTAGAAATGACCTGCATGCAAACATATGATTTCTCTATCATATAGACTTATGTTCCAAATAGTCAAGTAATTATTCTGAGCAAGGCAGAGATGTTTCAAACAAAGGTGAGAGAAACTCCTTAAATTCTGACTGCTGTGGGGTGGCTTGGACTCTTTGCATAGTGCTTAATTTGATTCTTAAAATAACTGTTTCCATTGATTATTATAAACTAAGTTGAACTAAAGGAAAGGGAAAAAACCGAAATGTAAGAACAATCTTGATACAAAACTTTTCATTTTGGTCAGGAAAGACATATCATTTTGGTATAGAGCTGATTTTTTTTCACTACTTTTTGACCATTTAATGAAAGCAATTTCTATGCCAATGTTTTCTGACTTTCTTTCTATATCCTGTCTCAATAATCACTCATGTAACCTGCCCATGGTGAAAGACTGTTGTTTTCCTAATTATCTCCAGATTTTCCTGAAGCATGATTTTGATTCTCTTTTTTTATTCTCTCACGTACCTGAAAGCGGTCTCATTACCCACATTTACTTCGCTGGATTTTTAACACAGTGTTGTTCATAATGACAGCACTGAGTTTGCAGACAGTCTCTTATTTTGTGGTGATTTAATGTCCCCTGGATCTTACATGAAGTTAGATGCTTTCTATATTTGTAATAAAAATAAATGGGGACAAAGCAAATAATTCCAAGTGAGGAAACATCACTTATTTCTACAATGATGTTATAGTATCAGGTGTGGATTTCTGGGAGTTTGAAAAAGTCAACAGTTTTCCCCTTTTTAATTGATCTTTTTTTGTTGGATTTTTGTGCTGTTCTTTATCTGATCACTTTGGGATTCCTTTTCTTTTCTTACAAACAAGTCCTCCTGGCACTGCTGGCCACAGCAGAGAAAGAAGCAGAGCCAGAATGCCTCCTGTGTTTTTCCCTTCTGACTCCTTTGAAGGCACCCAGCTTCCCACAGGGAGCATGTAAAATGCTGTCTCTGGGCTCCTCACAACGAGGAGCTGTTTGCCACGCCAATACTGAAAGAAACCAGGCAGGATGGTCTCCCACAATTAATCACCAACCCAGAGTTTTATACGTATTTTTCTGTTAGGATTATCAGGATGATGTGTAATATTTGCATAATGGCACAATAACTTTTTAAAATTTTTTTTAAATTCAGATGCTAAGTTCTTAACTTATAGCACATAGCCAGCTGCTGGCAGTGCAAGTGGAAGTGCTTATTTAGGAGTACCACACATGGAGTGAGGTCCTGTGCTTTCCTCTGCGGTACTGCCCACATGCTTCAACTGTGAAGCAGAAGGACCACCTGTAAGAGCGAAAGCGCAGGCTATGCTCCCTGTCTGGGTGATTCCTGAGCTCTTTCCTTAGGCTGCCAAGGCAAGCGCTGGCTGTGAGCGCGCTGGTGTGGTGCGGACACCTGCCTACCAACAGCAGCGCTCGACACACCAACTCATTTGACACGGGCTGCCGCACACCTGTCAAATGGCAGTAACTTTAATTTACTGTCAACCAGAGACGTAAGCCGGATACACAGCAAGTGACCTAGCAGGGCAAACCTTCAGATCACCTTTCCAGTCCCATGGGCCAGCTATTTCTTAGCGGTGGTTTCTCTGCGTTTTAAAGACATCAACATACGTTAAACAAAACCAAGTGGAAAAAATGGCATGTGAATGCAAACCGCTTCTGTACTCATCTGGCAACACTCTTAAGTGTTGTGACTTAAAAGGGAAAAGGACCGATCACTGCAGTATCATTAGAGAAAGTTTGGGTGGCATACTGATGTCATGGGATTTAGAGATGAATGATATCTGATCTTACACAAAGTCATTTGTGAAGTTACAAGGTAGAAACATCCAGTTGAAAGGCTTTGACAAGGTAATAAGAATTATTTTCTATAGTAATAGATAATTTCTCCTCATTGCAATAGCATTTTAAGTGATCGTATCTAAGATGTATACCACAACTTACTCTCCCCATGCATACATATACAAAGCCCTTTTAGTTTTATGTGTGATCTGAATGTTAAGGTTAGTTAAAGAACAAAAAATATTTTCACTTAGTTCTTGTTGAGATTTCAATGAATACAATTATTTATAATTTCACTTTTATCAAATAATAAAAGTTAACTATCTTCATGGCTTTCTAAAACCACTCTTCAAGCCAAGCCATTTTATTGAGCTCTAGCACTTTATTTTTGTTTAGTTTTGTCATTTCAAAATAGTTGCACACTAACGTGTACCATTTCTCTAAAATCACTTCTATGCAATCTAGACTAATTGTGCATGTACATGAATAGATCTATGAACACGTGAAAATCTGCATGCGCCTTGTTTCTGCTTAACTTGGGATGATCTGTATGTGCATAGATGTGTGTAAGTGGGCACTCTGCACACGCTGCATGACTTTAAAGCATGTGAATTGAACGGTAAAGTAGAAAAATTCCAAGTAGTGGAGAGCTCTGGCTGTAAAGACGACATTAATGTGATCAAGCTGGACCACGCACTCAAAGCCCATGTCACTCATTTTTCCATGTGATCTGACCTATTGGCAAGACTGGTGGTTATCTCAGTGCTGTAGTCCCCAATTTTGTCTAAAGCTACCCATGATATCAATAACTGTGTCAGTAATGGGCCTGATATATGTTATGTCATGGGAGTATGTAAAAACTGCATCTATTCAAAGAAAATGCAGTCAATGTGTTTTGAGGAGCTGTCACTGTCACCAGAAAGAAAACGTCTTTCTGCATTTGAGTACTGTTCCTGAAGGAAAAAAACATTTCCCGTGCGCCCCCCCCCAGTGAAACTTGCTTTCTGCTGAGGAAAAACCATATGCTTCACCAAGGAGCTAAGTATCAAATGGCACTTTTCACCATTTGGTCTTTCACTGAATTGTTTTCATGCAAGAGGATAAATTTTGCATTGTGTTTGACTGTCATCTTTTACACCTCTTGACTTCTGACTATAGACATATAAATATGACTGTAAAATGATCACCAGTATGTGCAAATGGAGAATTTTGTCTTAGAGATGGAGAACTTTTAACTTCTACTTTAAGAACAAGTATTTGCTTTCAGTTGGTACTGTGCAGGTCCTACATCTGCAAAGCTTGTGCAAACAATTCAGAGAGCTGAAAGATGTGGGGTGCCTCAGAAAAAACAAATTTGAATGAACTTGTCCAAAGAATGGTCACCATAGGTGTGTGAGGACACCCTTCACTTACCATGACTGCCTAGGTCTATTGGGCTCCACAAGTTTGTGAGCATTTTGGCTTGGCTTTCAGATCCCTCTTTCATTTTCTTTAATAAACCAGGTTTAGATGAGGAGAAGTGTTTTCTATGGGTGTGTAAGGATAGGAAGCATGTTGTGTTCCTTCCTTTTCTAACATAAATATATGGCAGTGGTCTTTGTTCGGTAGAAAAGGGACAGAAAGGGGAAGGAAATGTCCCAAGAACAGCCACAACACAAAGGTATTTTGGCATGGTGGTTTTCATCCTCTGGCATCAGCGATGACAGAGCTCGTTCCTGCCTCTGAGCGCGTAGCACTGCATTATTCATTCGTGCAGGGCTGTGAAGTCAGGGCCACCATATGATCTGTACTGCACTGTGTGTCAAAACAAGTCACCAGCCCACAAAGTTCTGCTTCCCTGGAAGAACCTGTGGGACCTATCATGAGCCAGATCCCTCCTTGCTGCAAAGGGATTTGTAGCCACGGCAGTGCTTTTATATGAGGTACCACAGATTAAAAGACATTGGTGAATTAATTATAAGTTGGCTTCAGTCAGCGAGGCTGCGGAGTGGTCCTCCGTACGCGTGCTTTATAGAGGAAACTGGATGTGTTGATTTCTGCAGAAGCAGCTCTTAGCAGAAATTTTTTTCTTTCTTTAGTTTTGGAGGGAGTTGTTTTATCTGTAAATACTCTATCTCTGGAAGACATGAGCTACATCAAGTTTGCTGTGTGCAGTTCTCTTCTGCCAATCAGCTTCTGGAGGATGTTTCTGTCTGGAGGTAATCTTTGGTAGTCTTTATGTTTTGCACTTTGAAAGAGGAGGAGATGCATTTATGTCGCTAATTCTGTCTCCATTCTCTCACTCTTAGGATTTTCCATATTTTTATAACCTCAGGTCATGCAATTTCATGGCGGCGGGGGTGGTGGTGGTGGGGTGGAGTGGAAAAACCCCTTTTACCAGCTTTTATTAGCAGTCAGCATTACAGAGGGTTTGGTGCCTGCTTGTGTCTGTGAAAGCAGTATGTAAACAATGAGTTACATAGTAAAACATTGGGCTTGTCCAAGGGAAAAACAAAACACAAAAAACCCACCACACATTATCTGCAGTGGTTTTCTGTGAAAGGCAGCTTTGATGGATTGGCCTTCAAATGACAGGTCCGTGGACCAGGTGCTGTTGGCGCTGTGACGTCATAGTGGGAAGCACAGCGCCATACACAAACCCAGCGACATCCAGTATTTATAAAGGAAGAATTCGATCATCTTTTACTCCTGTTAGTCATTCAGGATGATAATGGGAGACATGCACCACTACCGCAGTATGCTGGAGAAAAGGTAGGATTTTGACGTGCTGCCAGACACAGTGGGTAGTAAAGACTGGTGGCTGGCTATTTCCTCCTGACGCGGGCTGCTGAATGCAAGCTCTATTAAAGACAAAAGCAGGACAAAGGAGGAAGAGGCTAGACAAATATCATTTGTGTCTGTTTCTGCTCACTTCTAGGTGTGGACTTTCAGATGTAAATACAACAAAGGGAAAATAGAAATGAGAACAGAATAAAGTTGTCTGTCAACATGACTTCTATGACAGATTTTTCTTGCTGTTCAGCAATGATTCTAATTCAATTGCTGGCTGCTGTGAAGGAGATGAGATGCCAGAAGCAGAAGCGCTGCAAACCAGAACAAAAAATAATTACTAGTAGAAATGTGCTGCAAATAATTCCCTTGAAAATACAGTTGCATTGTTCTTCTAGTTTGCTTATCCCCAAATATTTTTGTTTTCTAATCATTGAACTGAAACGCATTTCAATGGTACAAAGCTTTGCACCTGATGACATAAGAAATGTCTGAGCAGTTATGTATGTCCTCATATCATTACATTCAGGAGATTTGCAAACCTGATTTTCTTGAAAATCTTCATCAGACAGGACTTTTGGAGAGAAAGGGGGAGGAGGAAAGCAGGGAGAAGTGTTTGGTTTGTTTTGGCTGTTTAGTTTGTGCTCTAAAATCCACTGACATCTAAGCATGTTCTGAACGTGTTTCTTTGTCAACCCTGATCTGGTGCAAACTGGTACCTGGGTATAGTTTAGACCAACAAAACCAGATGAAACAGTAGTGCCCTGGCTGTATCACAGTGCTCGGACAAGACAGACTGCTTGTGGCTGTGGCTTGGCTAAGGACTCTGGTCAGAGCTTGTAATTACAGCAGCTGTAGGGACAGGAATGTGCCAGATTTACATCTAGAAAAGCCTTCTATTAAGCAGAAAAAACGATATGTCACTCATGTCTGGGAGTAGGCCCAATGATGGAGAAAGATAAATGCTTGGACCTTTATAATGTTGTAAAATGAAGACATAAGGGGGTGGAGAATTGGGAGCTTTCTTCATATCTTCGTGGGAATTGTTCTTTGCATGGCCCAATACAGTTGACTGAGTAGACTGCCAGACAAGCACCAAAATGCACCAATATAAGGGGTAGGTTTTATTCTCACCATTTTCCTGATTGGACCAGCAGATGGAAATGGAGATGTGATCATTTATCTTCAAAATTGCCCTAGTAATCTGCAGTGCTAGCACAGATTACGTTATAATTGCTAGAACTGGAATAAAAGAGATTGCAGCATCTGTAAAGCTAGTGGTAAATTTAAAGGATATAAAAATCAGCTCCATGTCAGGGGACATTCTCACTAGTATATTACATTTCATGTACACAAATGTAGCGATGAAAGAGCAGAAGCTTATGACAAACATCATTTGAATTTTATTGTTGAATTTTCTCTGCAGCTGGTCTAGAGAAGTTACTATAAAATACAGCCCTCGCAGCCCACGCTAGTGCAGTGCAACATTGCACAGAACCCAGCCTGAGACAACGAACTGAATGGCACAGTCCTGTCAAAACTGCTATGGGACAGGGTTTTTTTTAAGTGTCCCTCTCCTTACAATTTTTTTATTTCCCAATTTAGTATCACTTCAGTCTCTAAAATGTTTAATTTCACAGTAACAGATTTAAGTTTCTAAGCTACAGGCAGAAATAAAGGAAGACAAGCTGAGACTAAAATTAAAATCAAGTTATGTACTTAACTGACTAATTAAGGGCAGGATTTCAGTCTTACATCTACCGCAGAACTGGGATAAGGTTTTATCAGACAGTTGCTTACATGGGCCAAACAAATATATGGGTCCTGATCAACTGTGTTTAAAGCCAGAGAGAAATTTTACTGCAGTGTCGAACCCTTTGATACAATCCCATCCTCCAGTAAAATGTTTGTAACGTCGTGGTGCATAGAACTGGCCAAAGCTATTGGATATGTTCTTGTACTGGTGAATCACACGAAAACCTCCAGAATAAACATTTAAGCGATGAGGGTTTCCTTTTAAACTTCAAACAATAAGCTAGAGCTGCCATAGTTGCTCAGCCTAAGCTACAATATTCCAGGTATACAAAGGAATCTTCAATTTATAAAGTTCATGTTGCTCTGTCTGCTAAGAAATCATTCATTCAAAGTGGAAAGTACTAGAAGATATTATGTTTTTATCTTGCTCTTCACTTATTTCTTTGGTGTTTTTCAGGAATTGTTGAAAATTCCTGAGAAAAATGGGGCTAAATTTTGTTCTCTGCCCCACTACAGACTTACACAGAAGTTTTCTAGTTTCACAGTAGTTTTGGTGAGAAAAAAATTGCCCTTATAATAGTAACAACTGCAGTGTCAGGAACATAAAAGGGCATGGACTACTAAAACTGCAAAAGATATAATACAGTGTAATATAGGTGAATACAAAATCAGCACTGTTGATTACATTCTCAGCTATTTCACCACACATTTATCATCACCAGAAAACAACAAAGGGAGCTGTCGAAAATAATACAAGCCAATGTTATTTTGTGCGCTATTCTCAGAGCCATACAGCTCTGGAAGAAATCCAAATAGTAACTAAATTGAATAACATTCTGCAATTCAAAGAGATTGTGATGGGAAATGGCAGGAGCTAATGAAATATGGTGCAAGTTTAACAAACACGATTTCAAGATGGGATGTTATTGCACAAACTGCAGTAAAAACTCTTCATAGAGATGATGAGCAGACTATGGCTGCAGTAACACTCTGTCGCAGGAAGATGACATTTTAATTTAGCTGACTCTGCAATACTGAGGGTTAGATTTAGCCTCTTGCTGAAGACTGCACCTCATGCTGTAGCGGGAGACCTCATCTACTGCTTCCTCTGAAGAGAGTGGCTCTGAGCTGAATGGCTTCGTGAGCAGTGAGTCCAAGCCGGCACATTGGGTGTAGCGGCTGTATCCTGTCTAATTTCTGCTCTTCTCAGGCAGCTGGATTACAAACTGGCTACAGGCTCTTTCCATTATAACATAACTAGCTGCAGGACTCTGCTGGAGCACATTTCAGCACAACTGGTTGTTAAAATCACAGATGATTTCTGAACTGGCTGTTAGAAACCATCTTTGGCAAGCTTTGCTCTCGGCTGATTCTGTCTCCTCCCTGGAAGCTGTATCTCCATGCTTAACTAGCAGGAGGCTCTTCTTCCCCCTAATCTACTTAGGCATGGACCCAACAGTATTCACTCTCTGTTCCCTGTCCCCGAGTCCTCGTGCTCTCTGGCATCCCAGCCCTGCTGCTGGCCAGAATGATTGGCAGGAGCTTGGCAGCTCATCTGGAACATGGATGCCTTCAGCTGGACTTTTAGGCTTACACACTGTAGAGTGACAAATATAATTTGGTGCCTTAATCTCTGGAGGCTCATCTTGAAACAACTGAAAGGCTCCTGAGTTTCAAAGAATGCTATGTGCAACCAGCTGCAGAAAATTATGTTTCTTAAAGGTGTGCGAAGCTGGGAACTGAGCATAGTGAATTGACTAGTCAGCTGTGAATACCATCTGAAAAACTTTTATGCAGGAAAAATAGAATCCTCTTGTAGCCCTTAGCATTCTGTCAATGATTTTGCTTTATATTTTGAAAAACTCACTTGTGATAATTTGAAAATCATGTGCTAGAAAGGACAAATTTCAACAGTTTGCTTCCTGTGCGTAAATGGGCAGAAACTGCGCTCATCATTTTTGGCAGGAATAGATTATGAAGTATACGGGTGGTTGGTGCTTTAAAGAAAGGGGGAGGACTATTTTATTTAGAGGTGTCACAAAGCAGTTCATGGCTTAGAGAATGAAAGTGGTTGTTTTAACCTCGGAAAATACCTAAAATGTATGGAATGAAACCAGATTGTGCTGCTTGCCATTGTCTCTGCTATGCATATGTCTGGTACTCTGATGCACGCTAGAACATCAAAGAAGCGTTTCTCTCTTTTTGACACAGAACAAACAGAACCACTTCTGCTCTGAGTCATCAGACAGATGTTGCTTTGGTGACAACATGCTACATACACGCTAGCTACAGCACATGTGGGCCGTCTTCTCTGACATCTACACAAAGTTGAAGTACATTTGCTCCAATAATACAGTAAAGAAAGTAGGCACCAGCAGGGAAGACCAGATGAAGCATGGCGGAAGAATGATTTAGTCATTATCCTCCCTGTTCACTGTGACCTAAACAGGATACTAATTAAAAGATGGAAAAACTCAGCTTGCTAGTAAAAGGGATTTATCTCTGTTTTAGGTGACTAGTGGGTGGATGGCTATAGGTGGAGGAGGATGGGCAGGTCAAGATTAAAGAAAATATTTAGGTTCCTAAACTTGACCTGAACTGGAATATGTTAGGCACATAAACTGGAATTGCAAGCCCCAAAATTTTTTTTTAATTTGGACTCTAGAGTAGGGTTAAGAAGTACCCATGCAGGTGACTTGATCAGTCACAAAATCTGTGGCTGCAGAAGGGAGATTTGGAGCACACTTGAGCCCTTACTGCCTAAAATCTGTGCAAGAGTGGATCCAAGGGTAGAACTCTGCAATTTCCTTTGTAACCCTTGCGGAGAGGAGCGGACACGGAGCTCTTAACAATTATGTACATAAGAGGGATTAAAGAGAAAGCTCTGAGACTGCTGTAGGCTTAGTTACTACTACAACCTCATTTTCTTTTTCAGAAATAAAAAGAAGAAAACAGGTGAGATCCTTAAATTCTCTGTGAGTCTACTTCTCCTTTGGGCTTAATCTCATTTACATCAGAGCAAAATTGTCTCTTACATCAGTTGCAGATGAGAATGGCAGTATTTTATTTCTGCTTTGAATTCCTTTCCAGCGGTTGCGAAGAAGAGGGGAAATCAAGCCTTCAAGGCTTCCTCTTTACAAATGCTAACCATAAGAATACTGTCTAACCAGTTTTGTTCATCTCTATAATTACTTAAAGGAATACAGCATAAATATGAAGTAGGTGTAAATCTCTAACATTTCACACTCACCATTCGCACAGATGATGTTTATTTTACACAAATATAAATGAGTCTAAATAGCTCCCAAAGCTGTAATGTCTCAGAAAACTAGGCTCTCTGCTAGTGGTTGACAATGACTGCCTAATTCTTTGCTTGAGTACCACCAAATTTCTGAACTGTCCTTTGTCCAATCAATAATACTTTACAATGCTGTGTCAGTCATAACGTTATAGTTTGTGAGCTTTGTCAGTGTGAATCTATTAGTTGCTCAAATATGATTATTCCCCAGTAATCTTAATTTAGATAAGAAAGATAACAAATATAAAAAATGGAAAGACTGTCTAGAATAAATGATGTCATGTCCAGGACATGGAGATAGAGCTGAATTACCATACCCATATTTGTAATTATGCATGTGGACATTCACTACCCTAAAGTACTCTGAAACCCCCTGGTATGTTTAGCATTAGCAAACCCTCAGTCTTAGTTTTACTGCTATATCATGTTTGCACATAGTTTCTTGCAAGTGTTAGCATGTATTAGGACAACTATCAGCAAGACTGTGTAGACTGGAAGCAGTTAGTGCTGCTTAACCAGTGTTGTCAAATCACACGTCATAAAAATATTATGGTCAAATCTAAAACAGTGAGAAAAGAAAGGCTTGGGTATAACACAAGGTCTTCGTAATATAGCTGACAGAAGTGCAGTCCTCTGAAAGTCTGCTTTGCATAGTGCTTGACTGTTTTGCTGGTGTTATTTTGATAGCTTGCCAGTGCCTTGTAGATATGAAAGCAATGTAAAACATGCTGCTAGGATGAGCTACTGTTAGCTCAGTAATCTGGGAGCATGCTAGTTTCCTCATCATTGTATTTTCATATGTGATTTTCTGATGTACGAAATATTACAGGGAAAAACAGTTGGGCTTTCATTTGTTCACCACTTCAGAGACCTGGTTGGTCTGCTCTGTCCCCTGTAGATAGAGCAATGGTTCAAGCAACTGCAGTCCTCCATGCACAGGCATACTGTTGTGCAGACGCGCACCGCATAACACAATACGGGCATTTTCCCCCAAGTGCTTATACTATAAAATAGCATTGAAAAGATCATAAATCTATTCCATGCTACATAAACAAAAATAGAGCTGTCAAAACATTTTGAACATTTATCTTTATAATAGAAAAATCACCTTAATACAAATTGCTTTCAAATTTGTCTTTCCCAAACAAAGAAAAAGCATTACTGATCAGTTTTTTTCCTTTCTACACTTATTCAGAAGCAAAGAATGATGGGGAAGAGGGTGGAGTAGAGAAAAAATGGGGAAAGCTACCATGCAAGAATAGTAAAAATTCTCATTTAAAAAGCTTGTGAAAAAGTCAGCCAATCAAACTCTTCATTGTCTAAAGAGGATAGCAGAAGCTTTATTATTATTATACATGGAATTTTCCCACTCTTCTAAATAAACTGAATAAGCCTTATACATTACCTCAGCAAGTCACAAGGTGTCCTCTAGTGACTTCTGTTAATTATACTTTTAACAAAATTAAATTATTTTTACTAAGAGCATAGAGCTAAATACGTCAAAGACCTTCCAGGCTTTCCCCAGGTCTTCTCATCAGCCTGCCCTCTAGGAAAACAGCCTGCCAAAAAAGCAAAGTGTTTCATATTAAACAGGGAAGGATTGAAATACGGTGGATGGAGCACAGAAGGGGGACTCAGGAGAGGGCTTGCTTCATGCCCAGCAATTGCTCTGCTCCTTAGCCTCAGGAATTTGAAGTCTACTAGTGAAAGAGCGAAGGTCTGAGGTGCCTTGACGTACTTAGCCTGGTAAAGTGCTTAACCACTTCCACACATGGGGAAGGACCACTGAGCCAAGTCACCTGGGATTTACTTTTCAGGTACATGGTAGGAAAGTACAATATTTGTAAAATATCTGTTGGATGTCTCTGGAGATCTATATCTAGAGATATATGGAACAGCCATTCTGGGTGTTAAAATTTGTTTAGCTCAATAATCTGTTTCCAACACTGGTCAACAGTGCCTGTCTGAAGGAACATGCATGCACACGCCTATAACTTATTTTTCGCAGCAATAGGAATAGATTTCTTTCATTCTTGGTGATGGAGATGTTGATCAGCTGTTGTATATGCTACTCAGAAACAAAGTGAGGAGAAAGAAACGCACTAAGGATTGCGTTAACTCTCTCTTAAGGAACAACCTATAGAGCTTTAAAAGGAAGGTGCCAATAGTGGACTTCAGAGGTTATTCATTAGACCTGTAGAATTAAGTAGAGAAAAAAATCCTTGTCGCAAATACAAGATATCCTCTTTCTGTTGAATAAGGATTTAGAGTTTTCTTTTCCTTCTCCTGGGGAGAGAGAGGGCTACAAGTGAAATTCGCTTGGACTTTCTTGCATTCTGGGGAGGTGCAGAGGAGGACGAATTGCAGAGCTCAGGGACCCAAGCAGTGCCCAAGTCTTGCGGTCTTATAACACTGATGGAGCAGCTGCTCCAGTCTATTACTATATTTATGTGTATGTCTGTTACTAATAAGGAGATAATTTAGCAGAAAAAAATTGGATAATTTCATCAGGGAATGTTTTTCTATCTGTTGCTGTTTGAAGCAAATAAAGCAGCACTGAAATTTAGTGGTCTGTTATATAGATTAGCCATCTAACATTTCTTCTCCCTTTTCCCATATGTGTCTCATATATTTCTCTTGTTGCTGGCAATGTGGCATATAATGTAACAAGGAGGTGTGCTACAAAATTTGTTTGTTGGCCACCTCTCCAGTAGAATATAATAAGCATAACACAGCAGAACATGACACACAGCTTTCCGCACACCATTGTGTTGATCCAGCATCTGTCAGTTTCTGAGAAATTAAAACCAAGCACCAGAATTTGAATTGGGGCTCAGAATTACAGCAAAAGACACGAGTTTGGGTCTTATTGTGCTCAGCAGGGGTCACGCTCCACAGCAGATGTACCAGAGGGAAAAGAAAACAGATGTAGGTATGGAGAGACTCGAGTCTCTGCACAGTGAAGCTGCTCCACATTGCTGGTGTTATATGGTGTTATATATGGTATTAGAAGAACATTATGGTGGGGTGTTGTAGTTCAGTTGTTATTAGTGAGTGTCATTGTGTGCTGATTGCAAGCACTCAAGTGTTCAGAAGGGGGAATCAAGGATACCAAATGGGGAAAAACAATACACGGGAGTCTAATATCCTTAAGAGGATAAATTATCTTTTCCTTGAGAAAGCAGAAAATGTTAATGGCTAAGTCTGCCAAGACATTTTCTAATAGAAGTAAATAAAGATGCAAAAGATTATTCCAGTCCTTTTATGTGCAATTATGCTATATCACTTGTTCTGTTACTGATCTGTGCAATCCTGGCATGACAAACTGATCAACTCACTGTAGAATATTCCAGTGGGTTTATGGCTGGTGAATCAAGGGAAAGGTTATTTTTGGTTTTAAAAAGAGCTGAAATGGAACAGGAATGAGCTGATAAGTGTGTGCCTTTTGGGAGTCTTCCTGGGAGTTACTGGGCTTGGCTTGCGATCGTACGTGAAGCCATACGTACATTCAGTATAGATGGTTACTGAAGTGTGGCTGAGGATGTAGACCTGTGCTGTGCCTGCCGTGAGGCTGCAGCCAGCTGACTGCCAACTATTTGAAGAATTTTGGATACGATAAACACCGCTTCCATCAGGGTAGCCTTACCGTATACACCAAGATGGCAGGTGCTTCATAGGTCTCCCTGCACACCAAGTAAAAGATAGTGTTTTGAACGGCTTCAGATTATGCATCTTCTCCTTCAGCTGTGTCAGCAAGGCTGTGGCCAGGCTGTTGAGATACTCCTGTGCTCCCCCGACCCCAGGTAGCTGAAACAGCTTTTGGTGATTTTGGATCAGACCTGATGTGCACCTCTGAGCAATCAGGTGGCTGTGTAATCCTCCTCCCGTGGTCGCTTTGGACATGTTTTGCCATGAGCACAGAAACCCTACAAGCAGGATAAGCACAACTCAGAAGTGTAAAACAGTTACTTATTAAAAAAGACACACAAGAGATAGCCAGGATCAACACCATACCAGGCTAAAAATGAATTTGCTCACTACTTGCTGTAAGACATAAGGTACTCTCTGCTCGGTAGGCAGGGAGAGACTCGGCAGTTATGCCTTGTCCAAACCACGATGTGGGTCCTAGACAGCTGGACCCCTGGGGAGAGGGGATTACAGCAGGCCCACAGGCCAGAGCAGCCCAAAGGCCAGGCTGCAAAAATGGAGTTTGAAATGTGACAGCACATTTTAATCCTGGGCCCAGAGGTCGAATTGACTGTGCTATATTCATGAAGATATTGGTGTGTGTGCTAAGTACTCCCAGGAGTACTTGCTAGGTCTATCACTTGCTGGGTGGTTGGTGCAGCAGGTCAAGATGATTTGTTAAATGTAAACTAAAGCTTTAGATTTACTACTATAAAAACATTTCTGCCTTAAATGGAGCAAAGTGGCAGACGTTGTGAGAGATGCTATATTCTTACTCCAGCAAGAAGATGAATTCCTATGTCTCTACCATAAAATGACAGTGATCTGTTGTTGACCACGGAAAGTTTGCACAGATTACTGGTAGCAAGATTTGCTCAGTAGTTCTTTTCAATAGCTTAATAAGCCTTTTCCCCATTTTACCCCAGTGAAGCTATGACAGGCATTGCTATGTCAAACATGGACAAATAATGGGATGGAACAAAAAAACCCCCAAAAACTAATGGTACCATGAGATGTAGATTTTAATGATAAGGAGTGGGCATTTAACTGAGTTTCCATCAGCTAAGCTGAATAATATTGTGTATTAGTTACCAACAGTATTTTAACTCTGCTGTCAGAGCCCCTTAGTCTTCCTGTGTCATGTAACGCAAAACCTTGTGACTCTGGCAAGGACCATCTTAGAGCTTTTGAAAAAAGAGAGCAAGGAGCTGGTGGACTAGATGGAAAGAGCTTAAGGGAAGGGGCAGAACAGTATGAAAAGCATTTATGAAGCAGAAATTCTCCTAAAGAGGTTGCTAATGTTATAAAATCTCTCTCCATTCTCAGAGGGATTGTACAAATGTTCATACGAGTTGCTTGCCTGTTTTGATTCCTAAAGGCTATTTAACCATGCAGTCTGGGGACTAGAAGCCTTATGCATTGCATTTTTCTCTGGAATGCTTTTCCAAAGATACATTTCTTCTGTATCACAAGGAATTGCTGTAAGCAAGAGGAGCTCTGGAGTTCAGGTGCACACGCTGGAGTTGCTTTGCTCCCAGGGCCATGTGAAGTAGCAGAGGTCAGGCTGGAGCACACCTGGTCTCCTCTGGAAATTTGTGTGATGATCATAACTCAGATAAAAAATTGCAAATAGTACTGCAGACCCTTTTTCTCTGAAGGACTTCTGCAAGGTACTTTTTAAAGTATCATCAGTGTAAGTAGGATCTGGCTTGCTGCTACAGTGAATGGTAAAATATCCAATGATTTCAATAGGAACACAGTTTTGCAGTATGCAAAGTTTTGCAGGACGGGATCTGGTGATTCAGGCTTAACTGTGATCTTATTGTAATTTATTTAAAACATGTAAAAAAAATCCAAATGCAGAGGAAAGGAAAAAGGAAAAGAAGAATCAGTAATAGTGTGGGTTGCAATGTGCTCAGTCTCACACTGATAAGCAAGATAAATTCCCTCCTCAGAAAACTGGGCATGATACATTTCTGCACCATCCAACTAACAGTTGAGATATATGGCTATAAGTATGGTCCTGTATATTCTTCCCCATAGCCCTCCATCTGCAGAGCTTTTTGGATGCAGGCTGGCACATACTGCAGTGAAAGAGCTAAGGTAAATGGAGTATGAGGTTAACTAGATGTCCAAGTTTGCTGGTTGGTGATGGCAAGGCAAGTCATAGTAACTTCTGGACAAGACAGGAAGTTTAGGTGCCAGGGCAGCATGAGAGAGCAGGAAAAAGGGCAGTGCTAGCTCATGGTCAGGTAGCTGCGGGAGTGTCAAAGTGCCCAGCTCTGCAGGGCATGTGAAGGCACCCTCAGCAAGTGATGGTGACGGGAGCTGTGGCCAGGGGAAGAAGAGGGATATTAGATCGATCTCCCCCATTGCTTCAGTAGCACCTCCTGTCTTTCATAACAACCTGAGGGCTATGTCAAAAGGAGGAATGTGTGGGAGAGGTAAGGAAATGTGAGGAAAACGCCAGTAGTGCCTGTGAGCTAACTGAGCTGGCCTCTGGGTGATGCTTAAGGTGGTCCAAGTTACAGTGAGGAGCTCTTCTCTCATGTGACACTGATGAAGCAGGAGGCTTCATGGAACAACGCTTCCCTGGTGTGTCCAAGGTACCTCCTCACATCATCTTCTTTCATTTCAGAAGCACGTCAGAAATCCTGACTGTGTTCAACCATGCCTAATGATTCATATTTGTTGAATCCAGTATATCAGGTCTGAACCTTCAATTTGCAGCACAACCTGAAACCAAGTTGAATCACTGTGAGAATTTAATATGACCCAAATAAATAACTTTCAGGCTTATGTAGAGGTTTCTTGTCTCATGGATACTGTGAACATTCAGAGGAACTGCAACCCATTTGGAGGTTCCCATAAGCATGGTTCTGGCCACGATGTATTTCCCCTGAGAAATGCTAAAACCTGTGTTTTTCAAACTAGGTCCTTATGGCAGGCTTTTAAATTCACATTTGAGTGCCCTACATACATGTTTCTTTTGCGGAAGGCCATCACTTGAGAAAAACAAAAGCTACCTAAATACGGTGCCCAAATCTGGATTTAGGTAGCAAATTTTAGGCAATGCTGAGTAAATAACCATTCTTAAAGCTTTACATAATCATGAACTATATTAAAAATTAATTCCATAAACATGTGTTTAGACTTTCTTATTAACCAAATAATACCTAAGTGGCACCCTTCTACATTCTCTTTATGTAACCACATATGAAGACTACTGCTCCTTGCTTGCCCATAACCTCATTTCTAAAATCATCAGTATGACATCACTACTTGAGAATGACATAACTCTTTGTACTAATGGTGATCCATGTGAAGCGCACTGTTTCCAGAAGGGTAGATAATTTTGTGTTTCATCACATTACATCAACACAAGTGAATACTCTTTGACTACTGAACTGCTATCAAGTGTGTATTATTAGTTTATGCAATGTTTATAAGATCACCACAAATACTAATTAGTATGGCTGATGAAGAGGACATTATCTGTGGAACAGTGTTTGCCACCCCTATTCACAATCCATAATGCTCTAATCAGTCAGTCTGAAGTGCTGTGAATAAAGGAGCAGATCCTCGTTCTGTTTCAATGGGTGTATATTGTTTTCAAAGAGAATTGCATAGCTCTATCACAGTTAGTGGAGCTATACCAATTTACACTGGTTGAGGAACAGGTAAATGCTTTTTAGGAGAAATCGGTACTTCTTAAGTTCCTCTACTGTTGTCCTGTCACTGGATTAAAGTCTCATGGTATGAGAATGGCAGCCATGAATGTGCAAGTTAAGGTCAGACACTGGCCAGAAGAGCAGATGTACAGTTTTTGGCAATTTCACTGGTTCCTCTCCAAATATGATTTCCAGATGCACTCCCTTTGCTTTAATTCTTTCAAGAACTATTTGGAGAAGTTTTAAAAATATTTTATTGTCTTAGTTTTTATGATTCCAGTTGATAAGAACAGTCCATCTTTACCAAGCATACGTTGTAATATCCGACTACATTGTGGCAAAGTGTTGTGGTTTTATTTTTATTGCCTTTTCTAAAATTAGTATAAACCATAGAAACTGAAAAAGCTTCTTGGGAAAGAGGGTGATAAAGATAAAAGAAAGCAGCATTTCGTTTTCTCCCCAACCAGTTCCAAATGTGCCACTGTGCCTATCACATCCCATAAACACCAGGGCAAAAGCACCAGCTGCTCATTACTCTCAGAGGAAATACTATTTCCTCTCATTTTGGCACAAACTACCCCCCAAAAGGAAAACAGCCCTAGTGAGCTGCAGCTAAACATGAAGTCTTTGTAACGCCATTATATATAAACAATGTGATGTGATATGTCTCTTCTGACAGCCAATCCCTATGAAAATATAAAATAAAAAGATGCACTAAACCAAAGGGCATAAAAGGTGTTTGGATTTGAAACTGTTTCTGGAAGGATTTTCCACAAGCTCGACCATAACTGTTACTCATTGGGTGGCTGGCATAAAGACAGGCAGGGAACTAAGCACCCTTAATATGTTAATGCCGCTTGGAGGTCTCCTGCTAATGCCAGTTAAGAGTGCAAAATCTATTTAAAAAAATAAAATCAGCTGAAAAGCGCTATGCGCTGCTTTATGTTAAATGGGAGGCACATTGAAACATCATTAATATTTGAGATGTGCTTTGATTTAAAACACTCATTAGTGCTTTCCAAGTATTGGAAAGCAAACCAGAGGGAGAATCAGCACTCTCTTAAGCGAGGACTCCTGAGGATCCTTGAGTTGTTGCTCATCCAAACACCAGCCTAAAGCAGCTAGAATCCATCCCACACCAGTATTATCCATTTTTATTAGACAAATTAAAAAGGTGAATTTTCTAAGCTTTTTGCTGTTCAAGGACCACAGCTGCTGCCTGCTGCTTCCATAGTAGAATGCGATTCACCATGACTGTCTTCGCTGTCACTCCCTCTCTTCCCAGCTTCGACTGCCCAGGCGGATCTGAAGTACAGGTCTGGAAAGAAAAAGAGAAAATCCAGTGGTTTCACTGGTGCCAGCTGATAAATAGAAGAGATGGGCAGCTGCTAATGAAAGGTTCAGGGAATAAAAAGTGTAAAGGAGGTTATATCAGTGAAAGATCTTTTACAGAACAATTTGTTTGTGGATTTGGGAGAAAAGTCAGTAAGTGACTAAGGAGGTGAACAGAGACTGGGAAGGAAAGGTGTCAACACAGGCCAAAGATCAAAAGCAACTAGAGTGTATCTTGAGACGTATCTGCATGGCACTTAAAATATATTTTCTGGCATTTAAATAATATTTTCTAAGGCATGGGTGGACCCTAGAAAGTAAACCTAAAATTAAAAAACAAAAAAGCCAACTAAAATGCCAAATCAAATGAACAGGATGAACTAGTTTTTAGCAGCATTTCAGACATAATTTGCTGCCTTTCCATATTAGGGGGAGGGAAAAGTAAAAACAAAAGTCAAATCACAGTAGTTACTTGCTAATAATCCAAGTAACCCATCCAAAATATTGTGGAAACATAGCAGATGCTGGTAGGATTGAAATTAAAGCACATTCAACTCAGAATGCAAATAGTTCTGAGACTCTAAGGTTTCCCTAAAGCTCTGGCAAACATTTGGCTGGATTGATATTTTGGGCACTGATCTGCATAGCGTCTGATTGTGAGCTGAATATGAGCAATGGAGAAAGGCAGATTTTTATTGAAGAAAAAAAGGCTGCCTATTGCCCTCTGTGAGGCTGAGAGAGGAGTTACAAAAAGCCTTATGGTGCATTTCCTTGGTTTCAGTCGGTGTGCGGAGCCTCCAGCCCCAATTTCCACCCCGGGGGGACTTTGCAGCACAGCATGGCGTGGTGAGAGGTGTTCTCCAGCCTCTCAGTCTGCCAAACTCATCCCTTAGAAGGCAGTGCCGAAGGCCCTGGGTCAGGCCAGGAGCTGATGTAAACCAGAATAATCCCAATTCCCGTCAGCCTTGAAGCAGTACTCTGCCAAAACTCACATTGGATTTTGGTGTCGTGGCTGCCAGAGAAATAGTGGAAAATTTTGGTATCTTACTAACTTTGCTATTCTTCTTCTCTTCCTTGATTTCATGTAGAGGCACCAGTGAAAGACTGCAATTTGTCCAATATGTAATTTTTGAATGGCAGTACAGAGGTAGCTCCCATTTTTTGGTAGTCTTAAATGATGTGTGCTAAAAAGTTGTTGGGAGTTGTTGTGTTACAGAACAAACATCTCTGCTATCTAGTGAGTACAGTGAGCATCGGCACATTTTATTGTCATGGGTGAATGCACGTACTGCTTCTTGGGTCATAGTCCTTCACATAGCGTTTTACAGAAACATCTGGGCATCGGGCTTGATTCTGATTTCCCTGACATCTTGCTGCTGCTCATCACAGACTTAGATTAGGCTATAAGAAAATCACTTTGAAAAGATTCTTGTCCCTTCTAATTAGAAATATAATATTATAAACAAAAGTGTTGTATTGCCTTGATGTTTATATTGTGTTGATATCAGATAGACAATTGAATCTTTATTCACAGAAAATTACACTGCTAGAACTTAGTAACTGATTTTTCTGTTTGTTGACTCTGAAAATGTGCTGAATTTTCATAAAAATGATTCATATAGAAATGTTTATTTGTAAACTGTTAAAAATTTAGCTTTTAAAATAAAAAAAAGATTAAAACAGGTTAAAAAAGAATTTCATTAAAAAAATCAGAATTTTATCAGCATTGTAGGAGGGGTTAAAGTTTTTGCAAAAATGAAAATATCATGAAATATTTCAGGTGGCCCAAATGTTAGTTTTTGAGACATATTAACAGGCTTGGATTAAAACCAGAGCCTGTATGCACTGCTAATTATCCATGTACCGTGTATAGTGCAATTTGTGTCAAAAGCCAGTCAAACATCCAGCAACGTTACGGTCTTATTGCCTAAGTACATAAGACTAAAGAAGCAGGGAGTTAAATTCTCCTGTCTGAGGCAAGATACTGTTTCTTAGTGCCGAAATTCGCTGACATGGAAAGACAGAGAGGCTTTCATTGCAGCTAATGGCAGTGTACCTATCCTGTGAGTAATTACCAGTCTCCAGTCTTTAGTGCTTCTCTGCTCATGAGACTAATGTTTATTCAGAACAATAAATATAAGGTCTATGACACTTTTAAAGTAATGTTCAGATGTGTCTGTGTAACCATGGATGAGTGGTGCTAGTAGTTTTATGCTTTAGTAAACATATTTGACTCTCTGAGTGCTCCAGGGACAGTAGTGGAGTGTGGCAGATGCCAGAGAAGCAGTAATGATTTGCAATTTTGGATGAACTTGTGGTAATAGAGAATGTAATGACAAGGTAGGGGGATCAGCTTTCATCGGCTTCATTTTCTGCTTCATACGGAATATTAATGATTCATTTAGCATTGGTCTGTATGGATTCGGAGCACAGATTTGTATCTATAATCTAGGAGATTGGTTAATTCTTATATCCTCACGCTAAGTAAATCTTACTAGTGCTCACAGCTGTCTCTGCGTAGTTAATGACCCTGAATAAATTCCATTATAATTCCTGGATGGTGCAAAGGTTTTTCATGGTGAGGAGCTGAAACTCTGCCCACTACAAGCCATCAGCCCAGGTGTAAGCTAGCAGTCTAGCCCCTGGGCCGACTATCTTCCACAAGGTGTTGAACATTATCTGCTACCAGACACTTCAAATGGGAATTTAATGCATTCAGTTTCCCAGAGACAGGGCTAGGTTTTCCCCAGTCCTATGCAAACCTTATGCACATGTTTAACTTTATCTATATAGGAATCCATGTCAAAGTCAACATTGCTAATCATATATGTAGTGCTTAGCTTGATTTTTAATCATTTGCAGGTCTCAGACCTGTGTTTTCAGTTTCAGCCAAGTGAGAAAAGTAATTTATTTCTCTCAGTGTGTGATGCTTTTGGAAACTTTGTTCTCCTGACTTGCTAAAAGAAAAAGTACTTTTACTTGAAGTCAGCATTTCATCAGGTCTGAGCATTGATGTGCCAAACAGTGGGCTGGGAGAAATTAATTTTTACTTATTTTCTTTGTCACAGGTGAACAGGAACATTTTTGCAGGGGGCTGCTTAATGCACTTTCAAGTTACAATTAAAAGGATTGTTTCTTTATTTGAAATCGTATATACTTAACAATCAGACACAATAAAGTAAGGAAATGACTATGGCTTTTGGGGAACGGGTTTCTAACCAGTAAGCATAAACCTGGTACCGATAGAATGGAAGAAAAATCTGTATTTAATCAATTTGATCAAATTTAACCTTTACAAAATTGAGCTTTCCCTGCATAAGTCATGCATGCACCTGCTGTGCAAAAGGAGGAAATCTTCTGTATCTAGGAGACTACAGCCAGCTAATCAACTTTAACAGTATATTATTTTCCTGTTTTAAAAATTTTTTCCTATCTAAATCCTAGGGACTGACTAACAAGAACACAGAGTACCTGTGGTGCCTTTTGATTTACAAGCTTCTAGGTTCAGTCCATGACTCAAATTTATCTTGTTCATAACTGCAAGAGCAATGTGAAATTTAGAGTAGCTGTCACAAAAGTGTAACAGAAGAAGTAGTTGAAATTTTCACTTTAGCGACAGGATTAAAACAAAATAATCATCAAAATGGTGACTATCAAATAACAAAAAGAATGGTCAACAGGTTTCCTGTTCTGTTACAAAAGAATAGTCCTCTTCAGGTGCTAGAACTGCCCTTAGGGCCGTGTTTAGATACCAAATTCATACTGTCTAGCACCTGACTCTACAGCAGGAAGTGCTGATGTCAGCGGCACCATCTGTAGAGCAAGAAGCTACTCAGTGTGATCAAAGATGTAGAAACTGACTCTCCATAATTTCAAAATGTTTTCCCATCTGGAGGCACTGTCATAGGTACTTTAGTGGAAGACTGTGCCTGTTTTTCCTATCTGAACTGGGCAATCCTCAAGTCGTGTGTTATAGTGAAGATGGACTGGGGTGGCAGTTCCATAACGCGTATTGAAGGCATGCATAGGGCATGAAATGAAGACTTAAGTCAATACCATCATCTTACTATAGCCAGAAACCACGAATTTCTAAACCAAGCCAAATAAGAAGCTCAAAAGTAGACAGAGCGAACCCCCACTATTAATGAAATGCTGAAGTTAAATACTATGTTCTTCGTTTTTCAGAATAATTTAAGTGAAAATGCATACCAAACCTTAAATGAAACTGAGGACAACATAGGAAGAGGAGATTAAATTTTCAACTAGGATTTTTTAAAATGAAAAAATTGTTTAGGCAGCTCCAAGTTACACAGGTAACTTGGCTAGTACGAAAAACCACAGGTGGTGAGTCAGCAAGCAACTTTAGGAAGTGTGGAGAAGTTTGTTTTGCCTTGGGGTTACACAGAGAGGGGAGAGTAACTCTTGTAATATGTCCAGTGTCTTACTTTCACTCTTTGGGCTGCTTTTGCTGGCTGTGTAGACAGATTTCTTTTTCGTTTGTTCCTCATGGAACAGCTCCCAAGCAATTAAATGAAAGCTATTTCAGTTACTGTTTCTTAATTCACTTGAGTATCAGTATTTTTCATGTAATGTTCATGTCATCCACTAGCTTATGAATACACCCTGTAGTGCTTTATAAAAAAAGTGGATAAATTCCTCTATTTGATGTATCTAAGTGGGTAAATGATGTGTTGGCTAGATAAAAGTGGTATTCTGATTTATCACTCCTTTACCTAAGTTTACCCTTAAATTCCCTGCTGCAGTTATTGCCTCCATACACCTGCTTGGGAGATTCCAAACCATACAGAAAAAAAAAGAGGAAAAAAGAGCAGAACAGACCTTTGTTTGACTCAGATGAATTTGTCACTCTTTTAGTAAAAGTCAGAACCCAAAGACTTTGATGTGTGAACACATTATGAACTTTTTCTCCTGCGCTTTTCATGTTACTAGGACTGCAAAGGACACATTAAATAACAGAGCTCCTCTGATATCCCAGAAGCAAGTGCCAACAGTATCTTCAGAAAATCTATTCTCATGGGTTTTCAAAGAAAATAACCTGATCCAAATACACATTCAAACTCTGCGTACTTATTCAGAATGAGACAATGCTTCCTTGGTTCATCTCATGGGGAGTCTCTACTGAGTTTAAACCATCGTGAGTGATTAGAAGTTCAACATTAAAGCAAAATAAAATTAACTTGAGACAGTTCGTTTTTCTTCTTGGGGACTTTTCAATCTAAAAAGTCCTAAAAAATGCTTCAGAAGGCTTTGGAGTTCATATATGAAAGGTATACATACAAATATCAGGATTGGTGTATGGAACAGCTTGGGGATTTGGTTTTGCATGGCAAGTGCTTCCCACACCTCTCCCCCCCCCAGCTTTTTCACTGTGAGAATATAAGTATTTGGAAAATAACAGGTGCTTGAGCATTTTCAGGGCTTTTTTTTTTTACCATGAGAAACCAGCCACAATGCTGGTTTGTTTTTTTTTTTTTCCCCTCCTCACAAACAGAACCAGTCTTAAAGCCACTGTCTGCCATGAATAAATCAAAGAAAATAAGAAACCTCCTCTGGGCCTACAGCAACCTCCTGTAGCTAATTTCCTTAATGACAATATAGACATATCATTAATATATCGTATATCATCAATATATTGCATATCATTAACATCCTTGGCAGAAGGTAGCAGGAGCTATGGGTAAGCAATAGAAAAAGGAGATGTAGTGATAGTCTGATCTAATTGCCATCAAAGCCAGGGAGTGAAGAAACGATTCACAGACTGTGTGGAAAAGTAGGGCTGCCGTAACTGCAGATACTGTCTTTGAAGGGGGAAAAAGTTTGTCAGTGAAGTCTCACTGAAATGAAAGATCTATAGAGCTCTTGTTTTTACTTCAATTATAAACTATATAGTAGAGATGAATCAAGAATGCCATACTGCCACTTCCATGGGTTTTTTTTTAGATTCCTCATTTTCTTTTGTAGACAAAGCTGCTGATAGTCACAGTAAAGCAAAGGTTTTTCCTAATGATTACGTTTTGTTAGTGTCTGGAGTCAGCAAGCACACGGTACAGCAACGTGGGAACGTTGTGCAACAGTTGGAACGTCTCACTGTTGCTGTGTCTTCCTCACGAGTGCCAGCAAAATGTCTGCGTTAGCAAAAACAGCTCACAGCGCCGGTGTTGTGATGTTGGGAGAGGGCGACTTGCCATAAACTAGAGCTCGCTTAACTCTCCATCAGAATATTCCTCCATTAAATCGCTGTCTTTCATAAACCCAGCATTTTTAATAGGGCAATTTTGATCTTACATTTTGACTTTTGCTGTGAGTGTGCAAGCTCACGGGAGCTGGGGAAAGGAACTTGTAGCCCCCCCAGCCTCTTCCTGGGAAGCCCAACCCAGAGTTCCTAGTGTGATTATAGCTCCGTTACCTTCCAGTTTGGTGATTTGGTGGAATCACCTGTTTATCCTATAGTATTTAGATCAAAAGATCAATATCTCAGAGTTTTCCATAGTATTCCATTAGTTTCAGAATTCTGACATATCATTTTTCATCTGTCTTCAAATTTAAAGCAAAAGTTGTAGTGCCCACTGGAATAGGAATTCTGGGTGTAAATCAGATCAGCTACAGAGGTGGTATTATCGCCTATATATGCTATTGAGAAAAGTGAGACGTTTGCCATTCACTGTGCTAATTAAAGCTTTTTCATTCATGCATGGTAGATTCAGCATTATTGCTATCCTTGCTTGCGCTGCAGTAAAGAGTGTGTTATTGCCGATCAGATGACTGATTTACAATTCATAAAATAATTTATAAAACAGTTAAGATCTCTTGAGCCTGAAGCCTGACTTTAGAAATAACTTTTATTTAATTAGAAAAGCTGGGTACTTTTGACATGGAAAAATTCTGAAATCCTTACTAAGTTCAATTATAAAAATATAAGTTTTTTTCTCAGTCCTGTAAGGGTATTTTGGTGGTCTATATGACTGTGATGAGGAATGATAGCAATAGCATGATAAAATTCACTAGATTGGTTTGAGTAAATTTTTAGCCCACACATGGTATTGCAGAAATGATAGAATGCTAAGCAGACAAAATAAGTTAAAGCACCAGCTAATGGATGACTGCATACAACATCTGTATACATTTTAGATGTCATTTTGGGTACACAGCAATTTGTGGAACAAGCAGATCAAGGCACTTGCAGCAGCATTTTTTGGAAAGACAATTCACTAGAAGAATTTGACAGTGTTTTACACTGTCATTTTAAATTATGTTTTAGCAGTGTCAGTTTGCACTTCAATTTTGAAAATATTATTTATTAATTTAGTATAATTATTGCATACAGTGAGCGAGCTTTACTTTGAAATGAAAATCAAAAATTTCTATTTGGATTATGTTTTTAAAAGACTCTTTTTTCCTCAAAATAGATTCTTTCTTCCTGTTTTCATTCTGTCTACACTGATGTGATGAGGTAAAAAGCTCATTTCTTTCCAAATGAATATATAATGATGCTAGAACTAAAACAGTTAACTGGATAGCTGATATTTACAAAAATCTTCAAATGTAATGACTTCAAGTTCTTTGTTGAATATTCATTAAATATCCTTTTCTCATAGGGCTTATAAATCCTCTGAAATGCAATACATACACACTTTAAAATTTGACAGAAAATACTCATATTTCTAAGATAAAGGGTTTTTTCGTCTTTAAGCACTCTCTCAAATCATATATAATCAGGAACATTGGCAACACTGCTGCTCAGAGAAGGACAGAGTGAACATCAAGAAATCCAAATGAATTCAATCCCATTAAATGTAATGGTGTGGTAAATCTCACTATACCATCTGCTGTAGAAGGCTGAGACACTATTGGAATTCCACATCTTATTTACATAGCAGATAAGAATGTGTTGGGAGATTTATATGGCGAATGAATACCCAGAGACAAAACTAAGTTTCTAGTCTGTTCACATCTGGGGAACATCTACATCTGTAGAGCATTATACAAAAACTACTGTAAGTTAGCCTTTCTGTGAAAGACCCTGCCACTTCATTCCAACATTACCCATTAAAGAAAAAAAACACCCCAAAACAGTGAAAAAGTTCCTGGAAATGCTGGTGGGAGCTGAGCTACTTCATCAAAAGAAAACATAACCTTCCCTAAATTAGTACATATTTCCAATGGAATTAGCATCGAACATTGTAGCAGATAGGTTGTATCGTATTTAAAACATCTGTGCTGTGAGCTCAGAAATCACCCTGTGGCAAAACATTAAGGAAAATATGCCACAGATTTATTTTTGCCCTCTCTTGAACATTTAGATTGACACTCTCCATTTTAACTAGATTCATAACTTTCATTTACTTAATACTGGAATAGAGCTGCGCTTTAGCCCAGTTTTGAACCAGATGATATCACAGGTGTATCTTGCACAATATATGAACTATAGAGGAATAAAACACTGCACAGTAGCCTCCACGTGATATGCTCCTCTTTATCATTATTTTTAATAAATGTTGAGCTTCCTTGGGAATAGCATGTCCTTTGTGCACGTTGATTATAAACCCCATCACTTGGCAATTCAGTTAAACATTAAAGTTCTAATACATCAAAAGTGCATAGGGGAGCTGACCTGGGCTAAGAAAGCATTTTATGCAGGAATATTAATAGAGTTCTTCTGCAGCCACCTCATGTACTTCAGATTGGAAACCTCTGAACCAAAGCCAATTGACAGTAACATATTTGGAAAGGAAGATGCTTTTAAATTACCTCCTTTCCATTTAATCAGACAAGCAACCTCTGAATCCCAAGCCGTAGGTGAATGTTTAAGAGAACATTCTTTATATAGTTAGCTGAACCATGCCCAAGAGCGCCCACTGACAGCTTTCCTATTACCAGAAGGACAATGAATCATATGAACTTTGCTGACACACATGCTATAATAATTGTTACATTTTCTTTTAGAATATATCCTTGGGCTTGCTTTTGGCCTCACCTTAAAGGTGACAGCTTGTAAGCTACATAACCTAGCCTGCCACTAAATCATCAATAACACTTCATAAAATATCCTGCAATAATTTAGCAGTGCATTGGTACTGATCCTAATGGAATCAGACATCAGCAGTTATGCTATTTCCTCCACAGATTCTGGATACTTCTATTGAACATTTGTTAAAACAGTTGTTCATCTACAGTGTACATATTCCTGCCAAGCTTCATGGAAATATTTCTATTCATTATTTTTTAATGTCAATTCTCAGTAGAAGTTCATCTTTTCTGTTTGGAACTCATTCTGATGCTATATAGACATCTTTGTTTCATAAAGCAGACATAGTTATGTACATTAAAACAGACACATTTGCATTCCCTTCAGGTTAATGGCCAAATTTTCGGAACAGCTTTCCAAGTAGGAGCACTGAAACAAGAAAAAACTCTGTGATTTTCTATATCACAGCCCTATTAATTAAGTCTTTTGTTTTCAAAAGCATACCTTAGGCAATCCACATTCATGTCCGCTTGATTTTTCTCCACTGAATGCTCTAAAAGAGATTTCTGGGAAGTACTAGCACATTTTGGATGGTAACGCAATACTAATATTAGTAATTGTTATTAATGATATATGTACAATTACAGTGAAACAGCTTCTGTTTAAAAAAAAATTTCTTATTGAAACAATATGGTCATTACATTTTCCTTAATCATGGTAAACATTTATCAGCAGAACTGGTGACAATAACTTTATCAGAGTAGGGATTTACAATATATCTTAGCCAGTGTTCGCCAAGCGTGGCCCCTTTTGTCCTGGATTCCCTTCTGCTTTTTTTCAGTTTGGCAGAGCCTTGTGGGGTGGTGGTGGTTGGTGGTATTGCCTGCAGAAATCCCCATGTCCCTGCTGAACCTGGCATATTGAGGTGAGAATGTCTTTGCAGGTCCTGGCAGACTGTGGCCTCAGAGGTAGGGAGCGCCTTGAGCCCACCCTGCCTGGCTCCTCTGGGTGTCCCTGAGGAAGGTCAGATGCCACGCGGGGAGCTGCAGGGATGACAGCCCTCTCAGGGTGTGTGACTGTCACCAAAGCTAGCAAAGGAGACGGGAAAGTTGACTTACCAGTTGGATGTAGTTGGCTGAGTTAAAGGGTTGCCAGAGTACTTACCTGCACAATTTTATGCACCGGATTTAACCAGTGAAGTTCTAACCCGTTTAGCTGGGCTACTCGTGCAGTCGATAAGCTCCTCCAGAGCTGGAACAGCTCTCTCAGTTTCCGTGGTTCTACATTGAAGACATCTGTGATTAGGTTTAAATGCCTAAATATGATTAACATTAAATCCCTTCTTCACATTAAGAAATGCTGGGATTTAGTTCATAAAATAATTGCGGTTAAAGCGAGCGGTCCAGTCCTATGAAAAAACGTTGGATTTTGTACTGTGTGAATTATTCTGTGAAATTAATTTTCACATAAATTTATGAATTCTTTTTAGTTTTCATTAACGTAGCCTATATTTTGCTATGAAGAAATTGACAATAGAATGCACGAGCCATAACTTCTTTGTTTGATCCCCTTCTGTCCCATTTGTATCTTTCAAAGGCAGTATAATTTCTAGGTCTGCCCAATAAAGAAAAGGCTATGGCTTAAAAAACAGTGTTACTCTTGACCTTCTCCAAGGACTCTGCAGATACCATGTATGGAGTTGCAGATATGGGTGATATGGATATAAAGAATGATATAAAGAATGATTAGAATATGATTCCTTCTGCTTGCTGTGAGGCTTGAGACCTTTGCAGTTTCAACTTGAGAAAATATGTTTCCTTTTTCTCCTCCATCTCCCCAGAAGGTCTTCCAAGAAAGACCCCCCATGTCTTTCTTGGGCTCTCCAAACTTCAGGTCTCCACAAAAGCTTCAGTATCCATCAGTGTTTTACCAGACATTCAGGAGTTTTTGCTTTCCTGAGTCTACATACACCCTGCCTGCTCAGAGAACTTTTCCAGACTGTGACTAAACTCTCACAGCAACAGCAAACACCTGATGTCCTCTGTCCCTTGTCACTAGGTCCTTTATCTTCAACTCTCTGATCTTTCATTTTCTCCTCCCCATGCTCTGTCTTTTGTGTGTGTGTGTCCTGTCTCCATCTTTCTTTTCTTTCATACCAATCTCCTTCAGATCTAATTTCACGTTTCCTCACCTTTCTCCTTGAGATAACTTACTGTATCTCATGTATGAATAAATACATGTATAAATAAATACATGTAAAGGCATGTAAGAATAAATTGGCATCATGGTAACTGCAAGACTTGACTGTGACCTCTTTTTTCTAACCCTTCCTACTGGCTTTTTTTGCTTATGCTTTTGCTTATGTTATTATGTCTTGTCCTCTTTACTATCTGAGGGCACGAAACACATGAGTTATTTGGGAATTCTATTCAAATAAAAATGGAAGTATCCCATACAAATATAGTTCTCATATTCACCTGAGCTACTGCTTATTTCCTTAGCCACAATGAAGAGAAATGGTTGAGCTGTCTTCTCTAGAGAACATGTTAAGTTCTAATGAACATTATGCAACTGGGAAATACAGGAGTCACAAAGCTTCTTCAAGACACAACTCCTTCTGTTACTCCCACTGAAGGGGTACATCACTGGCATTATGGGCAAGGGCAGGGGTTGCAAAGACCGCTTAAGAATTATATCGTTTTCTGCTTTATTTCTAAGACATGATTTTTTCTCTCTCTGTTTTTGTTTTTAAATAAGAATGTCAATGCATTTCACGCAATCTTATCTTTTTCAGTCTACAGAATTATACCTACCACAAATACAGTTATCTTTTTGATAGAGGTTGTTTTGAACTCTTGATCGCAAGTTGAGTATTTCAATGTGTTGTGATGATATCCAGTATCTGTCTATTTCACATATTTTGTGATATTTTGACAATACCCCACTTATGCAATTGCAAGTCTTTCTCACACATCAATAAATGTTTACTTTGCAGGAGGAAAACTGGCTTTGTAGCTTATATATACTTTCTGTATCTTTCTCTTTTAGCTTAATTTAGTTTGCAAGTAATTATGTACTGTTTTTGCCAAATGAATTATCACACTTTTATCTTAGCTGCCTATTACAACAAAGACCTTAACTGTTGGCTGACTTCTGGCTAATCACTATAGACATACACTCTAATGAAAATTATTTTGTATCCATACAGTCAGGAAATAATGGTGAGTAGTCAAAATACTGAAATTCTCAAAAAATTGTCAGAAAACATAAATATAAAAGGGTATTTATGCTTTCCAAACAGACTTTTGGCTTTGTCTTTTCTCACAGCACAGGAAAAATTACAAAAGTTCTTTGATAAGACTGTGTGCAAAGCAGTGAACCATAACTCAAACCTAGAGTGAACTGGGATCCATTATGAGTTCAAGCTGTATTCATTCATACATTTTATTTATAATTTTTATACTTCTAATATCCTTCTCTGCATGCAAACCTATACTTTTTGCTTTAGGTCAGCTAGAGAATGGCCTGTTTTTATGCCTGTTCCCACCCATCCAGAGTCATGGAAATAACACAGAAAAATGCTATTTTCTGTCTTTGTGGTTGCAAAAATATATTGTTGTAGAGTTCTGCTCTTTCAGAGTTACTCTTTCAGAATGAAAGGAGGTTGGGTGGCCAGCTGTGGGTGGTGCAGGTGGCCATAGACTGTTGCTGAAGCACAGCCTCAAGACCACGAACATTTATAGCTCCATCCACCCCATATATGTGGTTGGCTATTTTTCGAAGAGGAATAATAGTGTCATAGTTTTTGTAAGACAGACTGAATACTCTGAAGTGTTCCACAGTTATTCCAATTGCTAAATGTGGCTAGAGATGCCTGCCAGTCAAGACACTGTCAGGCCATGGAACAGCCAATAATCCTATTCTGCTCTGGAATATTTTCAGCTTGAAAAACTGTTTTTTTAAATAGAAAACATAAATTCTCCAAAGCTGGTGCTGAGCATAATATTGCTTCTGAAAACAAACAAAAGACACTTTCTCCTAAAGAACAGAAGTGGGCTACTCTTGTCCTCTACATCCCAGTGAGGAGGGTGATGTTGGCTCAGCAATACCAGTGTAGAGTAATAAAAATGTGTTCCACCACGTGGAATATTTTTCTTTAGTTATTATTCCACAGACTTTCAAATGTTTTGTATGCCTATGAAAAATACAATGCCCTATTCTACCTAGCCAAGAAGCACAAAACTCCATCTTATTGACAGGGGGATGTCAGCAGTAAGCATATTAATACTTATCCACACATACAGTCTTTTTCCTATGGCATTTTGACATTAACTACCCTGGGAAAAATCCTAGGGTATTCCTAGTGAAATGGCGCAAAATAAATCTAATTTTTAATGGAAGCTTAGATTTCTCCAGAGCCCTTTTTTCATTCTCAGGTTTTAGCCATGCAGGATGGAGCCCATTAAACAGAAGAGCAGTGAAACAATATTGCAGAACAGCACACATTTACTCGTTAATGAGAAGTTCTGATATAAAACTGGACATTTCTTGCAGGGTGGAATCTTTTAATTCTTGGTTTTGGTGTGGGGGGGAAGACAGCAGAAAGGGAGGAGGGGGAATCCTTTAATTGTTAGTGCAGGTTTTAAACTGACAAGCCTCAAAGGCAGAATACCGACTCTTTGATCTTAAAAGGGTTGTAAAAGGATGGTCTCACTTGTGTTTATTCAAATATTTTGCAGGTAAACGCTGATAATCTAAACTGAGTCAAAGCTGCAGAATTTAGCATAAGTGATTTGCATATCAAGAGCCTCAAAATAAATACCAATTCAGAGATCTTAAATGTTGTCAAAAAGTAATCATGACTTGAAATTAACTTGGGGCTTGCCTATGTATGGAAATCTGTGCTCAGGAAACTAAAGCATTCATTGGCAACCAATAGTCTAATAGATGTGAGGGTTGTGTGGTAGCTGTAGGTATCTGCAGTCACATACCTGGTGGTTTGGGGCATATCAAGAGCAAAGGGGCAACCTGGCAGGGCAGAGAAGAGCTGAGCCGATATGCTGTGCATCCTCACCACCAGACGTTATCCACTGGAGACATCCTTTGGAGACAGTCTGTAGCTGATTCTAGTTAATAGCTGAGAGAACTGCTTCCAGTGAGTGCTCTTGTAGATGACTTGCATTTTGCTGTTTCTGGGCAGAGTCGTTAATTCTTGAACTACTGGATTCTTGACAAGTTGTTTTACTATTTGTAATTATTTGTATGTCAAGTAAAAGTATCACAGTTTCTAAATTACTTGATTGTCTTCAAAATCTATTTTTAGCACCTGGTTCCTGCTACTTATTTTACAGCTAATGACTTCTTGACATAATTTTGTGCCTGTTACTTGACTGAAGGAATGTACATCCTGTATAAGCACTGAGCGACCCATTTGGAAATACAAATCCTTCATACTTCCTCTCCAAAAGTCAACAAAAATTGTCTGTGTTTGAAAGTCTTCTGTGTGCACAAATGCTGCAACTGATGAAATGAGATACTAATAATTAGCATTTATCAAGTCAGATCACATGTACTGCCCAACTTAATAACATAAGATAAAAGTTTCAGCCTCTCAGTTCCCTTGGGAGAGTGTTTAGGGCATCAATATATAAAAGATACTAGGAAATCATTTCAATTTGTGCAAAAAATTGCAAACTGTTTCCTTCAGTTTGACCTGGTATCTCATTATGTGGGAAGAGTAGCTGATTACAATGTTGTAGAGTTAAGTCAGCACTGCAGTCCTTCTCCTTCTGTACATTTCTGTGCATTGCCAGTTTGGATCTTAGATAGACAATAGAGATCTGTAAGACTAAGACCAGTTCTGGGCATTAGAAATACATCAATAACAGACTCCCATATGAGGAAAAATTAGCAGCAAGCAGCTGGCTTTTTCAGCTAGTCATTGCTTACCTAATTCCCTCTTCAGGTGTTTGTCACGTACAAGATCTTTCTATTTTGATTGACCCAGGGTGGTGTGCCCAAAGTTCGAGCTGGTGACATTACAGATTGTTCTTCAGGGAATAAAAGTGGTATGTTACCAGTCAATACAGCAACTTAGTAAATCATAGAAGGTGAGTGTAGGTTTCAGTTCTGTAGAACTTGGTCTCCCTGAAAAGCAAATGAGTGTCTACCGGATCCAGCTATGGGTCTTGGGCTGAGATTTTCATAGGAGATTAGGCATTGCATAGTAAATTAGCTACCTTTTTAAAGACCTAAGTCTTAAGAAGCATAACTGGAGCCCCTCTTTTTCGATCTAATGTCCCGAGTTAAAGTTTGCTGTTAGTACAGTCATGTTAGGCCATAATTTTATTTGACATTCTTTAGAATAAGAAGAGTTTTGAGTGTTAAGTAGGCTCTTTTTATTTCAATAATTAAAAAAAAAAAATTGTTGGACAGGGTAGGAAAGCAATTTTTGAGAGTCTGTGGAAATTCTGATTATTTTCTTCATTAGAAGGGAAAATTAAAATTCTTTCTTTCTCTGGAAGGAAGGTCTGCCAGCACTGGGGAGATGCCGGAGTGCTAACAGAAGCACTCAGCACCTACCTAACGCCAGCCCTGCCCTCTGATGATGGTACTAAATTCTGACATTCAGAAAAACTTCTCTGCTGGTGTTGCCATAGTTCCCCGAGCTCAGCACCTGCAATCCAGCTGCCTCCCCACTGCGATGACTCATTGACATTTCAACACTCTACTTCGTCCACCTTATTGACTCTCCAACTTCCTGCCTTCTTGCTTTATTCGCTGGTTCTCTGCACACTTTTCCTGGTCCCGTTCTACCCATCTTTTATTAGTCAGATGTCCACAACTCATCTGACTCTGAAATTTTAATTTGCTGTATAGGATGTCTTGCCAGTGCTTTTCTACCACTCTCCCCACACTTCTTCTCTTCCCTTCCAACTCCTGTCCACAGAACACATTTTGAGCGGGTTGAATATCTGGACATTACCCCGAGGAATTTGACTTGTAAAACAGAATAACTAACCAACAAGCAGTCACACTTGGTCATTAACAACAGTCAGTATAAGCCTGTTGCTGTCTGAGCCTGGGTCTAATCTTATTACTGTTTCTTGAGTTACTCAAGCCTTTATTTTTAATAAAGATGTTTTTAATTTTGAAGTTTAATTCTATATGCTATAGTTTTTCACCAAAAAATGAGTGCAGTTCTCAAGTTCAGCTACTTGGTGTGCAGTTGGCCACTGTGTACAAGAAAGACCTTAGAATTTGTTTTTTCTTAATTTGTGTTGGTTTTTTTAATACACTTGTGCATATCTGGCAATCCCATTGTATTTTTTGACGTTTTTGAAAATGCAAATTTAGTATTTTCCTCTTGCAAAACCTAAAGCACACTTTTAAAGATTAGGTTGAAGCTGACTGAAACTTTCACACTATCACCCCAGGTTTTTTTACATGAAAGCAAGTTAGGAGCTAAAAAGAAAAGTAAAATTAGTTTGGTGTACGATTTAAGTAAGGTCAGATTCTGCTTAGAAGTGTCTGCATGGTAGTTGAAAGGCTATTAGATATTACATGGACTTCATTTACATCACCAAGAGTGATTAGCTATAGTGCAGTAGCTTGTTTAGTTTCTTGCTAATAAGGAATTGTAGGCTTAATACATGCCTCTAGAAGAATATGATCTTTTGACAGATTTATTTTACATATCACAGCACTGTAAATTTTATTTCAGCTGCAGTCTGATCCTGTATTGCACCAAACCCCTTCTGTGAAATGCCAGATATCTCAATTTCTGATACATTAAGAATTCTGAACACCTCAAGAAATTCTGCTCATGAGTCTTAATGACACTTCTTGGACCAAATACAAATGTGGGAAGAATATGAAAAGTCAGTTGCTGGTCGTTCAGTCTTACTAAATATAAGTGAATTTATAGTGCTCTGGACCTCAGATGATTTAGGCCCATGTACTAATTCTTTGGGGATTTCAACAACAAAATCTTAGGCTTTTGATCCTGTTAGTATACGATTAACTAAAATACATGAGTAATTCAACTGACTTATCTGGGACTCCTCAAGCCCCTAAAGTTGATAGTGTAGTTGTAGGATAATGGCTTTAACATGGGGGAGAAACATTTCTGTGGGGTTTTCTTATTTCAGTTCAGGAGCATTGTAATTATAAGTCCTTGTGAGTGAAACTAAGACTATATCACCAGGTTTATGGCATTGCTTCACTTTACAGTCACTGTCATAAAACCCAGGTTAATATTGTTCCATTGTGTATATTTTACACATTCTTTCCTAAGAATGAATTTGTGATAAGCCATTTTCTCTCTTTTTCCATAAAACTTTTTGTTACATGACTTCCAAATTTTAATGCCTAATATGATCTTTGAAAAGCTATAAACTTTTAACAGACTTTATACATAAAGTGAGTGAATAAATTGCCAAGGAGTCTGTGGTTTGATCCCAGGAAATCCTGATTAATAGCCTTTAGTTTTTTTTTAGACCACCCTGAATACATTGTAGAAAACAGTTGACTCATTTTATGGCTGTTTAGATTGTAATTCAACCTACTAAATTTATAAAAAAATTTTTAAAAACACTAAATGTAGACATAAGAATTTATATTTCTTCATATAAGACCATATGCTGAACACATTTCTTGCTTTATTTAGTTCAGTCTTGTAAACGTATAATTCTGTATATTTACTAACCACATAAAATCTATTTTTAATATAAAAGGGGCCTAATCCAAACCTAGTGTAATTAATGTGAAAGTAATTGTATTCATAATATTTCTATTGATTTTCATTGATCAGGACTTACACATTT